>NC_134450.1:2000068-2369500 GCF_030867145.1 Opisthocomus hoazin | reverse complement strand
CATCCCCTCCAGTCCCCCAAAATTCCCTCTCTGAATCCCCAGGTTGTTGATGGGACCTCTCAAGTCCCCTCCCAGCCCCCCAAAACCCCTCTTTGACACCCCAGGCTGCCAACAGGACCTCCTACATCCCCTCCAGCCCCCAAAAATTCCCTGTCTCAACCCCCAGGCTGCCAGTGGGACCCCTCGAGTCCTCTCCCAGCCCCCCAAAACCCCTCTTTCACACCCCAGGCTGCCAACAGGACCCCCTAGATCCCTTCCAGCCCCCCCCAAATCCCTCTGTGATCCCCCAGGCTGTCAGTAGGACCCCCTGCATCCCCTCCAAACGCCTCTCCAAGCCCCCAGGCTGCTGACAGGACCCCTGAAGACCCCCTCCAGACCCCTAAAGCCACTCTTTGACACCCCAGGCTGCCAACAGGACCTTCTACATCCCCTCCAGCCCCCAAAATCCCTGCTCAGATCCCCCAGGCTGCCAGTGGGAACCCTCGAGTCCCCTCCCAGCCCCCCAAATCCCCTCTCTGACACCCCAGGTTGCCAACAGGACCTCCTACATCCCCTCCAGCCCCCAAAAATTCCCTGTCTCAACCCCCAGGCTGCCAGTGGGACCCCTCAAGTCCCTTCCCAGCCCCCCAAAACTCCTCTCTGAACCCCCAGCTTGCCGACGGGACCCCTTGAGTCCCCTCCCAGCCCCCCAAAACCCCTCTTTCACACCCCAGGCTGCCAACAGGACCCTCTGCATCCCCTCCAGCCCCGCCCCCAAACCCCTCTCTGACCCCCAGGCTGTCAGTAGGACCCCCTGCATCCCCCCCAAACGCCTCTCCAACCCCCCAGGCTGCTGACAGGACCCCTGAAGTCCCCCTCCAGCCCCCCAAACCCCTCTCTGACACGCCAGGCTGCCAACAGGACCTCCTACATCCCCTCCAGTCCCCCAAAATTCCCTCTCTGAATCCCCAGGTTGTTGATGGGACCTCTCAAGTCCCCTCCCAGCCCCCAAAACCCCTCTCTGACACCCCAGGCTGCCAACAGGACCACCTACATCCCCTCCAGCCCCCCAAAATTCCCTGTCTCAACCCCCAGGCTGCCAGTGGGACCCCTCAAGTCCTCTCCCAGCCCCCCAAAACCCCTCTTTCACACCCCAGGCTGCCAACAGGACCCCCTAGATACCTTCCAGCCCCCCCCCAAATCCCTCTGTGATCCCCCAGGCTGTCAGTAGGACCCCCTGCATCCCCTCCAAACGCCTCTCCAAGCCCCCAGGCTGCTGACAGGACCCCTGAAGACCCCCTCCAGACCCCTAAAGCCACTCTTTCGACACCCCAGGCTGCCAACAGGACCTTCTACATCCCCTCCAGCCCCCAAAATCCCTGCTCAGATCCCCCAGGCTGCCAGTGGGAACCCTCGAGTCCCCTCCCAGCCCCTCAAATCCCCTCTTTGACACCCCAGGCTGCCAACAGGCCCTCCTACATCCCCTCCAGGCCCCAAAAATTCCCTGTCTCAACCCCCAGGCTGCCAGTGGGACCCCTCAAGTCCCTTCCCAGCCCCCCCAAACTTCTCTCTGAACCCCCAGCTTGCCAACGGGACCCCTTGAGTCCCCTCCCAGCCCCCCAAAACCCCTCTTTCACACCCCAGGCTGCCAACAGGACCCTCTGCATCCCCTCCAGCCCCGCCCCCAAACCCCTCTCTGACCCCCAGGCTGTCAGTAGGACCCCCTGCATCCCCCCAAACGCCTCTCCAACCCCCCAGGCTGCTGACAGGACCCCTGAAGTCCCCCTCCAGCCCCCCAAACCCCTCTCTGACACCCCAGGCTGCCAACAGGGCCTCCTACATCCCCTCCAGCCCCCCAAAATCCCCTCTCTTAATCCCCAGGTTGTTGATGGGACCTCTCAAGTCCCCTCCCAGCCCCCAAAACCCCTCTTTGACACCCCAGGTTGCCAACAGGACCTCCTACATCCCCTCCAGCCCCCCAAAATACCCTCTCTGACCGCCCAGGCTGCCGATGGGACCCTCGGAGCCCCCCCCCAAGCCCCCCTCGGCGCACTCACGGCCTTGCCGGGCCGTGCCCAGGTGCAGATGAGGCCCTCCTGGCAGGCGGTGACGATGCAGTCCTCCAAGAACAGCAGCACCGTCAGCCGCTCGTGAGCGATCTTCTTGCAAACGAGGGGCTCCAGCAGTGGCACCTCATGAATGCGGGGGCACAGCGCCGTCCCCAGCACCTTGGCCGTATCCAGCCGTCCCCGGGCTCCGCCGGGAGGTTTCTCCCCGCTCCGACTGATGTTGCCCAAACTGTGGTAACGTTTGTGCTCTTTTTCGGCGCCGGAGGGTCCCTTGCGTTCCTGCAGCGTCAACGTGGCGAAGCGGCCGACGCTGAGGGCCGGGGGGACGTCGGGAGCGGGGCCGCGGGCCGAGCCCGTCCCCGCCGGCTGCGGGAGGCTGTTGGAGCGGGAGAGCGAGCGCGGCAGCCCCGGGACGGCAACGCCGGCGTCGCCTGATCCGGTGAGGGTCCGGGTGCGGGAGAGGGGAGGCCGAGGGTAGAGGACATCCTCGGTCAGGTCCCAGAGGCAGAACTGGGTGTCCTGGCCGGCCGAGCCGAAGCGATAGGTGACGGCGGGGGAGCGACGGGCGAGGGGATCGGTGGGCTCGTCCTCCTCCTCGCCGCCGCTCAGCTCGGGGGGCTGCGGGGCCTGCGCCGCTCCGGTGAAGGGATCGAAGGCGACGGCGTTGACCCAGGACTTGTGACCGTGACCTCGGGCCACGACCCGTCCCTCGGCGAAGGACCAGACGGTCACCAAATCGTCCTCGCCCCCCGTCACCACGTAACGCCCGTCGGGGCTCCAGCAGACGCAGAGGAGACCCCCGAAATAGCTCTTCATCATCCCCTGCAGCAGCATGGAGTCGAAGTGGAAGACGCGCAGGCAGCCGTCCTGGCTGACGCAGGCCAGCGAGCGGCCGTCCGGCGAGAAGGCGAACTCGTTGAGGGCCCCCTCGCCCACCGCCCACTTGAGGAGGGGGTTGCGGGGGGTTTTGCTCTTGCAGGCGAAGACGCTGAAGCCCTCGCCCTGCGTCAGGAGGTTGTACTGGGGGGCCGCGGCCCCGCACGGCTGCTCGGCGTCGTACAGGTACAAGTGGCCGCTGGCGTGGGAGGCCAGGAAGAGCCGCTCCGTCTCCGGCAGCCATCTGACGAAGGTCACCTTCGTCTTGTCGATCAGGCGCTGCGGGGGCAGGGGGAGAGGAAAAGGGGGGGCAGGATTGGACCCCCGGGCACATTTCGGGGGACAGACTGGCAGCACGGCGCAGCTCCAGGGTGTTGCTGAGGGCAGAGCCCAAACCGGCCCGTTTGGGGACGTGACTGGGGACGTTTGGGGACATGACCGGGGACACCAGTGAGTGCTGTGGCCCAACCCAGGGGTGTCCATCAGGGCAAAGCCAAAAAAAGGGCATTTGGGGACCCAAACTGGGGCATCTGGGGGACCCAAAGCCACGTCACGACGCAGCCCCAGCGTCTCGCTACGGGCAGAGCCCAAACCGGCCCATTTGGGGACATGACTGGGGACATCTGGGGCCATGACCAGGGACACCAGTGAGTGCTGTGGCCCAACCCAAGGGTGTCCATCAGGGCAAAGCCAAAAAAAGGGCATTTGGGGACCCAAACTGGGGCATCTGGGGACTCAAACTGGGGCACCTGGGGGACTCGAAGCCACGTCACGACGCAGCCCCAGCGTCTCGCTACAGGCAGAGCCCAAACCGGCCCGTTTGGGGACGCGACCGAAGATGTCTGGGGACAAAAATGGGGACATCTCAGGTGACGAGTGAGTGCCGTGGCCCAACCCTGCGCTGGCCCCGAGGGCAAAGCCAAACCCCGATACCTCCGGGGACCCCAACGGGCTCAGCCCGGACTCTCACCCAGGGCGCAGCCACGGTGGCTCCTAACGAAGCCGGGCCCTAACGAAGGTCCCTGCCGGCGCGGCGGCTCACCTCCTCGTTAAAGAGCTTGTTGGTGTCCTTCTTAACGAGGTCGAGGTACTGGACCTGCCCGGCCGAGAAGCCCACCAGGAGGGCGATGGTGTCGGCGGCGGCGGTGAACTGGTTGAAGTCGTGGCAGGTCGGCTGCGTCCCCTTGTAGATGCGTTTGTCGATGGGTTTGTGCAGGTCCAGCGACTGCGGGGGGACGGGGACGTCACCGAGGGGGGGGACAGCACCGACGGGGGGGTGGCACCGAGGGGGAAAATGGCACCGCGCCCACCCTGGGGCTCCCGGAAGGGTCCTTGTCACCGTCACGCTGATGGCGGGCCCGGCCCGGGACAAACACCTGCACTGGGCCAGGCCCCAGTGTCACCATCCCCAGTGGGTGGCTCCTGGGGGGGGTCTGGGGTCACCATCCCCAGTGTCACCGTTAGTGGGTGGCTCCTGGGGGGGGTCTGGGGTCCCCATCCCCAGTGTCACTGTTAGTGGGTGGCTCCTGGGGGGGATCTGGGGTCACCATCCCCAGTGTCACCGTTAGCGGGTGGCTCCTGGGGGGGGTCTGGGGTCCCCGTCCCCATCCCCAGTGTCACTGTTAGTGGGTGGCTCCAGGGGGGGATCTGGGGTCACCATCCCCAGTGTCACCGGCCCCAGTGTCCCCGTTAGTGGGTGGCTCCTGGGGGGGGCCTGGGGTCACCGTCCCCATCCCCAATGTCCCCGTTAGTGGGTGGCTCCTGGGGCTCTGGGGTCCCCGGCCCCGGTGTCCCCGCCCCCGGTACCAGTTCAACAGCCCCGCTGCCCCCGTCACCCCCACGGCCCCCCCCGCTCCCGCTCCCCCGTTACCCGCCGGTTGCCGCGGCCCCCGGCGCCGGCCCCGCCGTAGAAGTAAAGCTCCCGGCCCAGGTTGAAGCAGACCCGGCTGCGTTCGGCCAAGCCCCCCGCTTCCTCGGCTGGCGGCAGGGCCAACCGCACCATGGACAACCGCACGGGCGGCAGCGCGGCCGGGCCCGGGCCTGCGGCGGGGCCTGCAGAGGCGGCGGGCGGGGAGGGCCCGGGGGCGGCGGCGGGGCCCGCTCGGGGCCGGGGCTCGGGGCCCAGCAGCCGGTACGAGCCCTCCCGGGTGCGGAACTGGCTCTTCAGCTCCAGCGGCTGCGGCGGGAGGGCCGCGGGGCCCTCGCCCGCCCCCGGGGCCGCCGCCGCCGCCGCCATCTTCCCGCCGGAAGCGCGGCCCCGCCGACCGGAAGCGGCCCCGCCCGCCGCCGCCGCCGCCGCCGTCGCCATGGCAACGCGCTCAGGCACATTCCCAGGAGGGACTGGGAGGGCCCTGAGGGGCACTGGGAGGACTGAGGGGGGCTTTAATGCCACCGTCTGTCCCCAGGAGGGCACTGGGAGGACCTCAGGAGGAACTGGGAGGACCCTGCGGGGCACTGGGAGGAACTGGGGGGTTTTTAATTCCACCGTCTGACCCCAGAAGACCACTGGGATGAGGCTGAGGGGCGCTGGCAGGACTGGGGGGCTCTGTCATGCCACCATCTGTCCCCAGAAGGGCACTGGGATGACCCTGAGGGGCACTGGAAAGACTGGGGGGCTCTTTCATGCCACCATCTGTCCCCAGGAGGGCACTGGGATGAGCCTGAGGGCACCAGGAGGGTCTTTAATGCCACCAGCTGTCCCCAGGAGGGCACTGGGAGGACCTCAGGAGGGACTGGGAGGACCCTGAGGGGCACTGGGAAGAACTGGGGGACATTTAATGCCACCACATGATCCCCAGAGAGCACTGGGAGGATCCTGGATGGCACTGGGAGGACCTTGAGGGGGCTGGAATGCCACCAGCAGTACCCGCTATCCCCAGGAGTGCACTGGGAAGACCCCAGGATGGCACTGGGAGGACCTTCAGGTAGACTGGGAGAACCTGGGGGGGTCTTTAATGCCAACATCTGTCCCCAGGAGAGCACTAGGAGGACCTCAGGAGGGACTGGGAGGACCCTGAGGGACACTGGGAGGACCTGGGGGGGTCTTTAATTCCACCAACTGTCCCCAGGAGGGCACTGGGAGGACCTCAGGAGGGACTGGGATGAGCCTGAGGGGCACTGGGAGGACCTGGGGGGGTCTTTAATGCCACCAGCTGTCCCTAGGAGACCACTGGGAGGACCTCAGGAGGGACTGGGAGGACCCTGAGAGGTCTTTCATGTCATCTTCTGTCCCCAGGAGGCCACTTGGAGGACCTCAGGAGTCGATCACCACCACTTCTCCTGTCTCCAGATATCATTCCCTTAGTCTATGGATCATCACTCCAAAGTGTCCGTTGAGTTCATTTAATCCATGACTTCGGGCTCCATCTGTCATAATGGTCTTCCGTGGCAGGAGAGGTGATGTGTGGTGGTGGGCGGTCACTTGCTGCATCTGGAGCTCACGGCTGATGTATCTGGTGCGGCCCGTGCCCACAGTCTGCAGGTTGGAGACGTCGATCTCGATGAAGTTGCTGGGTGCCAGTTGTTGAAAACCAGGTCCAGTCCAATCATCGCTGTGCTCTGCTGGGTTTTCATCAAAAAAGTCCATCCTTCTTTAATCTGGATGATTCTTACTATGCTACTACTGGTACAACACATAACAATTATAACAGTGATAACAGACAGTGACAGGGTTATTTAACAATTAACTTTATACAATTTATTTATTTATGGACTATTCTCACCCAAAATCAAATCCCCATGAGGTACACATCGGACTTCCCCATCCTTCCGCATTACCCACCAGGTACACCCAGGTCCTTGAGCAAAAGCAATCCCGGGAACGGGCTTGCCTTTGCCCGAGGCAGGACTAACCCAAACCGTCTTCCCTAACATGTTCCGCATGTGCACTACAGGGACTTTATCCCCTTCCACGGGGCGCTGAGGTTTTGACTGGGCAGGACCAGCCTGGCTGGTGCATCCCCTGGTGTTCACCAACCAGGTGGCCTTTGCTAAATGGGTATCCCAGTTTTTGAAAGTCCCACCCCCCATTGCCCTCAAAGTGGTTTTTAGCAGCCCATTGTACTGGTCGATCTTTCCCGAGGCTGGTGCATGGTAGGGGATGTGATACACCCACTCGATACCGTGTTCTTTGGCCCAGGTGTCTATGAGGCTGTTGCGAAAGTGAGTCCCGTTGTCCGATTCAATTCTTTCGGGGGTGCCATGTCACCACAGGACTTGTTTTTCCAGGCCCAGGATGGTATTTCGGGCGGTGGCATGGGGCACAGGGTAGGTTTCCAACCATCTGGTGGTGGCCTCCACCATTGTGAGCACATAGTGCTTGCCTTGGCGGGTTTGTGGCAGTGTGATGTAGTCAATCTGCCAAGCCTCCCATATTTATATTTTAGCCATCGTCCTCCATACCACTGAGGCTTTACCCGCTTGGCTTGCTTGATTGAAGCACATGTCTCACATTGATGGATAACCTGTGCGATGGTGTCCATGGTCAAGTCCACCCCTCGGTCACGAGCCCATCTGTATGTTGCGTCTCTTCCTTGGTGGCCCGAGGTGTCATGGGCCCACCGAGCTATGAACAGTTCACCCTTATGTTGCCAGTCCAGATCCACGTAAGCCACTTCAGTCTTAGCAGCCTGATCCACCTGGTGGTTGTTTTGATGTTCTTCAGTGGCCCGACTCTTAGGGACGTGGGCGTCCACGTGACGGACTTTTACAACCAACTGCTCCAGCCGGGCAGCAATATGTTGCCACAATGGGGCAGC
Organism: Opisthocomus hoazin; assembly: GCF_030867145.1. NCBI lineage: Eukaryota > Metazoa > Chordata > Aves > Opisthocomiformes > Opisthocomidae > Opisthocomus > Opisthocomus hoazin. The sequence continues at coordinate 2,361,819 of NC_134450.1, read as the reverse complement.
CCAGATAGGTTTGCCTCTGCGCTGCCAGTTGTTCTTCTTCCATTGCTGCGGACACCCCCACAAGGCCTTGGCCACCATCCAAGAGTCAGTGTAAAGATAGAGCACTGGCCACTTCTCTCGATTGGCAATGTCTGAAGCCAGCTGGATGGCTTTCACCTCTGCAAACTGGCTGGACTCGCCTTCTCCCTCGGCAGTTTCCGCGACTTGTCGTGTAGGGCTCCATACAGCAGCCTTCCACCTCCGCTGCTTCCCCACAATGTGACAGGACCCATCCGTGAACAGGGCACACTGTTTCTTATCTTCTGGCAGCTGGTTATACAGTGGGGCCTCTTCAGCACGTGTCACCTCCTCCTCTGGCGATGCTCCAAAATCTTTGCCTTCTGGCCAGTCCATGATTACCTCCAGAATTCCTGGGCGACTGGGGTTTCCCATTCGGGCGCGCTGGGTGACCAGCGCGACCCACTTACTCCACGTAGCATCGGTGGCATGATGCGTAGAGGGGACCCTCCCTTTGAACATCCAGCCCAGGACCGGCGATCGTGGTGCTAGGAGGAGCTGTGCTTCAGTGCCCACCACTTCTGAAGCAGCTCGAACGCCTTCATGTGCTGCCAGAATCTCTTTTTCAGTGGGAGTATAGCGGGCCTTGGATCCTTTGTATCCCCGGCTCCAGAACCCCAGGGGTCGACCTCGAGTCTCCCCTGGTGCTTTCTGCCCGAGACTCCAGGTTGGGCCATTCTCCCCGGCTGCGGTGTAGAGCACGTTTTTAACATCTTGCCCTGACCGGACTGGACCAAGGGCTACGGCATGAACTATCTCCCGTTTAATCTGTTCAAATGCCTGTCGTTGCTCAGGGCCCCGTTCAAAATCATTCTTCTTCCGGGTCACGTGGTACAGAGGACTTACAATCTGGCTGTAATTTGGGATGTGCATCCTCCAGAAACCCACAACACCCAGGAAGGCCTGTGCTTCCTTTTTGCTGGTTGGTGGAGACATAGCTGCTATTTTGTTGATGACATCCATTGGAATTTGACGGCGCCCATCCTGCCATTTTATTCCCAAAAACTGGATCTCTTGCGCAGGTCTCTTGACTTTACTTCGTTTAATGGCGAAACCGGCTTTCAGAAGGATCTGAACTATTTTCTCCCCTTTCTCAAAAACTTCCTCCGCTGTGTCACCCCATACAATGATGTCATCAATGTACTGCAGATGTTCTGGAGCTTCACCCTTTTCCAGAGCAGTCTGGATCAGTCCATGGCAAATGGTGGGACTGTGTTTCCACCCCTGGGGCAGTCGATTCCAGGTGTACTGGCTGCCCCTCCAGGTGAAAGCAAACTGTGGCCTGCACTCTGCTGCCAAAGGGATGGAGAAGAATGCATCAGCGATGTCAGTTGTAGCGTACCACTTGGCTGCCTTTGACTCCAGCTGATACTGAAGTTCTAGCATGTCTGGCACGGCAGCACTCAGTGGTGGTGTGACTTCATTCAGGCCACGGTAGTCTATTGCCAGTCTCCACTCTCCAGTAGATTTTCTCACTGGCCATATGGGACTATTAAAGGGTGAGTGAGTTTTGCTGATCACTCCTTGACTCTCCAGTTGACGGATCAGCTGATGAATGGGGAGAAGGGAGTCTCGGTTGGTACGATACTGTCGCCGGTGCACCATTGTGGTCGCGATGGGTACCTGTTGTTCTTCAACCCTCAGCAACCCCACAACGGAAGGATCCTCCGAGAGACCAGGCAAAATGGACAGCTGTTTAATTTCTTCCGTCTCCACAGCAGCTATGCCAAAAGCCCACCGATACCCCTTTGGGTCCTTGAAATAACCTCTCCTAAGATAGTCTATCCCAAGGATGCACGGAGCCTCGGGGCCAGTTACAATGGGGTGCTTCTGCCACTCCTGCCCAGTGAGGCTCACTTCAGCCTCCAGTACACTCAGCTCTTGGGACCCCCCTGTCACTCCCGAAATGCAAATGGACTCTGACCCTTTGAACTCTGATGGCATTAAAGTACACTGTGCACCAGTGTCCACTAGAGCTTTATACTCTTGTGGATCTGACGTGCCAGGCCACCGAATCCACACTGTCTAGTAGAGGCGGTTGTCCCTTTCCTCCACCTGGCTGGAGGCAGGGCCCCTCTAATCCTCGTCAGAGAATTTGCTGCTCACCTGCTTTAAAAATGACTTGGAGGTCCCCTCCAGAGGATCAGAATCAAGGTCAAACTTTCTACCTGGTCTGGAGAGCTGGCTTCTGGGAACTGGAGCGGCATTTTTCCTAACAGAATCCCCTTTGGTGATTGTTTTACCTCGCAACTCACGTACTCGGGCCTCTAGACTTGAGGTGGGTTTTCCATCCCACTTCCTCATGTCCTCTCCGTGGTCACGCAGGTAGAACCACAGGGTGCCCCGGGGTGTATAGCCTCTGTATTCCCTCTCCTGAGCAGAGAAACGCCTGCCCCTAATAGCTGAGACACTGGCCCGTACAGGTGGGGAGTAGGACATATTCCTGTCTAGTCGCTTGACCAGTTTCTCCACAGCTGAGACAAGGGAGGAAGAGAGACTTTCCTCGTATTGGCGGAGTCTGACAGCCACCTCGTCTACTGTTGGTGCGTCTTTACCTTTCCAGTTTACAACTGCCAGTGAGTTGGCATGCGAGGAGGGTGCGCTCCGCACAAACTTCCTCCACATGGATTGTGAGCACTGGAGTTCATCTGGGTCTGTGGGTACCTGCTCATCGTCTGTGTCACAGTAAACCAGCTCCCACACAGCTAATTCCCTCAAGTACTGAATACCCCTTTCCATATTGGTCCACTTGCCAGGATAGCATACAAAATCGTCACTGAAGGGGTACCTCTCCCTCACACCTGACAGAAGTCTCCTCCAGAGGCTGAGGATTTGTTCTTTTTTCCCAATGGCCTTGTCAATGCCCCCATCCCTGGCCAGGGATCCCAGCTGCTTGGCTTCCTTGCCCTTTAATTCCAAGCTGCTGGCCCCGTTATCCCAGCACCGCAGCAGCCAGGTAGCAATGTGCTCGCCTGGGTGGCGGCTGAAATCTTTCCGCATGTCTCGCAGCTCGCCCAGGGACAGGGACCGGGTGATGATCTCTGTCTCTATCTCCCGTGATGACCCTGGCTCATCGTCATCCCTCCCAGAGCGATCTGCTCTCTTTGCGTCTTTCTTTAGTTTTACAGGGGCGACTGCTACCGGCACAGGTTCGTCATTGGGCTCAGTCACTGTGCCTGTGGCTGGAGCTGGGGCTGGAGCAGCTGCTGTGCCCGCTGGGGAAACCGAGGCAGACCCTGCAGCTGTGGCTGCAGCAGCCGTGGTGCCAGTCGGGGGGGCTGTGACTGCCTGCTGGGCTGGAGGGGCTGCAGGGCCGGCTGGGGGGGCAGCGCCAGTTGCAGCGCCTGCCGCTTCGCTTCCCCCCCTTTCCCCTTTAAGGCACTGAACAGTGTTGAACAGGGCTCGGTAGGCATGGGACAGACCCCAGCACATTGTGGTGATCTGTGTCTCTCTGGAGTTCCCAGGGTGGCAGCACACTTTTTTCAGATATTTTACCAGATTGTCCGGATTCAGTATTTGTTCAGGGGTGAGTTTAAAACACACCGGGGGTGCCCACTGCTCTAGACACCTGCCCATGCTGTCCCACACACCCAGCCACTCACAGCTATCCGGCCCCAGGGCAGGTCTCTGCACGATGTTCTTAACGACTTGCTTAACCCTAAACAAAAACCAAAACCCATTCAGGAGGCATAACAAAAGGAGAGTGCTGCCCTGAGCATCCCACGGGTACTCGAAATTATCAAAAGCCATTAGGACTGGCCTGAAGGAGAGAGGGGGGGCGAAAGTGTGGGGGAGGGTATCCCCTTCGGTTTTCCCCACAGACTGGGTTTGATTATTCACAAATTCTAAGACATAGGATCCGAGGTATGGAAATGACCGCAGTGCCGCATGCAAATACAAGCCTAATTTCACACACAGTGACGCTATCATGTCATAAGTCGACATCGTACAGTACAGCAAAATTATCATCCTGATCTTTTTTCCCAGCGATGATGAACAGCACGGCATTGAATACATACTGCAAATAAGGATTCAAAAACCACAGCCATCTGATCAAAGACAGAAACATTTTTACCAGCGACTATTTAACACAGAAAAACGCGTATAACAAAATTTAACAAAACGTAAGAAGGCAGTTTTAACACCCGCTGCTCAGCCCTGCCGTTATCCATGGCCCACGTTGGGCGCCAAATTAATGTTTTGGTTTCGGCTGCCGCCGGCAACAAAAGCGCCACGCGGCCGCCCCTCCCCCCGCCGGCGTGCGGAGGAGAATGGAAAGAAAGAGGCAGAAACTGGTGGGTCGGGATAAGGGCAGTTTAACAGAACAGCAAACAGAGGGAAAACAGGAACAAAAACGATACAAATAAGGAGAAAACACAACCACGAACCGTACAACAGCCGCTCTCCCGAAGCAGGACCGACGCTGCGCTCGCCCAAGCCGCAAGTGCATTCCCGCCGCGCCAACCCCCCCACCGGAACCCAGCGTGACGTCACATGGTATGGAATACGGGGCTCTGTTTGGCCAGGTGGGGTCAGCCCCCACCCCCCGGCTGTGCCCCTCCCTGGAGTCCGGTGAAAATTAACCCTGTTCTGGCCAAACCCAGGACACGTTCGCACTTTCGGAGCAGGGCTGCGAAAGGAGCCTGGCAGGGACACCACCATTCCCAGGCTACATTTGAGGTTTGAGGTGGCAAGACAAGCAAGCAGCCCCAGTCTCTGTGCCTCTGTGCGAGCAGTGCCATGGGCAGATGAGGCTGAGCAACAGCTTTCCAGGCTAGCCCCTTCTGCCTGCCAGCTATCTGCAGACGTTCGCACTTTCGGAGCAGGGCTGCGAAAGGAGCCTGGCAGGGACACCACCATTCCCAGGCTACGTTTGAAGTTTGAGGTGGCAAGACAAGCAAGCAGCCCCAGTCTCTGTGCCTCTGTGCGAGCAGTGCCATGGGCAGATGAGGCTGAGCAACAGCTTTCCAGGCTAGCCCCTTCTGCCTGCCAGCTACCTGCAGACGTTCGCACTTTCGGAGCAGGGCTGCGAAAGGAGCCTGGCAGGGTCCCCCCCTTCCCAGGCTACATTTGAAGTTTGAGGTGGCAAGACAAGCAAGCAGCCCCAGTCTCTGTGCCTCTGTGCGAGCAGCGCCATGGGCAGATGAGGCTGAGCAACAGCTTTCCAGGCTAGCCCCTTCTGCCTGCCAGCTATCTGCAGACGTTCGCACTTTCGGAGCAGGGCTGCGAAAGGAGCCTGGCAGGGACACCACCATTCCCAGGCTACGTTAGAAGTTTGAGGTGGCAAGACAAGCAAGCAGCCCCAGTCTCTGTGCCTCTGTGCGAGCAGTGCCATGGGCAGATGAGGCTGACAAACAGCTTTCCAGGCTAGCCCCTTCTGCCTGCCAGCTACCAGCAGACGTTCGCACTTTCGGAGCAGGGCTGCGAAAGGAGCCTGGCAGGGTCCCCCCCTTCCCAGGCTACATTTGAAGTTTGAGGTGGCAAGACAAGCAAGCAGCCCCAGTCTCTGTGCCTCTGTGCGAGCAGTGCCATGGGCAGATGAGGCTGAGCAACAGCTTTCCAGGCTAGCCCCTTCTGCCTGCCAGCTATCTGCAGACGTTCCCACTTTCGGAGCAGGGCTGCGAAAGGAGCCTGGCAGGGACACCACCATTCCCAGGCTATGTTTGAAGTTTGAGGTGGCAAGACAAGCAAGCAGCCCCAGTCTCTGTGCCTCTGTGCGAGCAGTGCCATGGGCAGATGAGGCTGACAAAGAGCTTTCCAGGATAGCCCCTTCTGGCTGCCAGCTATCTGCAGACGTTCGCACTTTCGGAGCAGGGCTGCAAAAGGAGGCTGGCACGGTCCCCCCCTTCCCAGGATACGTTTGAAGTTTGAGGTGGCAAGACAAGCAAGCAGCCCCAGTCTCTGTGCCTCTGTGCGAGCAGTGCCATGGGCAGATGAGGCTGACAAACGGCTTTCCAGGCTAGGCCCTTCTGCCTGCCAGCTACCTGCAGACGTTCGCACTTTCGGAGCAGGGCTGCGAAAGGAGCCTGGCAGGGTCCCCCCCTTCCCAGGCTACGTTTGAAGTTTGAGGTGGCAAGACAAGCAAGCAGCCCCAGTCTCTGTGCCTCTGTGCGAGCACTGCCATGGGCAGATGAGGCTGACAAACAGCTTTCCAGGCTAGCCCCTTCTGGCTGCCAGCTATCTGCAGACGTTCGCACTTTCGGAGCAGGGCTGCGGAAGGAGCATGGCAGGGACACCACCATTCCCAGGCTACGTTTGAAGTTTGATGTGGCAAGACAAGCAAGCAGCCCCAGTCTCTGTGCCTCTGTGCGAGCAGTGCCATGGGCAGATGAGGCTGACAAAGAGCTTTCCAGGCTAGCCCCTTCTGCCTGCCATCTACCTGCAGACGTTCGCACTTTCGGAGCAGGGCTGCGAAAGGAGCCTGGCAGGGTCCCCCCCTTCCCAGGCTACATTTGAAGTTTGAGGTGGCAAGACAAGCAAGCAGCCCCAGTCTCTGTGCCTCTGTGCGAGCAGTGCCATGGGCAGATGAGGCTGAGCAACAGCTTTCCAGGCTAGCCCCTTCTGCCTGCCAGCTATCTGCAGACGTTCGCACTTTCGGAGCAGGGCTGCGAAAGGAGCCTGGCAGGGACACCACCATTCCCAGGCTACGTGTGAAGTTTGAGGTGGCAAGACAAGCAAGCAGCCCCAGTCTCTGTGCCTCTGTGCGAGCAGTGCCATGGGCAGATGAGGCTGAGCAACAGCTTTCCAGGCTAGTCCCTTCTGCCTGCCAGCTATCTGCAGACGTTCGCACTTTCGGAGCAGGGCTGCGAAAGGAGCCTGGCAGGGACACCACCATTCCCAGGCTATGTTTGAAGTTTGAGGTGGCAAGACAAGCAAGCAGCCCCAGTCTCTGTGCCTCTGTGCGAGCAGTGCCATGGGCAGATGAGGCTGAGCAACAGCTTTCCAGGCTAGCCCCTTCTGCCTGCCAGCTATCTGCAGACGTTCGCACTTTCGGAGCAGGGCTGCGAAAGGAGCCTGGCACGGTCCCCCCCTTCCCAGGCTACGTTTGAAGTTTGAGGTGACAAGACAAGCAAGTAGCCCCAGTCTCTGTGCCTCTGTGCGAGCAGTGCCATGGGCAGATGAGGCTGAGCAACAGCTTTCCAGGCTAGCCCCTTCTGGCTGCCAGCTATCTGCAGACGTTCGCACTTTCGGAGCAGGGCTGCGAAAGGAGCCTGGCAGGGTCCCCCCCTTCCCACGCTACGTTAGAAGTTTGAGGTGGCAAGACAAGCAAGCAGCCCCAGTCTCTGTGCCTCTGTGCGAGCAGTGCCATGGGCAGATGAGGCTGAGCAACAGCTTTCCAGGCTAGCCCCTTCTGGCTGCCAGCTATCTGCAGACGTTCCCACTTTCGGAGCAGGGCTGCGAAAGGAGCCTGGCAGGGACACCACCATTCCCAGGCTACGTTTGAAGTTTGAGGTGGCAAGACAAGCAAGTAGCCCCAGTCTCTGTGCCTCTGTGCGAGCAGTGCCATGGGCAGATGAGGCTGAGCAACAGCTTTCTAGGCTAGCCCCTTCTGCCTGCCAGCTATCTGCAGACGTTCGCACTTTCGGAGCAGGGCTGCGAAAGGAGCCTGGCAGGGTCCCCCCCTTCCGACGCTACGTTAGAAGTTTGAGGTGGCAAGAGAAGTAAGCAGCCCCAGTCTCTGTGCCACTGTGCGAGCAGTGCCATGGGCAGATGAGGCTGACAAACAGCTTTCCAGGCTAGCCCCTTCTGGCTGCCAGCTACCTGCAGACGTTCGCACTTTCGGAGCAGGGCTGCGAAAGGAGCCTGGCACGGTCCCCCCCTTCCCAGGCTACGTTTGAAGTTTGAGGTGACAAGACAAGCAAGTAGCCCCAGTCTCTGTGCCTCTGTGCGAGCAGTGCCATGGGCAGATGAGGCTGAGCAACAGCTTTCCAGGCTAGCCCCTTCTGCCTGCCAGCTATCTGCAGACGTTCGCACTTTCGGAGCAGGGCTGCGAAAGGAGCCTGGCAGGGTCCCCCCTTCCCACGCTACGTTAGAAGTTTGAGGTGGCAAGACAAGCAAGCAGCCCCAGTCTCTGTGCCTCTGTGCGAGCAGTGCCATGGGCAGATGAGGCTGAGCAACAGCTTTCCAGGCTAGCCCCTTCTGCCTGCCAGCTATCTGCAGACGTTCGCACTTTCGGAGCAGGGCTGCGAAAGGAGCCTGGCACGGTCCCCCCCTTCCCAGGCTACGTTTGAAGTTTGAGGGGGCAAGACAAGCAAGCAGCCCCAGTCTCTGTGCCTCTGTGCGAGCAGTGCCATGAGCAGATGAGGCTGAGCAACAGCTTTCCAGGCTAGCCCCTTCTGGCTGCCAGCTATCTGCAGACGTTCCCACTTTCGGAGCAGGGCTGCGAAAGGAGCCTGGCAGGGACACCACCATTCCCAGGCTACGTTTGAAGTTTGAGGTGGCAAGACAAGCAAGTAGCCCCAGTCTCTGTGCCTCTGTGCGAGCAGTGCCATGGGCAGATGAGGCTGAGCAACAGCTTTCTAGGCTAGCCCCTTCTGCCTGCCAGCTATCTGCAGACGTTCGCACTTTCGGAGCAGGGCTGCGAAAGGAGCCTGGCAGGGTCCCCCCCTTCCGACGCTACGTTAGAAGTTTGAGGTGGCAAGAGAAGTAAGCAGCCCCAGTCTCTGTGCCACTGTGCGAGCAGTGCCATGGGCAGATGAGGCTGACAAACAGCTTTCCAGGCTAGCCCCTTCTGCCTGCCAGCTACCTGCAGACGTTCGCACTTTCGGAGCAGGGCTGTGGAAGGAGCCTGGCAGGGACACCACCATTCCCAGGCTACGTTTGAAGTTTGAGGTGGCAAGACAAGCAAGCAGCCCCAGTCTCTGTGCCTCTGTGCGAGCAGTGCCATGGGCAGATGAGGCTGACAAACGGCTTTCCAGGCTAGCCCCTTCTGCCTGTCAGCTACCTGCAGACGTTCGCACTTTCGGAGCAGGGCTGCGAAAGGAGCCTGGCAGGGTCCCCCCCTTCCCAGGCTACGTTTGAAGTTTGAGGTGGCAAGACAAGCAAGCAGCCCCAGTCTCTGTGCCTCTGTGCGAGCACTGCCATGGGCAGATGAGGCTGACAAACAGCTTTCCAGGCTAGCCCCTTCTGGCTGCCAGCTATCTGCAGACGTTCGCACTTTCGGAGCAGGGCTGCGGAAGGAGCATGGCAGGGACACCACCATTCCCAGGCTACGTTTGAAGTTTGATGTGGCAAGACAAGCAAGCAGCCCCAGTCTCTGTGCCTCTGTGCGAGCAGTGCCATGGGCAGATGAGGCTGACAAAGAGCTTTCCAGGCTAGCCCCTTCTGCCTGCCATCTACCTGCAGACGTTCGCACTTTCGGAGCAGGGCTGCGAAAGGAGCCTGGCAGGGTCCCCCCCTTCCCAGGCTACATTTGAAGTTTGAGGTGGCAAGAGAAGCAAGCAGCCCCAGTCTCTGTGCCTCTGTGCGAGCAGTGCCATGGGCAGATGAGGCTGAGCAACAGCTTTCCAGGCTAGCCCCTTCTGCCTGCCAGCTATCTGCAGACGTTCGCACTTTCGGAGCAGGGCTGCGAAAGGAGCCTGGCAGGGACACCACCATTCCCAGGCTACGTTTGAAGTTTGAGGTGGCAAGACAAGCAAGCAGCCCCAGTCTCTGTGCCTCTGTGCGAGCAGTGCCATGGGCAGATGAGGCTGAGCAACAGCTTTCCAGGCTAGTCCCTTCTGCCTGCCAGCTATCTGCAGACGTTCGCACTTTCGGAGCAGGGCTGCGAAAGGAGCCTGGCAGGGACAACACCATTCCCAGGCTATGTTTGAAGTTTGAGGTGGCAAGACAAGCAAGCAGCCCCAGTCTCTGTGCCTCTGTGCGAGCAGTGCCATGGGCAGATGAGGCTGAGCAACAGCTTTCCAGGCTAGCCCCTTCTGCCTGCCAGCTATCTGCAGACGTTCGCACTTTCGGAGCAGGGCTGCGAAAGGAGCCTGGCACGGTCCCCCCCTTCCCAGGCTACGTTTGAAGTTTGGGGTGACAAGACAAGCAAGTAGCCCCAGTCTCTGTGCCTCTGTGCGAGCAGTGCCATGGGCAGATGAGGCTGAGCAACAGCTTTCCAGGCTAGCCCCTTCTGCCTGCCAGCTATCTGCAGACGTTCGCACTTTCGGAGCAGGGCTGCGAAAGGAGCCTGGCAGGGTCCCCCCCTTCCCACGCTACGTTAGAAGTTTGAGGTGGCAAGACAAGCAAGCAGCCCCAGTCTCTGTGCCTCTGTGCGAGCAGTGCCATGGGCAGATGAGGCTGAGCAACAGCTTTCCAGGCTAGCCCCTTCTGGCTGCCAGCTATCTGCAGACGTTCGCACTTTCGGAGCAGGGCTGCGAAAGGAGCCTGGCACGGTCCCCCCCTTCCCAGGCTACGTTTGAAGTTTGAGGGGGCAAGACAAGCAAGCAGCCCCAGTCTCTGTGCCTCTGTGCGAGCAGTGCCATGGGCAGATGAGGCTGAGCAACAGCTTTCCAGGCTAGCCCCTTCTGGCTGCCAGCTATCTGCAGACGTTCCCACTTTCGGAGCAGGGCTGCGAAAGGAGCCTGGCAGGGACACCACCATTCCCAGGCTACGTTTGAAGTTTGAGGTGGCAAGACAAGCAAGTAGCCCCAGTCTCTGTGCCTCTGTGCGAGCAGTGCCATGGGCAGATGAGGCTGAGCAACAGCTTTCTAGGCTAGCCCCTTCTGCCTGCCAGCTATCTGCAGACGTTCGCACTTTCGGAGCAGGGCTGCGAAAGGAGCCTGGCAGGGTCCCCCCCTTCCGACGCTACGTTAGAAGTTTGAGGTGGCAAGAGAAGTAAGCAGCCCCAGTCTCTGTGCCACTGTGCGAGCAGTGCCATGGGCAGATGAGGCTGAGCAACAGCTTTCCAGGCTAGCCCCTTCTGCCTGCCAGCTACCTGCAGACGTTCGCACTTTCGGAGCAGGGCTGCGAAAGGAGCCTGGCACGGTCCCCCCCTTCCCAGGCTACGTTTGAAGTTTGAGGTGGCAAGACAAGCAAGCAGCCCCAGTCTCTGTGCCTCTGTGCGAGCAGTGCCATGGGCAGATGAGGCTGACAAAGAGCTTTCCAGGCTAGCCCCTTCTGGCTGCCAGCTATCTGCAGACGTTCGCACTTTCGGAGCAGGGCTGTGGAAGGAGCCTGGCAGGGACACCACCATTCCCAGGCTACGTTTGAAGTTTGAGGTGGCAAGACAAGCAAGCAGCCCCAGTCTCTGTGCCTCTGTGCGAGCAGTGCCATGGGCAGATGAGGCTGACAAACAGCTTTCCAGGCTAGCCCCTTCTGCCTGCCATCTACCTGCAGACGTTCGCACTTTCGGAGCAGGGCTGCGAAAGGAGCCTGGCAGGGTCCCCCCCTTCCCAGGCTACGTTAGAAGTTTGAGGTGGCAAGACAAGCAAGCAGCCCCAGTCTCTGTGCCTCTGTGCGAGCAGTGCCATGGGCAGATGAGGCTGACAAACAGCTTTCCAGGCTAGCCCCTTCTGCCTGCCAGCTATCTGCAGACGTTCGCACTTTCGGAGCAGGGCTGCGAAAGGAGCCTGGCAGGGACACCACCATTCCCAGGCTACGTTTGAAGTTTGAGGTGGCAAGACAAGCAAGCAGCCCCAGTCTCTGTGCCTCTGTGCGAGCAGTGCCATGGGCAGATGAGGCTGAGCAACAGCTTTCTAGGCTAGCCCCTTCTGCCTGCCAGCTATCTGCAGACGTTCGCACTTTCGGAGCAGGGTTGCAAAAGAAGCCTAGCAGGGTCCCCCCCTTCCCAGGCTACATTTGAAGTTTGATGTGGCAAGACAAGCAAGCAGCCCCAGTCTCTGTGCCTCTGTGCGAGCAGTGCCATGGGCAGATGAGGCTGAGCAACAGCTTTCCAGGCTAGCCCCTTCTGCCTGCCAGCTATCTGCAGATGTTCGCACTTTCGGAGCAGGGCTGCGAAACGATCCTGACAGAGTTCCCTCTACCCAGTCTACGTTAGAATTTTGAGGTGGCAAGACAAGCAAGCAGCCCCAGTCTCTGTGCCTCTGTGCGAGCAGTGCCATGGGCAGATGAGGCTGAGCAACAGCTTTCCAGGCTAGCCCCTTCTGGCTGCCAGCTATCTGCAGACGTTCGCACTTTCGGAGCAGGGCTGCGAAAGGATCCTGGCAGGGACACCACCATTCCCAGGCTACGTTTGAAGTTTGAGGTGGCAAGACAAGCAAGCAGCCCCAGTCTCTGTGCCTCTGTGCGAGCAGTGCCATGGGCAGATGAGGCTGAGCAACAGCTTTCCAGGCTAGCCCCTTCTGGCTGCCAACTACCTGCAGACGTTCGCACTTTCGGAGCAGGGCTGCAAAAAGGAGCCTGGCAGGGTCCCCCCCTTCCCAGGCTACATTTGAAGTTTGAGTTGGCAAGACAAGCAAGCAGCCCCAGTCTCTGTGCCTCTGTGCGAGCAGTGCCATGCGCAGATGAGGCTGACAAACAGCTTTCCAGGCTAGCCCCTTCTGCCTGCCAGCTACCTGCAGATGTTCGCACTTTCGGAGCAGGGCTGCGAAAGGAGCCTGGCTGGGACACCAACTTTCCCAGGCTACGTTAGAAGTTTGATGTGGCAAGACAAGCAAGCAGCCCCAGTCTCTGTGCCTCTGTGCGAGCAGTGCCATGGGCAGATGAGGCTGAGCAACAGCTTTCCAGGCTAGCCCCTTCTGCCTGCCAGCTATCTGCAGATGTTCGCACTTTCGGAGCAGGGCTGCGAAAGGAGCCTGGCAGGGTCCCCCCCTTCCCAGGCTACGTTAGAAGTTTGAGGTGGCAAGACAAGCAAGCAGCCCCAGTCTCTGTGCCTCTGTGCGAGCAGTGCCATGGGCAGATGAGGCGGAGCAACAGCTTTCCAGGCTAGCCCCTTCTGGCTGCCAGCTATCTGCAGACGTTCGCACTTTCGGAGCAGGGCTGCGAAAGGAGCCTAGCAGGGACACCACAATTCCCAGGCTACGTTTGAAGTTAGAGGTGGCAAGACAAGCAAGCAGCCCCAGTCTCTGTGCCTCTGTGCAAGCAGTGCCATGGGCAGATGAGGCTGAGCAACAGCTTTCCAGGCTAGCCCCTTCTGGCTGCCAGCTATCTGCAGACGTTTGCACTTTCGGAGCTGGGCTGTGATAGGAGCCTGGCAGGGTCCCCCCCTTCCCAGGCTACGTTAGAAGTTTGAGGTGGCAAGACAAGCAAGCAGCCCCAGTCTCTGTGCCTCTGTGCGAGCAGTGCCATGGGCAGATGAGGCTGACAAACAGCTTTCCAGGCTAGCCCCTTCTGCCTGCCAGCTACCTGCAGACGTTCGCACTTTCGGAGCAGGGCTGCGAAAGGAGCCTGGCAGGGTCCCCCCCTTCCCAGGCTACGTTAGAAGTTTGAGGTGGCAAGATAAGCAAGCAGCCCCAGTCTCTGTGCCTCTGTGCGAGCAGTGCCATGGGCAGATGAGGCTGACAAACAGCTTTCCAGGCTAGCCCCTTCTGGCTGCCAGCTATCTGCAGACGTTCGCACTTTCGGAGCAGGGCTGCGAAAGGAGCCTAGCAGGGACACCACCATTCCCAGGCTACGTTTGAAGTTTGAGGTGGCAAGACAAGCAAGCAGCCCCAGTCTCTGTGCCTCTGTGCGAGCAGTGCCATGAGCAGATGAGGCTGAGCAACAGCTTTCCAGGCTAGCCCCTTCTGCCTGCCAGCTATCTGCAGACGTTTGCACTTTCGGAGCTGGGCTGTGATAGGAGCCTGGCACGGTCCGCCCCTTCCCAGGCTACGTTTGAAGTTTGAGGTGGCAAGACAAGCAAGCAGCCCCAGTCTCTGTGCCTCTGTGCGAGCAGTGCCATGGGCAGATGAGGCTGAGCAACAGCTTTCCAGGCTAGCCCCTTCTGCCTGCCAGCTATCTGCAGATGTTCGCACTTTCGGAGCAGGGCTGCGAAACGATCCTGACAGAGTTCCCTCTACCCAGTCTATGTTAGAATTTTGAGGTGGAAAGACAAGCAAGCAGCCCCAGTCTCTGTGCCTCTGTGCGAGCAGTGCCATGGGCAGATGAGTCTGACAAATAGCTATCCAGGCTAGCCCCTTCTGGCTGCCAGCTATCTGCAGACGTTCGCACTTTCGGAGCAGGGCTGTGGAAGGAGCCTGGCAGGGACACCACCATTCCCAGGCTACGTTTGAAGTTTGAGGTGGCAAGACAAGCAAGCAGCCCCAGTCTCTGTGCCTCTGTGCGAGCAGTGCCATGGGCAGATGAGGCTGACAAACAGCTTTCCAGGCTAGCCCCTTCTGCCTGCCAGCTATCTGCAGACGTTCGCACTTTCGGAGCAGGGCTGCGAAAGGAGCCTGGCAGGGTCCCCCCCTTCCCAGGCTACATTTGAAGTTTGAGGTGGCAAGACAAGCAAGCAGCCCCAGTCTCTGTGCCTCTGTGCGAGCAGTGCCATGGGCAGATGAGGCTGAGCAACAGCTTTCCAGGCTAGCCCCTTCTGGCTGCTAGCTACCTGCAGACGTTCGCACTTTCGGAGCAGGGCTGCGAAAGGAGCCTAGCAGGGTCCCCCCCTTCCCAGGTTACGTTAGAAGTTTGAGGTGGCAAGACAAGCAAGCAGCCCCAGTCTCTGTGCCTCTGTGTGAGCAGTGCCATGGGCAGATGAGGCTGAGCAACAGCTTTCTAGGCTAGCCCCTTCTGTCTGCCAGCTATCTGCAGACGTTCGCACTTTCGGAGCAGGCCTGCAAAAGGAGCCTGGCAGGGTCCCCCCCTTCCCAGGCTACATTTGAAGTTTGAGGTGGCAAGACAAGCAAGCAGCCCCAGTCTCTGTGCCTCTGTGCGAGCAGTGCCATGCGCAGATGAGGCTGACAAACAGCTTTCCAGGCTAGCCCCTTCTGCCTGCCAGCTACCTGCAGACGTTCGCACTTTCGGAGCAGGGCTGCGAAAGGAGCCTGGCTGGGACACCAACTTTCCCAGGCTACGTTAGAAGTTTGATGTGGCAAGACAAGCAAGCAGCCCCAGTCTCTGTGCCTCTGTGCGAGCAGTGCCATGGGCAGATGAGGCTGAGCAACAGCTTTCCAGGCTAGCCCCTTCTGCCTGCCAGCTATCTGCAGATGTTCGCACTTTCGGAGCAGGGCTGCGAAAGGAGCCTGGCAGGGTCCCCCCCTTCCCAGGCTACGTTTGAAGTTTGAGGTGGCAAGACAAGCAAGCAGCCCCAGTCTCTGTGCCTCTGTGCGAGCAGTGCCATGGGCAGATGAGGCTGAGCAACAGCTTTCCAGGCTAGCCCCTTCTGCCTGCCAGCTATCTGCAGACGTTCGCACTTTCGGAGCAGGGCTGCGGAAGGAGCCTGGCAGGGACACCACCATTCCCAGGCTACGTTTGAAGTTTGAGGTGGCAAGACAAGCAAGCAGCCCCAGTCTCTGTGCCTCTGTGCGAGCAGTGCCATGGGCAGATGAGGCTGAGCAACAGCTTTCCAGGCTAGCCCCTTCTGCCTGCCAGCTATCTGCAGATGTTCGCACTTTCGGAGCAGGGCTGCGAAAGGAGCCTGGCAGGGTCCCCCCCTTCCCAGGCTACGTTTGAAGTTTGAGGTGGCAAGACAAGCAAGCAGCCCCAGTCTCTGTGCCTCTGTGCGAGCAGTGCCATGGGCAGATGAGGCTGAGCAACAGCTTTCCAGGCTAGCCCCTTCTGGCTGCCAGCTATCTGCAGACGTTCGCACTTTCGGAGCAGGGCTGCGGAAGGAGCCTGGCAGGGACACCACCATTCCCAGGCTACGTTTGAAGTTTGAGGTGGCAAGACAAGCAAGCAGCCCCAGTCTCTGTGCCTCTGTGCGAGCAGTGCCATGGGCAGATGAGGCTGAGCAACAGCTTTCCAGGCTAGCCCCTTCTGCCTGCCAGCTATCTGCAGATGTTCGCACTTTCGGAGCAGGGCTGCGAAAGGAGCCTGGCAGGGTCCCCCCCTTCCCAGGCTACGTTTGAAGTTTGAGGTGGCAAGACAAGCAAGCAGCCCCAGTCTCTGTGCCTCTGTGCGAGCAGTGCCATGGGCAGATGAGGCTGAGCAACAGCTTTCCAGGCTAGCCCCTTCTGGCTGCCAGCTATCTGCAGACGTTCGCACTTTCGGAGCAGGGCTGCGGAAGGAGCCTGGCAGGGACACCACCATTCCCAGGCTACGTTTGAAGTTTGAGGTGGCAAGACAAGCAAGCAGCCCCAGTCTCTGTGCCTCTGTGCGAGCAGTGCCATGGGCAGATGAGGCTGAGCAACAGCTTTCCAGGCTAGCCCCTTCTGCCTGCCAGCTACCTGCAGACGTTCGCACTTTCGGAGCAGGGCTGTGAAAGGAGCCTGGCAGGGTCCCCCCCTTCCCAGGCTACGTTAGAAGTTTGAGGTGGCAAGACAAGCAAGCAGCCCCAGTCTCTGTGCCTCTGTGCGAGCAGTGCCATGGGCAGATGAGGCTGAGCAACAGCTTTCCAGGCTAGCCCCTTCTGCCTGCCATCTACCTGCAGACGTTCGCACTTTCGGAGCAGGGCTGCGAAAGGAGCCTGGCAGGGTCCCCCCCTTCCCAGGCTACGTTAGAAGTTTGAGGTGGCAAGACAAGCAAGCAGCCCCAGTCTCTGTGCCTCTGTGCGAGCAGTGCCATGGGCAGATGAGGCTGAGCAACAGCTTTCCAGGCTAGCCCCTTCTGGCTGCCAGCTATCTGCAGACGTTCGCACTTTTGGAGCAGGGCTGCGAAAGGAGCCTAGCAGGGACACCACAATTCCCAGGCTACGTTTGAAGTTTGAGGTGGCAAGACAAGCAAGCAGCCCCAGTCTCTGTGCCTCTGTGCGAGCAGTGCCATGAGCAGATGAGGCTGAGCAACAGCTTTCCAGGCTAGCCCCTTCTGGCTGCCAGCTATCTGCAGACGTTTGCACTTTCGGAGCTGGGCTGTGATAGGAGCCTGGCAGGGTCCCCCCCTTCCCAGGCTACGTTAGAAGTTTGAGGTGGCAAGACAAGCAAGCAGCCCCAGTCTCTGTGCCTCTGTGCGAGCAGTGCCATGGGCAGATGAGGCTGACAAACAGCTTTCCAGGCTAGCCCCTTCTGCCTGCCAGCTACCTGCAGACGTTCGCACTTTCGGAGCAGAGCTGCGGAAGGAGCCTGGCAGGGACACCACCATTCCCAGGCTACGTTTGAAGTTTGATGTGGCAAGACAAGCAAACAGCCCCAGTCTCTGTGCCTCTGTGCGAGCAGTGCCATGGGCAGATGAGGCTGAGCAACAGCTTTCTAGGCTAGCCCCTTCTGCCTGCCAGCTATCTGCAGACGTTCGCACTTTCGGAGCAGGGCTGCGAAAGGAGCCTGGCAGGGTCCCCCCCTTCCGACGCTACGTTAGAAGTTTGAGGTGGCAAGAGAAGTAAGCAGCCCCAGTCTCTGTGCCACTGTGCGAGCAGTGCCATGGGCAGATGAGGCTGACAAACAGCTTTCCAGGCTAGCCCCTTCTGCCTGCCAGCTACCTGCAGACGTTCGCACTTTCGGAGCAGGGCTGTGGAAGGAGCCTGGCAGGGACACCACCATTCCCAGGCTACGTTTGAAGTTTGAGGTGGCAAGACAAGCAAGCAGCCCCAGTCTCTGTGCCTCTGTGCGAGCAGTGCCATGGGCAGATGAGGCTGACAAACGGCTTTCCAGGCTAGCCCCTTCTGCCTGTCAGCTACCTGCAGACGTTCGCACTTTCGGAGCAGGGCTGCGAAAGGAGCCTGGCAGGGTCCCCCCCTTCCCAGGCTACGTTTGAAGTTTGAGGTGGCAAGACAAGCAAGCAGCCCCAGTCTCTGTGCCTCTGTGCGAGCACTGCCATGGGCAGATGAGGCTGACAAACAGCTTTCCAGGCTAGCCCCTTCTGGCTGCCAGCTATCTGCAGACGTTCGCACTTTCGGAGCAGGGCTGCGGAAGGAGCATGGCAGGGACACCACCATTCCCAGGCTACGTTTGAAGTTTGATGTGGCAAGACAAGCAAGCAGCCCCAGTCTCTGTGCCTCTGTGCGAGCAGTGCCATGGGCAGATGAGGCTGACAAAGAGCTTTCCAGGCTAGCCCCTTCTGCCTGCCATCTACCTGCAGACGTTCGCACTTTCGGAGCAGGGCTGCGAAAGGAGCCTGGCAGGGTCCCCCCCTTCCCAGGCTACATTTGAAGTTTGAGGTGGCAAGAGAAGCAAGCAGCCCCAGTCTCTGTGCCTCTGTGCGAGCAGTGCCATGGGCAGATGAGGCTGAGCAACAGCTTTCCAGGCTAGCCCCTTCTGCCTGCCAGCTATCTGCAGACGTTCGCACTTTCGGAGCAGGGCTGCGAAAGGAGCCTGGCAGGGACACCACCATTCCCAGGCTACGTTTGAAGTTTGAGGTGGCAAGACAAGCAAGCAGCCCCAGTCTCTGTGCCTCTGTGCGAGCAGTGCCATGGGCAGATGAGGCTGAGCAACAGCTTTCCAGGCTAGTCCCTTCTGCCTGCCAGCTATCTGCAGACGTTCGCACTTTCGGAGCAGGGCTGCGAAAGGAGCCTGGCAGGGACAACACCATTCCCAGGCTATGTTTGAAGTTTGAGGTGGCAAGACAAGCAAGCAGCCCCAGTCTCTGTGCCTCTGTGCGAGCAGTGCCATGGGCAGATGAGGCTGAGCAACAGCTTTCCAGGCTAGCCCCTTCTGCCTGCCAGCTATCTGCAGACGTTCGCACTTTCGGAGCAGGGCTGCGAAAGGAGCCTGGCACGGTCCCCCCCTTCCCAGGCTACGTTTGAAGTTTGGGGTGACAAGACAAGCAAGTAGCCCCAGTCTCTGTGCCTCTGTGCGAGCAGTGCCATGGGCAGATGAGGCTGAGCAACAGCTTTCCAGGCTAGCCCCTTCTGCCTGCCAGCTATCTGCAGACGTTCGCACTTTCGGAGCAGGGCTGCGAAAGGAGCCTGGCAGGGTCCCCCCCTTCCCACGCTACGTTAGAAGTTTGAGGTGGCAAGACAAGCAAGCAGCCCCAGTCTCTGTGCCTCTGTGCGAGCAGTGCCATGGGCAGATGAGGCTGAGCAACAGCTTTCCAGGCTAGCCCCTTCTGGCTGCCAGCTATCTGCAGACGTTCGCACTTTCGGAGCAGGGCTGCGAAAGGAGCCTGGCACGGTCCCCCCCTTCCCAGGCTACGTTTGAAGTTTGAGGGGGCAAGACAAGCAAGCAGCCCCAGTCTCTGTGCCTCTGTGCGAGCAGTGCCATGGGCAGATGAGGCTGAGCAACAGCTTTCCAGGCTAGCCCCTTCTGGCTGCCAGCTATCTGCAGACGTTCCCACTTTCGGAGCAGGGCTGCGAAAGGAGCCTGGCAGGGACACCACCATTCCCAGGCTACGTTTGAAGTTTGAGGTGGCAAGACAAGCAAGTAGCCCCAGTCTCTGTGCCTCTGTGCGAGCAGTGCCATGGGCAGATGAGGCTGAGCAACAGCTTTCTAGGCTAGCCCCTTCTGCCTGCCAGCTATCTGCAGACGTTCGCACTTTCGGAGCAGGGCTGCGAAAGGAACCTGGCAGGGTCCCCCCCTTCCGACGCTACGTTAGAAGTTTGAGGTGGCAAGAGAAGTAAGCAGCCCCAGTCTCTGTGCCACTGTGCGAGCAGTGCCATGGGCAGATGAGGCTGAGCAACAGCTTTCCAGGCTAGCCCCTTCTGCCTGCCAGCTACCTGCAGACGTTCGCACTTTCGGAGCAGGGCTGCGAAAGGAGCCTGGCACGGTCCCCCCCTTCCCAGGCTACGTTTGAAGTTTGAGGTGGCAAGACAAGCAAGCAGCCCCAGTCTCTGTGCCTCTGTGCGAGCAGTGCCATGGGCAGATGAGGCTGACAAAGAGCTTTCCAGGCTAGCCCCTTCTGGCTGCCAGCTATCTGCAGACGTTCGCACTTTCGGAGCAGGGCTGTGGAAGGAGCCTGGCAGGGACACCACCATTCCCAGGCTACGTTTGAAGTTTGAGGTGGCAAGACAAGCAAGCAGCCCCAGTCTCTGTGCCTCTGTGCGAGCAGTGCCATGGGCAGATGAGGCTGACAAACAGCTTTCCAGGCTAGCCCCTTCTGCCTGCCATCTACCTGCAGACGTTCGCACTTTCGGAGCAGGGCTGCGAAAGGAGCCTGGCAGGGTCCCCCCCTTCCCAGGCTACGTTAGAAGTTTGAGGTGGCAAGACAAGCAAGCAGCCCCAGTCTCTGTGCCTCTGTGCGAGCAGTGCCATGGGCAGATGAGGCTGACAAACAGCTTTCCAGGCTAGCCCCTTCTGCCTGCCAGCTATCTGCAGACGTTCGCACTTTCGGAGCAGGGCTGCGAAAGGAGCCTGGCAGCGACACCACCATTCCCAGGCTACGTTTGAAGTTTGAGGTGGCAAGACAAGCAAGCAGCCCCAGTCTCTGTGCCTCTGTGCGAGCAGTGCCATGGGCAGATGAGGCTGAGCAACAGCTTTCTAGGCTAGCCCCTTCTGCCTGCCAGCTATCTGCAGACGTTCGCACTTTCGGAGCAGGGTTGCAAAAGAAGCCTAGCAGGGTCCCCCCCTTCCCAGGCTACATTTGAAGTTTGATGTGGCAAGACAAGCAAGCAGCCCCAGTCTCTGTGCCTCTGTGCGAGCAGTGCCATGGGCAGATGAGGCTGAGCAACAGCTTTCCAGGCTAGCCCCTTCTGCCTGCCAGCTATCTGCAGATGTTCGCACTTTCGGAGCAGGGCTGCGAAACGATCCTGACAGAGTTCCCTCTACCCAGTCTACGTTAGAATTTTGAGGTGGCAAGACAAGCAAGCAGCCCCAGTCTCTGTGCCTCTGTGCGAGCAGTGCCATGGGCAGATGAGGCTGAGCAACAGCTTTCCAGGCTAGCCCCTTCTGGCTGCCAGCTATCTGCAGACGTTCGCACTTTCGGAGCAGGGCTGCGAAAGGATCCTGGCAGGGACACCACCATTCCCAGGCTACGTTTGAAGTTTGAGGTGGCAAGACAAGCAAGCAGCCCCAGTCTCTGTGCCTCTGTGCGAGCAGTGCCATGGGCAGATGAGGCTGAGCAACAGCTTTCCAGGCTAGCCCCTTCTGGCTGCCAACTACCTGCAGACGTTCGCACTTTCGGAGCAGGGCTGCAAAAAGGAGCCTGGCAGGGTCCCCCCCTTCCCAGGCTACATTTGAAGTTTGAGTTGGCAAGACAAGCAAGCAGCCCCAGTCTCTGTGCCTCTGTGCGAGCAGTGCCATGCGCAGATGAGGCTGACAAACAGCTTTCCAGGCTAGCCCCTTCTGCCTGCCAGCTACCTGCAGATGTTCGCACTTTCGGAGCAGGGCTGCGAAAGGAGCCTGGCTGGGACACCAACTTTCCCAGGCTACGTTAGAAGTTTGATGTGGCAAGACAAGCAAGCAGCCCCAGTCTCTGTGCCTCTGTGCGAGCAGTGCCATGGGCAGATGAGGCTGAGCAACAGCTTTCCAGGCTAGCCCCTTCTGCCTGCCAGCTATCTGCAGATGTTCGCACTTTCGGAGCAGGGCTGCGAAAGGAGCCTGGCAGGGTCCCCCCCTTCCCAGGCTACGTTAGAAGTTTGAGGTGGCAAGACAAGCAAGCAGCCCCAGTCTCTGTGCCTCTGTGCGAGCAGTGCCATGGGCAGATGAGGCGGAGCAACAGCTTTCCAGGCTAGCCCCTTCTGGCTGCCAGCTATCTGCAGACGTTCGCACTTTCGGAGCAGGGCTGCGAAAGGAGCCTAGCAGGGACACCACAATTCCCAGGCTACGTTTGAAGTTAGAGGTGGCAAGACAAGCAAGCAGCCCCAGTCTCTGTGCCTCTGTGCAAGCAGTGCCATGGGCAGATGAGGCTGAGCAACAGCTTTCCAGGCTAGCCCCTTCTGGCTGCCAGCTATCTGCAGACGTTTGCACTTTCGGAGCTGGGCTGTGATAGGAGCCTGGCAGGGTCCCCCCCTTCCCAGGCTACGTTAGAAGTTTGAGGTGGCAAGACAAGCAAGCAGCCCCAGTCTCTGTGCCTCTGTGCGAGCAGTGCCATGGGCAGATGAGGCTGACAAACAGCTTTCCAGGCTAGCCCCTTCTGCCTGCCAGCTACCTGCAGACGTTCGCACTTTCGGAGCAGGGCTGCGAAAGGAGCCTGGCAGGGTCCCCCCCTTCCCAGGCTATGTTAGAAGTTTGAGGTGGCAAGATAAGCAAGCAGCCCCAGTCTCTGTGCCTCTGTGCGAGCAGTGCCATGGGCAGATGAGGCTGACAAACAGCTTTCCAGGCTAGCCCCTTCTGGCTGCCAGCTATCTGCAGACGTTCGCACTTTCGGAGCAGGGCTGCGAAAGGAGCCTAGCAGGGACACCACCATTCCCAGGCTACGTTTGAAGTTTGAGGTGGCAAGACAAGCAAGCAGCCCCAGTCTCTGTGCCTCTGTGCGAGCAGTGCCATGAGCAGATGAGGCTGAGCAACAGCTTTCCAGGCTAGCCCCTTCTGCCTGCCAGCTATCTGCAGACGTTTGCACTTTCGGAGCTGGGCTGTGATAGGAGCCTGGCACGGTCCGCCCCTTCCCAGGCTACGTTTGAAGTTTGAGGTGGCAAGACAAGCAAGCAGCCCCAGTCTCTGTGCCTCTGTGCGAGCAGTGCCATGGGCAGATGAGGCTGAGCAACAGCTTTCCAGGCTAGCCCCTTCTGCCTGCCAGCTATCTGCAGATGTTCGCACTTTCGGAGCAGGGCTGCGAAACGATCCTGACAGAGTTCCCTCTACCCAGTCTATGTTAGAATTTTGAGGTGGAAAGACAAGCAAGCAGCCCCAGTCTCTGTGCCTCTGTGCGAGCAGTGCCATGGGCAGATGAGTCTGACAAATAGCTATCCAGGCTAGCCCCTTCTGGCTGCCAGCTATCTGCAGACGTTCGCACTTTCGGAGCAGGGCTGTGGAAGGAGCCTGGCAGGGACACCACCATTCCCAGGCTACGTTTGAAGTTTGAGGTGGCAAGACAAGCAAGCAGCCCCAGTCTCTGTGCCTCTGTGCGAGCAGTGCCATGGGCAGATGAGGCTGACAAACAGCTTTCCAGGCTAGCCCCTTCTGCCTGCCAGCTATCTGCAGACGTTCGCACTTTCGGAGCAGGGCTGCGAAAGGAGCCTGGCAGGGTCCCCCCCTTCCCAGGCTACATTTGAAGTTTGAGGTGGCAAGACAAGCAAGCAGCCCCAGTCTCTGTGCCTCTGTGCGAGCAGTGCCATGGGCAGATGAGGCTGAGCAACAGCTTTCCAGGCTAGCCCCTTCTGGCTGCTAGCTACCTGCAGACGTTCGCACTTTCGGAGCAGGGCTGCGAAAGGAGCCTAGCAGGGTCCCCCCCTTCCCAGGCTACGTTAGAAGTTTGAGGTGGCAAGACAAGCAAGCAGCCCCAGTCTCTGTGCCTCTGTGCGAGCAGTGCCATGGGCAGATGAGGCTGAGCAACAGCTTTCTAGGCTAGCCCCTTCTGTCTGCCAGCTATCTGCAGACGTTCGCACTTTCGGAGCAGGCCTGCAAAAGGAGCCTGGCAGGGTCCCCCCCTTCCCAGGCTACATTTGAAGTTTGAGGTGGCAAGACAAGCAAGCAGCCCCAGTCTCTGTGCCTCTGTGCGAGCAGTGCCATGCGCAGATGAGGCTGACAAACAGCTTTCCAGGCTAGCCCCTTCTGCCTGCCAGCTACCTGCAGACGTTCGCACTTTCGGAGCAGGGCTGCGAAAGGAGCCTGGCTGGGACACCAACTTTCCCAGGCTACGTTAGAAGTTTGATGTGGCAAGACAAGCAAGCAGCCCCAGTCTCTGTGCCTCTGTGCGAGCAGTGCCATGGGCAGATGAGGCTGAGCAACAGCTTTCCAGGCTAGCCCCTTCTGCCTGCCAGCTATCTGCAGATGTTCGCACTTTCGGAGCAGGGCTGCGAAAGGAGCCTGGCAGGGTCCCCCCCTTCCCAGGCTACGTTTGAAGTTTGAGGTGGCAAGACAAGCAAGCAGCCCCAGTCTCTGTGCCTCTGTGCGAGCAGTGCCATGGGCAGATGAGGCTGAGCAACAGCTTTCCAGGCTAGCCCCTTCTGCCTGCCAGCTATCTGCAGACGTTCGCACTTTCGGAGCAGGGCTGCGGAAGGAGCCTGGCAGGGACACCACCATTCCCAGGCTACGTTTGAAGTTTGATGTGGCAAGACAAGCAAGCAGCCCCAGTCTCTGTGCCTCTGTGTGAGCAGTGCCATGGGCAGATGAGGCTGACAAACAGCTTTCCAGGCTAGCCCCTTCTGGCTGCCAGCTATCTGCAGACGTTCGCACTTTCGGAGCAGGGCTGCGGAAGGAGCCTGGCAGGGACACCACCATTCCCAGGCTACGTTTGAAGTTTGAGGTGGCAAGACAAGCAAGCAGCCCCAGTCTCTGTGCCTCTGTGCGAGCAGTGCCATGGGCAGATGAGGCTGAGCAACAGCTTTCCAGGCTAGCCCCTTCTGCCTGCCAGCTACCTGCAGACGTTCGCACTTTCGGAGCAGGGCTGTGAAAGGAGCCTGGCAGGGTCCCCCCCTTCCCAGGCTACGTTAGAAGTTTGAGGTGGCAAGACAAGCAAGCAGCCCCAGTCTCTGTGCCTCTGTGCGAGCAGTGCCATGGGCAGATGAGGCTGAGCAACAGCTTTCCAGGCTAGCCCCTTCTGCCTGCCATCTACCTGCAGACGTTCGCACTTTCGGAGCAGGGCTGCGAAAGGAGCCTGGCAGGGTCCCCCCCTTCCCAGGCTACGTTAGAAGTTTGAGGTGGCAAGACAAGCAAGCAGCCCCAGTCTCTGTGCCTCTGTGCGAGCAGTGCCATGGGCAGATGAGGCTGAGCAACAGCTTTCCAGGCTAGCCCCTTCTGGCTGCCAGCTATCTGCAGACGTTCGCACTTTTGGAGCAGGGCTGCGAAAGGAGCCTAGCAGGGACACCACAATTCCCAGGCTACGTTTGAAGTTTGAGGTGGCAAGACAAGCAAGCAGCCCCAGTCTCTGTGCCTCTGTGCGAGCAGTGCCATGAGCAGATGAGGCTGAGCAACAGCTTTCCAGGCTAGCCCCTTCTGGCTGCCAGCTATCTGCAGACGTTTGCACTTTCGGAGCTGGGCTGTGATAGGAGCCTGGCAGGGTCCCCCCCTTCCCAGGCTACGTTAGAAGTTTGAGGTGGCAAGACAAGCAAGCAGCCCCAGTCTCTGTGCCTCTGTGCGAGCAGTGCCATGGGCAGATGAGGCTGACAAACAGCTTTCCAGGCTAGCCCCTTCTGCCTGCCAGCTACCTGCAGACGTTCGCACTTTCGGAGCAGAGCTGCGGAAGGAGCCTGGCAGGGACACCACCATTCCCAGGCTACGTTTGAAGTTTGATGTGGCAAGACAAGCAAACAGCCCCAGTCTCTGTGCCTCTGTGCGAGCAGTGCCATGGGCAGATGAGGCTGAGCAACAGCTTTCCAGGCTAGCCCCTTCTGCCTGCCAGCTACCTGCAGACGTTCGCACTTTCGGAGCAGGGCTGCGAAAGGAGCCTGGCAGGGTCCCCCCCTTCCCAGGCTACGTTAGAAGTTTGAGGTGGCAAGACAAGCAAGCAGCCCCAGTCTCTGTGCCTCTGTGCGAGCAGTGCCATGGGCAGATGAGGCTGACAAACAGCTTTCCAGGCTAGCCCCTTCTGGCTGCCAGCTATCTGCAGACGTTCGCACTTTCGGAGCAGGGCTGCGAAAGGAGCCTGGCAGGGACACCACCATTCCCAGGCTACGTTTGAAGTTTGAGGTGGCAAGACAAGCAAGCAGCCCCAGTCTCTGTGCCTCTGTGCGAGCAGTGCCATGGGCAGATGAGGCTGACAAACAGCTTTCCAGGCTAGCCCCTTCTGCCTGCCAGCTACCTGCAGACGTTCGCACTTTCGGAGCAGGGCTGTGAAAGGAGCCTGGCAGGGTCCCCCCCTTCCCAGGCTACGTTAGAAGTTTGAGGTGGCAAGACAAGCAAGCAGCCCCAGTCTCTGTGCCTCTGTGCGAGCAGTGCCATGGGCAGATGAGGCTGAGCAACAGCTTTCCAGGCTAGCCCCTTCTGCCTGCCATCTACCTGCAGACGTTCGCACTTTCGGAGCAGGGCTGCGAAAGGAGCCTGGCAGGGTCCCCCCCTTCCCAGGCTACGTTAGAAGTTTGAGGTGGCAAGACAAGCAAGCAGCCCCAGTCTCTGTGCCTCTGTGCGAGCAGTGCCATAGGCAGATGAGGCTGAGCAACAGCTTTCCAGGCTAGCCCCTTCTGCCTGCCAGCTACCTGCAGACGTTCGCACTTTTGGAGCAGGGCTGCGAAAGGAGCCTGGCAGGGTCCCCCCCTTCCCAGGCTACGTTTGAAGTTTGAGGTGGCAAGACAAGCAAGCAGCCCCAGTCTCTGTGCCTCTGTGCGAGCAGTGCCATGGGCAGATGAGGCTGACAAACAGCTTTCCAGGCTAGCCCCTTCTGCATGCCAGCTATCTGCAGACGTTCGCACTTTCGGAGCAGGGCTGCGAAAGGAGCCTGGCAGGGACACCACCATTCCCAGGCTACGTTTGAAGTTTGAGGTGGCAAGACAAGCAAGCAGCCCCAGTCTCTGTGCCTCTGTGCGAGCAGTGCCATGGGCAGATGAGGCTGACAAATAGCTATCCAGGCTAGCCCCTTCTGGCTGCCAGCTATCTGCAGACGTTCGCACTTTCGGAGCAGGGCTGCGAAAGGAGCCTAGCAGGGACACCACAATTCCCAGGCTACGTTTGAATTTTGAGGTGGCAAGACAAGCAAGCAGCCCCAGTCTCTGTGCCTCTGTGCGAGCAGTGCCATGAGCAGATGAGGCTGAGCAACAGCTTTCCAGGCTAGCCCCTTCTGGCTGCCAGCTATCTGCAGACGTTTGCACTTTCGGAGCTGGGCTGTGATAGGAGCCTGGCAGGGTCCCGCCCTTCCCAGGCTACGTTAGAAGTTTGAGGTGGCAAGACAAGCAAGCAGCCCCAGTCTCTGTGCCTCTGTGCGAGCAGTGCCATGGGCAGATGAGGCTGACAAACAGCTTTCCAGGCTAGCCCCTTCTGCCTGCCAGCTACCTGCAGACGTTCGCACTTTCGGAGCAGGGCTGCGGAAGGAGCCTGGCAGGGACACCACCATTCCCAGGCTACGTTTGAAGTTTGATGTGGCAAGACAAGCAAACAGCCCCAGTCTCTGTGCCTCTGTGCGAGCAGTGCCATGGGCAGATGAGGCTGAGCAACAGCTTTCCAGGTTAGCCCCTTCTGCCTGCCAGCTATCTGCAGACGTTCGCACTTTCGGAGCAGGGCTGCGAAAGGAGCCTGGCAGGGTCCCCCCCTTCCCAGGCTACGTTAGAAGTTTGAGGTGGCAAGACAAGCAAGCAGCCCCAGTCTCTGTGCCTCTGTGCGAGCAGTGCCATGGGCAGATGAGGCTGAGCAACAGCTTTCCAGGCTAGCCCCTTCTGCCTGCCATCTACCTGCAGACGTTCGCACTTTCGGAGCAGGGCTGCGAAAGGAGCCTGGCAGGGTCCCCCCCTTCCCAGGCTACGTTAGAAGTTTGAGGTGGCAAGAGAAGTAAGCAGCCCCAGTCTCTGTGCCTCTGTGCGAGCAGTGCCATGGGCAGATGAGGCTGAGCAACAGCTTTCCAGGCTAGCCCCTTCTGCCTGCCAGGTACCTGCAGACGTTCCCACTTTCGCAGCAGGGCTACGAAAGGAGCCTGGCAGGTTCCCCCCCTTCCCAGGCTACGTTTGAAGTTTGAGGTGGCAAGACAAGCAAGCAGCCCCAGTCTCTGTGCCTCTGTGCGAGCAGTGCCATGGGCAGATGAGGCTGAGCAACAGCTTTCCAGGCTAGCCCCTTCTGGCTGCCAGCTATCTGCAGACGTTCGCACTTACGGAGCAGGGCTGCGAAAGGAGCCTGGCAGGGTCCCCCCCTTCCCAGGCTACGTTAGAAGTTTGAGGTGGCAAGACAAGCAAGCAGCCCCAGTCTCTGTGCCTCTGTGCGAGCAGTGCCATAGGCAGATGAGGCTGAGCAACAGCTTTCCAGGCTAGCCCCTTCTGCCTGCCAGCTACCTGCAGACGTTCGCACTTTCGGAGCAGGGCTGCGAAAGGAGCCTGGCAGGGTCCCCCCCTTCCCAGGCTACGTTTGAAGTTTGAGGTGGCAAGACAAGCAAGCAGCCCCAGTCTCTGTGCCTCTGTGCGAGCAGTGCCATGGGCAGATGAGGCTGACAAACAGCTTTCCAGGCTAGCCCCTTCTGGCTGCCAGCTATCTGCAGACGTTCGCACTTTCGGAGCAGGGCTGCGAAAGGAGCCTGGCAGGGTCCCCCCCTTCCCAGGCTACGTTAGAAGTTTGAGGTGGCAAGACAAGCAAGCAGCCCCAGTCTCTGTGCCTCTGTGCGAGCAGTGCCATGGGCAGATGAGGCTGACAAATAGCTATCCAGGCTAGCCCCTTCTGGCTGCCAGCTATCTGCAGACGTTCGCACTTTCGGAGCAGGGCTGCGAAAGGAGCCTGGCAGGGTCCCCCCCTTCCCAGGCTACATTTGAAGTTTGAGGTGGCAAGACAAGCAAGCAGCCCCAGTCTCTGTGCCTCTGTGCGAGCAGTGCCATGGGCAGATGAGGCTGAGCAACAGCTTTCCAGGCTAGCCCCTTCTGGCTGCCAGCTACCTGCAGACGTTCGCACTTTCGGAGCAGGGCTGCGAAAGGAGCCTAGCAGGGTCCCCCCCTTCCCAGGCTACGTTAGAAGTTTGAGGTGGCAAGACAAGCAAGCAGCCCCAGTCTCTGTGCCTCTGTGCGAGCAGTGCCATGGGCAGATGAGGCTGAGCAACAGCTTTCTAGGCTAGCCCCTTCTGTCTGCCAGCTATCTGCAGACGTTCGCACTTTCGGAGCAGGGCTGCAAAAGGAGCCTGGCAGGGTCCCCCCCTTCCCAGGCTACATTTGAAGTTTGAGGTGGCAAGACAAGCAAGCAGCCCCAGTCTCTGTGCCTCTGTGCGAGCAGTGCCATGCGCAGATGAGGCTGACAAACAGCTTTCCAGGCTAGCCCCTTCTGCCTGCCAGCTACCTGCAGACGTTCGCACTTTCGGAGCAGGGCTGCGAAAGGAGCCTGGCTGGGACACCAACTTTCCCAGGCTACGTTAGAAGTTTGATGTGGCAAGACAAGCAAGCAGCCCCAGTCTCTGTGCCTCTGTGCGAGCAGTGCCATGGGCAGATGAGGCTGAGCAACAGCTTTCCAGGCTAGCCCCTTCTGCCTGCCAGCTATCTGCAGATGTTCGCACTTTCGGAGCAGGGCTGCGAAAGGAGCCTGGCAGGGTCCCCCCCTTCCCAGGCTACGTTTGAAGTTTGAGGTGGCAAGACAAGCAAGCAGCCCCAGTCTCTGTGCCTCTGTGCGAGCAGTGCCATGGGCAGATGAGGCTGAGCAACAGCTTTCCAGGCTAGCCCCTTCTGCCTGCCACCTATCTGCAGACGTTCGCACTTTCGGAGCAGGGCTGCGGAAGGAGCCTGGCAGGGACACCACCATTCCCAGGCTACGTTTGAAGTTTGATGTGGCAAGACAAGCAAGCAGCCCCAGTCTCTGTGCCTCTGTGCGAGCAGTGCCATGGGCAGATGAGGCTGACAAACAGCTTTCCAGGCTAGCCCCTTCTGGCTGCCAGCTATCTGCAGACGTTCGCACTTTCGGAGCAGGGCTGCGGAAGGAGCCTGGCAGGGACACCACCATTCCCAGGCTACGTTTGAATTTTGAGGTGGCAAGACAAGCAAGCAGCCCCAGTCTCTGTGCCTCTGTGCGAGCAGTGCCATGGGCAGATGAGGCTGAGCAACAGCTTTCCAGGCTAGCCCCTTCTGCCTGCCAGCTACCTGCAGACGTTCGCACTTTCGGAGCAGGGCTGTGAAAGGAGCCTGGCAGGGTCCCCCCCTTCCCAGGCTACGTTAGAAGTTTGATGTGGCAAGACAAGCAAGCAGCCCCAGTCTCTGTGCCTCTGTGCGAGCAGTGCCATGGGCAGATGAGGCTGAGCAACAGCTTTCCAGGCTAGCCCCTTCTGCCTGCCATCTACCTGCAGACGTTCGCACTTTCGGAGCAGGGCTGCGAAAGGAGCCTGGCAGGGTCCCCCCCTTCCCAGGCTACGTTAGAAGTTTGAGGTGGCAAGACAAGCAAGCAGCCCCAGTCTCTGTGCCTCTGTGCGAGCAGTGCCATGGGCAGATGAGGCTGAGCAACAGCTTTCCAGGCTAGCCCCTTCTGGCTGCCAGCTATCTGCAGACGTTCGCACTTTCGGAGCAGGGCTGTGATAGGAGCCTGGCAGGGTCCCCCCCTTCCCAGGCTACGTTAGAAGTTTGAGGTGGCAAGACAAGCAAGCAGCCCCAGTCTCTGTGCCTCTGTGCGAGCAGTGCCATGGGCAGATGAGGCTGACAAACAGCTTTCCAGGCTAGCCCCTTCTACCTGCCAGCTACCTGCAGACGTTCGCACTTTCGGAGCAGGGCTGCGGAAGGAGCCTAGCAGGGACACCACCATTCCCAGGTTACGTTTGAAGTTTGATGTGGCAAGACAAGCAAACAGCCCCAGTCTCTGTGCCTCTGTGCGAGCAGTGCCATGGGCAGATGAGGCTGAGCAACAGCTTTCCAGGTTAGCCCCTTCTGCCTGCCAGCTACCTGCAGACGTTCGCACTTTCGGAGCAGGGCTGCGAAAGGAGCCTGGCAGGGTCCCCCCCTTCCCAGGCTACGTTAGAAGTTTGAGGTGGCAAGACAAGCAAGCAGCCCCAGTCTCTGTGCCTCTGTGCGAGCAGTGCCATGGGCAGATGAGGCTGAGCAACAGCTTTCCAGGCTAGCCCCTTCTGGCTGCCAGCTACCTGCAGACGTTCGCACTTTCGGAGCAGGGCTGCGAAAGGAGCCTGGCATGGTCCCCCCCTTCCCAGGCTACGTTAGAAGTTTGAGGTGGCAAGAGAAGTAAGCAGCCCCAGTCTCTGTGCCTCTGTGCGAGCAGTGCCATGGGCAGATGAGGCTGAGCAACAGCTTTCCAGGCTAGCCCCTTCTGCCTGCCAGGTACCTGCAGACGTTCCCACTTTCGCAGCAGGGCTACGAAAGGAGCCTGGCAGGTTCCCCCCCTTCCCAGGCTACGTTTGAAGTTTGAGGTGGCAAGACAAGCAAGCAGCCCCAGTCTCTGTGCCTCTGTGCGAGCAGTGCCATGGGCAGATGAGGCTGAGCAACAGCTTTCCAGGCTAGCCCCTTCTGGCTGCCAGGTATCTGCAGACGTTCGCACTTTCGGAGCAGGGCTGCGAAAGGAGCCTGGCAGGGTCCCCCCCTTCCCAGGCTACGTTAGAAGTTTGAGGTGGCAAGACAAGCAAGCAGCCCCAGTCTCTGTGCCTCTGTGCGAGCAGTGCCATGGGCAGATGAGGCTGAGCAACAGCTTTCCAGGCTAGCCCCTTCTGCCTGCCAGCTACCTGCAGACGTTCGCACTTTCGGAGCAGGGCTGCGAAAGGAGCCTGGCAGGGTCCCCCCCTTCCCAGGCTACGTTTGAAGTTTGAGGTGGCAAGACAAGCAAGCAGCCCCAGTCTCTGTGCCTCTGTGCGAGCAGTGCCATGGGCAGATGAGGCTGAGCAACAGCTTTCCAGGCTAGCCCCTTCTGGCTGCCAGCTATCTGCAGACGTTCGCACTTTCGGAGCAGGGCTGCGAAAGGAGCCTGGCAGGGACACCACCATTCCCAGGCTACGTTAGAAGTTTGATGTGGCAAGACAAGCAAGCAGCCCCAGTCTCTGTGCCTCTGTGCGAGCAGTGCCATGGGCAGATGAGGCTGAGCAACAGCTTTCTAGGCTAGCCCGTTCTGCCTGCCAGCTATCTGCAGACGTTCGCACTTTCGGAGCAGGGCTGCGAAAGGAGCCTGGCAGGGTCCCCCCCTTCCCAGGCTACGTTTGAAGTTTGTGGTGGCAAGACAAGCAAGCAGCCCCAGTCTCTGTGCCTCTGTGCGAGCAGTGCCATGGGCAGATGAGGCTGACAAACAGCTTTCCAGGCTAGCCCCTTCTGGCTGCCAGGTATCTGCAGACGTTCGCACTTTCGGAGCAGGGCTGCGAAAGGAGCCTGGCAGGGTCCCCCCATCCCAGGCTACGTTAGAATTTTGAAGTGGCAAGACAAGCAAGCAGCCCCAGTCTCTGTGCCTCTGTGCGAGCAGTGCCATGAGCAGATGAGGGTGAGCAACAGCTTTCCAGGCTAGCCCCTTCTGCCTGCCAGCTATCTGCAGACGTTCGCACTTTCGGAGCAGGGCTGCGAAAGGAGCCTGGCACGGTCCCCCCTTCCAAGGTTACATTTGAAGTTTGAGGTGGCAAGACAAGCAAGCAGCCCCAATCTCTGTGCCTGTGTGCGAGCAGTGCCATGGGCAGATGAGGCTGAGCAACAGCTTTCCAGGCTAGCCCCTTCTGCCTGCCAGCTATCTGCAGACGTTCGCACTTACGGAGCAGGGCTGCGAAAGGAGCCTGGCAGGGTCCCCCCCTTCCCAGGCTACGTTAGAAGTTTGAGGTGGCAAGACAAGCAAGCAGCCCCAGTCTCTGT
Organism: Opisthocomus hoazin; assembly: GCF_030867145.1. Classification (NCBI taxonomy): domain Eukaryota; kingdom Metazoa; phylum Chordata; class Aves; order Opisthocomiformes; family Opisthocomidae; genus Opisthocomus; species Opisthocomus hoazin. Next base: position 2,329,415 of record NC_134450.1, on the reverse strand, counting down.
GCCTCTGTGCGAGCAGTGCCATAGGCAGATGAGGCTGAGCAACAGCTTTCCAGGCTAGCCCCTTCTGCCTGCCAGCTACCTGCAGACGTTCGCACTTTCGGAGCAGGGCTGCGAAAGGAGCCTGGCAGGGTCCCCCCCTTCCCAGGCTACGTTTGAAGTTTGAGGTGGCAAGACAAGCAAGCAGCCCCAGTCTATGTGCCTCTGTGCGAGCAGTGCCATGGGCAGATGAGGCTGACAAACAGCTTTCCAGGCTAGCCCCTTCTGCCTGCCAGCTATCTGCAGACGTTCGCACTTTCGGAGCAGGGCTGCGAAAGGAGCCTGGCAGGGACACCACCATTCCCAGGCTACGTTTGAAGTTTGAGGTGGCAAGACAAGCAAGCAGCCCCAGTCTCTGTGCCTCTGTGCGAGCAGTGCCATGGGCAGATGAGGCTGAGCAACAGCTTTCCAGGCTAGCCCCTTCTGCCTGCCAGCTATTTGCAGACGTTCGCACTTTCGGAGCAGGGCTGCGAAAGGAGCCTGGCAGGGACACCACCATTCCCAGGCTACGTTTGAAGTTTGAGGTGGCAAGACAAGCAAGCAGCCCCAGTCTCTGTGCCTCTGTGCGAGCAGTGCCATGGGCAGATAAGGCTGAGGAACAGCTTTCTAGGCTAGCCCGTTCTCCCTGCCAGCTATCTGCAGACGTTCGCACTTTCGGAGCAGGGCTGCGAAAGGAGCCTGGCAGGGTCCCCCCCTTCCCAGGCTACGTTTGAAGTTTGAGGTGGCAAGACAAGCAAGCAGCCCCAGTCTCTGTGCCTCTGTGCGAGCAGTGCCATGGGCAGATGAGGCTGACAAACAGCTTTCCAGGCTAGCCCCTTCTGGCTGCCAGGTATCTGCAGACGTTCGCACTTTCGGAGCAGGGCTGCGAAAGGAGCCTGGCAGGGTCCCCCCATCCCAGGCTACGTTAGAATTTTGAAGTGGCAAGACAAGCAAGCAGCCCCAGTCTCTGTGCCTCTGTGCGAGCAGTGCCATGAGCAGATGAGGCTGAGCAACAGCTTTCCAGGCTAGCCCCTTCTGCCTGCCAGCTATCTGCAGACGTTCGCACTTTCGGAGCAGGGCTGCGAAAGGAGCCTGGCACGGTCCCCCCTTCCAAGGATACATTTGAAGTTTGAGGTGGCAAGACAAGCAAGCAGCCCCAGTCTCTGTGCCTCTGTGCGAGCAGTGCCATGGGCAGATGAGGCTGAGCAACAGCTTTCCAGGCTAGCCCCTTCTGTCTGCCAGCTATCTGCAGACGTTCGCACTTTCGGAGCAGGGCTGCGAAAGGAGCCTGGCAGGGACACCACCATTCCCAGGCTACGTTTGAAGTTTGAGGTGGCAAGACAAGCAAGCAGCCCCAGTCTCTGTGCCTCTGTGCGAGCAGTGCCATGGGCAGATGAGGCTGACAAACAGCTTTCCAGGCTAGCCCCTTCTGCCTGCCAGCTACCTGCAGACGTTCGCACTTTCGGAGCAGGGCTGCGAAAGGAGCCTGGCAGGGTCCCCCCCTTCCCAGGCTACGTTAGAAGTTTGAGGTGGCAAGACAAGCAAGCAGCCCCAGTCTCTGTGCCTCTGTACGAGTAGTGCCATGGGCAGATGAGGCTGAGCAACAGCTTTCCAGGCTAGCCCCTTCTGCCTGCCAGCTATCTGCAGACGTTCGCACTTTTGGAGCAGGGCTGCGAAAGGAGCCTGGCAGGGACACCACCATTCCCAAGCTACGTTTGAAGTTTGAGGTGGCAAGACAAGCAAGCAGCCCCAGTCTCTGTGCCTCTGTGCGAGCAGTGCCATGGGCAGATGAGGCTGACAAACAGCTTTCCAGGCTAGCCCCTTCTGCCTGCCAGCTATCTGCAGACGTTCGCACTTTCGGAGCAGGGCTGCGAAAGGAGCCTGGCAGGGACACCACCATTCAAATGCTACGTTTGAAGTTTGAGGTGGCAAGACAAGCAAGCAGCCCCAGTCTCTGTGCCTCTGTGCAAGCAGTGCCATGGGCAGATGAGGCTGAGCAACAGCTTTCCAGGCTAGCCCCTTCTGCCTGCCAGCTATCTGCAGACGTTCGCACTTTCGGAGCAGGGCTGCGAAAGGAGCCTGGCAGGGTCCCCCCCTTCCCAGGCTACATTTGAAGTTTGAGGTGGCAAGACAAGCAAGCAGCCCCAGTCTCTGTGCCTCTGTGCGAGCAGTGCCATGGGCAGATGAGGCTGAGCAACAGCTTTCCAGGCTAGCCCCTTCTGGCTGCCAGCTACCTGCAGACGTTCGCACTTTCGGAGCAGGGCTGCGAAAGGAGCCTAGCAGGGTCCCCCCCTTCCCAGGCTACGTTAGAAGTTTGAGGTGGCAAGACAAGCAAGCAGCCCCAGTCTCTGTGCCTCTGTGCGAGCAGTGCCATGGGCAGATGAGGCTGAGCAACAGCTTTCTAGGCTAGCCCCTTCTGCCTGCCAGCTATCTGCAGACGTTCGCACTTTCGGAGCAGGGCTGCAAAAGGAGCCTGGCAGGGTCCCCCCCTTCCCAGGCTACATTTGAAGTTTGAGGTGGCAAGACAAGCAAGCAGCCCCAGTCTCTGTGCCTCTGTGCGAGCAGTGCCATGCGCAGATGAGGCTGACAAACAGCTTTCCAGGCTAGCCCCTTCTGCCTGCCAGCTACCTGCAGACGTTCGCACTTTCGGAGCAGGGCTGCGAAAGGAGCCTGGCTGGGACACCAACTTTCCCAGGCTACGTTAGAAGTTTGATGTGGCAAGACAAGCAAGCAGCCCCAGTCTCTGTGCCTCTGTGCGAGCAGTGCCATGGGCAGATGAGGCTGAGCAACAGCTTTCCAGGCTAGCCCCTTCTGCCTGCCAGCTATCTGCAGATGTTCGCACTTTCGGAGCAGGGCTGCGAAAGGAGCCTGGCAGGGTCCCCCCCTTCCCAGGCTACATTTGAAGTTTGAGGTGGCAAGACAAGCAAGCAGCCCCAGTCTCTGTGCCTCTGTGCGAGCAGTGCCATGGGCAGATGAGGCTGAGCAACAGCTTTCCAGGCTAGCCCCTTCTGCCTGCCACCTATCTGCAGACGTTCGCACTTTCGGAGCAGGGCTGCGGAAGGAGCCTGTCAGGGACACCACCATTCCCAGGCTACGTTTGAAGTTTGATGTGGCAAGACAAGCAAGCAGCCCCAGTCTCTGTGCCTCTGTGCGAGCAGTGCCATGGGCAGATGAGGCTGACAAACAGCTTTCCAGGCTAGCCCCTTCTGGCTGCCAGCTATCTGCAGACGTTCGCACTTTCGGAGCAGGGCTGCGGAAGGAGCCTGGCAGGGACACCACCATTCCCAGGCTACGTTTGAAGTTTGAGGTGGCAAGACAAGCAAGCAGCCCCAGTCTCTGTGCCTCTGTGCGAGCAGTGCCATGGGCAGATGAGGCTGACAAACAGCTTTCCAGGCTAGCCCCTTCTGCCTGCCAGCTACCAGCAGACGTTCGCACTTTCGGAGCAGGGCTGTGAAAGGAGCCTGGCAGGGTCCCCCCCTTCCCAGGCTACGTTAGAAGTTTGAGGTGGCAAGACAAGCAAGCAGCCCCAGTCTCTGTGCCTCTGTGCGAGCAGTGCCATGGGCAGATGAGGCTGAGCAACAGCTTTCCAGGCTAGCCCCTTCTGCCTGCCATCTACCTGCAGACGTTCGCACTTTCGGAGCAGGGCTGCGAAAGGAACCTGGCAGGGTCCCCCCCTTCCCAGGCTACGTTAGAAGTTTGAGGTGGCAAGACAAGCAAGCAGCCCCAGTCTCTGTGCCTCTGTGCGAGCAGTGCCATGGGCAGATGAGGCTGAGCAACAGCTTTCCAGGCTAGCCCCTTCTGGCTGCCAGCTATCTGCAGACGTTCGCACTTTCGGAGCAGGGCTGCGAAAGGAGCCTAGCAGGGACACCACAATTCCCAGGCTACGTTTGAAGTTTGAGGTGGCAAGACAAGCAAGCAGCCCCAGTCTCTGTGCCTCTGTGCGAGCAGTGCCATGAGCAGATGAGGCTGAGCAACAGCTTTCCAGGCTAGCCCCTTCTGGCTGCCAGCTATCTGCAGACGTTTGCACTTTCGGAGCTGGGCTGTGATAGGAGCCTGGCAGGGTCCCCCCCTTCCCAGGCTACGTTAGAAGTTTGAGGTGGCAAGACAAGCAAGCAGCCCCAGTCTCTGTGCCTCTGTGCGAGCAGTGCCATGGGCAGATGAGGCTGACAAACAGCTTTCCAGGCTAGCCCCTTCTGCCTGCCAGCTACCTGCAGACGTTCGCACTTTCGGAGCAGGGCTGCGGAAGGAGCCTGGCAGGGACACCACCATTCCCAGGCTACGTTTGAAGTTTGATGTGGCAAGACAAGCAAACAGCCCCAGTCTCTGTGCCTCTGTGCGAGCAGTGCCATGGGCAGATGAGGCTGAGCAACAGCTTTCCAGGTTAGCCCCTTCTGCCTGCCAGCTACCTGCAGACGTTCGCACTTTCGGAGCAGGGCTGCGAAAGGAGCCTGGCAGGGTCCCCCCCTTCCCAGGCTACGTTAGAAGTTTGAGGTGGCAAGACAAGCAAGCAGCCCCAGTCTCTGTGCCTCTGTGCGAGCAGTGCCATGGGCAGATGAGGCTGAGCAACAGCTTTCCAGGCTAGCCCCTTCTGCCTGCCAGGTACCTGCAGACGTTCCCACTTTCGCAGCAGGGCTACGAAAGGAGCCTGGCAGGTTCCCCCCCTTCCCAGGCTACGTTTGAAGTTTGAGGTGGCAAGACAAGCAAGCAGCCCCAGTCTCTGTGCCTCTGTGCGAGCAGTGCCATGGGCAGATGAGGCTGAGCAACAGCTTTCCAGGCTAGCCCCTTCTGGCTGCCAGCTATCTGCAGACGTTCGCACTTACGGAGCAGGGCTGCGAAAGGAGCCTGGCAGGGTCCCCCCCTTCCCAGGCTACGTTAGAAGTTTGAGGTGGCAAGACAAGCAAGCAGCCCCAGTCTCTGTGCCTCTGTGCGAGCAGTGCCATAGGCAGATGAGGCTGAGCAACAGCTTTCCAGGCTAGCCCCTTCTGCCTGCCAGCTACCTGCAGACGTTCGCACTTTCGGAGCAGGGCTGCGAAAGGAGCCTGGCAGGGTCCCCCCCTTCCCAGGCTACGTTTGAAGTTTGTGGTGGCAAGACAAGCAAGCAGCCCCAGTCTCTGTGCCTCTGTGCGAGCAGTGCCATGGGCAGATGAGGCTGACAAACAGCTTTCCAGGCTAGCCCCTTCTGGCTGCCAGGTATCTGCAGACGTTCGCACTTTCGGAGCAGGGCTGCGAAAGGAGCCTGGCAGGGTCCCCCCATCCCAGGCTACGTTAGAATTTTGAAGTGGCAAGACAAGCAAGCAGCCCCAGTCTCTGTGCCTCTGTGCGAGCAGTGCCATGAGCAGATGAGGCTGAGCAACAGCTTTCCAGGCTAGCCCCTTCTGCCTGCCAGCTATCTGCAGACGTTCGCACTTTCGGAGCAGGGCTGCGAAAGGAGCCTGGCAGGGTCCCCCCCTTCCCAGGCTACATTTGAAGTTTGAGGTGGCAAGACAAGCAAGCAGCCCCAGTCTCTGTGCCTCTGTGCGAGCAGTGCCATGGGCAGATGAGGCTGAGCAACAGCTTTCCAGGCTAGCCCCTTCTGCCTGCCAGCTACCAGCAGACGTTCGCACTTTCGGAGCAGGGCTGCGAAAGGAGCCTGGCAGGGTCCCCCCCTTCCCAGGCTACGTTAGAAGTTTGAGGTGGCAAGACAAGCAAGCAGCCCCAGTCTCTGTGCCTCTGTACGAGTAGTGCCATGGGCAGATGAGGCTGAGCAACAGCTTTCCAGGCTAGCCCCTTCTGCCTGCCAGCTATCTGCAGACGTTTGCACTTTTGGAGCAGGGCTGCGAAAGGAGCCTGGCAGGGACACCACCATTCCCAAGCTACGTTTGAAGTTTGAGGTGGCAAGACAAGCAAGCAGCCCCAGTCTCTGTGCCTCTGTGCGAGCAGTGCCATGGGCAGATGAGGCTGAGCAACAGCTTTCCAGGCTAGCCCCTTCTGCCTGCCAGCTATCTGCAGACGTTCGCACTTTCGGAGCAGGGCTGCGAAAGGAGCCTGGCAGGGTCCCCCCTTCCCAGGCTACGTTAGAAGTTTGAGGTGGCAAGACAAGCAAGCAGCCCCAGTCTCTGTGCCTCTGTGCGAGCAGTGCCATGGGCAGATGAGGCTGACAAACAGCTTTCCAGGCTAGCCCCTTCTGGCTGCCAGCTATCTGCAGACGTTCGCACTTTCGGAGCAGGGCTGCAAAAGGAGCCTGGCAGGGACACCACCATTCCCAGGCTACGTTTGAAGTTTGAGGTGGCAAGACAAGCAAGCAGCCCCAGTCTCTGTGCCTCTGTGCGAGCAGTGCCATGGGCAGATAAGGCTGAGCAACAGCTTTCTAGGCTAGCCCCTTCTGCCTGCCAGCTACCAGCAGACGTTCGCACTTTCGGAGCAGGGCTGCGAAAGGAGCCTGGCAGGGTCCCCCCCTTCCCAGGCTACGTTAGAAGTTTGAGGTGGCAAGACAAGCAAGCAGCCCCAGTCTCTGTGCCTCTGTGCGAGCAGTGCCATGGGCAGATGAGGCTGAGCAACAGCTTTCCAGGCTAGCCCCTTCTGGCTGCCAGCTATCTGCAGACGTTCGCACTTTCGGAGCAGGGCTGCGAAAGGAGCCTGGCAGGGTCCCCCCCTTCCCAGGCTACGTTAGTAGTTTGAGGTGGCAAGACAAGCAAGCAGCCCCAGTCTCTGTGCCTCTGTGCGAGCAGTGCCATGGGCAGATGAGGCTGAGCAACAGCTTTCCAGGCTAGCCCCTTCTGTCTGCCAGCTACCTGCAGACGTTCGCACTTTCGGAGCAGGGCTGCGAAAGGAGCCTGGCAGGGTCCCCCCCTTCCCAGGCTACGTTTGAAGTTTGAGGTGGCAAGACAAGCAAGCAGCCCCAGTCTCTGTGCCTCTGTGCGAGCAGTGCCATGGGCAGATGAGGCTGACAAACAGCTTTCCAGGCTAGCCCCTTCTGCCTGCCAGCTATCTGCAGACGTTCGCACTTTCGGAGCAGGGCTGCGAAAGGAGCCTGGCAGGGACACCACCATTCCCAGGTTACGTGTGAAGTTTGAGGTGGCAAGACAAGCAAGCAGCCCCAGTCTCTGTGCCTCTGTGCGAGCAGTGCCATGGGCAGATGAGGCTGAGCAACAGCTTTCCAGGCTAGCCCCTTCTGCCTGCCAGCTATCTGCAGACGTTCGCACTTTCGGAGCAGGGCTGCGAAAGGAGCCTGGCAGGGACACCACCATTCCCAGGCTACGTTTGAAGTTTGAGGTGGCAAGACAAGCAAGCAGCCCCAGTCTCTGTGCCTCTGTGCGAGCAGTGCCATGGGCAGATGAGGCTGAGCAACAGCTTTCCAGGCTAGCCCCTTCTGCCTGCCATCTATGTGCAGACGTTCGCACTTTCGGAGCAGGGCTGCGAAAGGAGCCTGGCAGGGTCCCCCCCTTCCCAGGCTACGTTAGAAGTTTGAGGTGGCAAGACAAGCAAGCAGCCCCAGTCTCTGTGCCTCTGTGCGAGCAGTGCCATGGGCAGATGAGGCTGACAAACAGCTTTCCAGGCTAGCCCCTTCTGCCTGCCAGCTACCAGCAGAAATTCCCACTTTCGGAGCAGGGCTGCGAAAGGAGCCTGGCAGGGACACCACCATTCCCAGGCTACGTGTGAAGTTTGAGGTGGCAAGACAAGCAAGCAGCCCCAGTCTCTGTGCCTCTGTGCGAGCAGTGCCATGGGCAGATGAGGGTGAGCAACAGCTTTCCAGGGTAGCCCCTTCTGCCTGCCAGCTATCTGCAGACATTCGCACTTTCGGAGCAGGGCTGCGAAAGGAGCCTGGCAGGGTCCCCCCCTTCCCAGGCTACGTTTGAAGTTTGAGGTGGCAAGACAAGCAAGCAGCCCCAGTCTCTGTGCCTCTGTGCGAGCAGTGCCATGGGCAGATGAGGCTGACAAACAGCTTTCCAGGCTAGCCCCTTCTGCCTGCCAGCTATCTGCAGACGTTCGCACTTTCGGAGCAGGGCTGCGAAAGGAGCCTGGCAGGGTCCCCCCCTACCCAGGCTATGTTTGAAGTTTGAGGTGGCAAGACAAGCAAGCAGCCCCAGTCTCTGTGCCTCTGTGCGAGCAGTGCCATGGGCAGATGAGGCTGACAAACAGCTTTCCAGGCTAGCCCCTTCTGCCTGCCAGCTATCTGCAGACGTTCGCACTTTCGGAGCAGGGCTGCGAAAGGAGCCTGGCAGGGTCCCCCCCCTACCAAGGCTACGTTAGAAGTTTGAGGTGGCAAGACAAGCAAGCAGCCCCAGTCTCTGTGCCTCTGTGCGAGCAGTGCCATGGGCAGATGAGGCTGAGCAACAGCTTTCCAGGCTAGCCCGTTCTGCCTGCCAGCTATCTGCAGACGTTCGCACTTTTGGAGCAGGGCTGCGAAAGGAGCCTGGCAGGGTCCCCCTCTATGCAGGCTACGTTAGAAGTTTGAGGTGGCAAGACAAGCAAGCAGCCCCAGTCTCTGTGCCTCTGTGCGAGCAGTGCCATGGGCAGATGAGGCTGAGCAACAGCTTTCCAGGGTAGCCCCTTCTGCCTGCCAGCTATCTGCAGACGTTCGCACTTTCGGAGCAGGGCTGCGAAAGGAGCCTGGCAGGGACACCACAATTCCCAGGCTACGTTTGAAGTTTGAGGTGGCAAGACAAGCAAGCAGCCCCAGTCTCTGTGCCTCTGTGCGAGCAGTGCCATGGGCAGATTAGGCTGACAAACAGCTTTCCAGGCTAGCCCCTTTTGGCTGCCAGCTATCTGCAGACGTTCGCACTTTCGGAGCAGGGCTGCGGAAGGAGCCTAGCAGGGACACCACAATTCCCAGGCTACGTTTGAAGTTTGAGGTGGCAAGACAAGCAAGCAGCCCCAGTCTCTGTGCCTCTGTGCGAGCAGTGCCATGGGCAGATGAGGCTGAGCAACAGCTTTCCAGGCTAGCCCCTTCTGCCTGCCAGCTATCTGCAGACGTTCGCACTTTCGGAGCAGGGCTGCGAAAGGAGCCTGGCAGGGTCCCCCCCTTCCCAGGCTACGTTAGAAGTTTGAGGTGGCAAGACAAGCAAGCAGCCCCAGTCTCTGTGCCTCTGTGCGAGCAGTGCCATGGGCAGATGAGGCTGAGCAACAGCTTTCCAGGCTAGCCCCTTCTGGCTGCCAGCTACCTGCAGACGTTCGCACTTTCGGAGCAGGGCTGCGAAAGGAGCCTAGCAGGGTCCCCCCCTTCCCAGGCTACGTTAGAAGTTTGAGGTGGCAAGACAAGCAAGCAGCCCCAGTCTCTGTGCCTCTGTGCGAGCAGTGCCATGCGCAGATGAGGCTGACAAACAGCTTTCTAGGCTAGCCCCTTCTGCCTGCCAGCTATCTGCAGACGTTCGCACTTTCGGAGCAGGGCTGCAAAAAGGAGCCTGGCAGGGTCCCCCCCTTCCCAGGCTACATTTGAAGTTTGAGTTGGCAAGACAAGCAAGCAGCCCCAGTCTCTGTGCCTCTGTGCGAGCAGTGCCATGCGCAGATGAGGCTGAGCAACAGCTTTCCAGGCTAGCCCCTTCTGCCTGCCAGCTATCTGCAGATGTTCGCACTTTCGGAGCAGGGCTGCGAAAGGAGCCTAGGAGGGACACCACAATTCCCAGGCTACGTTTGAAGTTTGAGGTGGCAAGACAAGCAAGCAGCCCCAGTCTCTGTGCCTCTGTGCGAGCAGTGCCATGAGCAGATGAGGCTGAGCAACAGCTTTCCAGGCTAGCCCCTTCTGCCTGCCAGCTATCTGCAGACGTTTGCACTTTCGGAGCTGGGCTGTGATAGGAGCCTGGCAGGGTCCCCCCCTTCCCAGGATACGTTAGAAGTTTGAGGTGGCAAGACAAGCAAGCAGCCCCAGTCTCTGTGCCTCTGTGCGAGCAGTGCCATGGGCAGATGAGGCTGACAAACAGCTTTCCAGGCTAGCCCCTTCTGCCTGCCAGCTACCTGCAGACATTCGCACTTTCGGAGCAGGGCTGCGGAAGGAGCCTGGCAGGGACACCACCATTCCCAGGCTACGTTTGAAGTTTGAGGTGGCAAGACAAGCAAGCAGCCCCAGTCTCTGTGCCTCTGTGCGAGCAGTGCCATGGGCAGATGAGGCTGAGCAACAGCTTTCCAGGCTAGCCCCTTCTGCCTGCCAGCTACCTGCAGACGTTCGCACTTTCGGAGCAGGGCTGCGAAAGGAGCCTGGCAGGGTCCCCCCCTTCCCAGGCTACGTTAGAAGTTTGAGGTGGCAAGATAAGCAAGCAGCCCCAGTCTCTGTGCCTCTGTGCGAGCAGTGCCATGGGCAGATGAGGCTGACAAACAGCTTTCCAGGCTAGCCCCTTCTGGCTGCCAGCTATCTGCAGACGTTCGCACTTTCGGAGCAGGGCTGCGAAAGGATCCTGGCAGGGACACCACCATTCAAATGCTACGTTTGAAGTTTGAGGTGGCAAGACAAGCAAGCAGCCCCAGTCTCTGTGCCTCTGTGCAAGCAGTGCCATGGGCAGATGAGGCTGAGCAACAGCTTTCCAGGCTATCCCCTTTTGCCTGCCAGCTATCTGCAGACGTTCGCACTTTCGGAGCAGGGCTGCGAAAGGAGCCTGGCAGGGTCCCCCCCTTCCCAGGCTACATTTGAAGTTTGAGGTGGCAAGACAAGCAAGCAGCCCCAGTCTCTGTGCCTCTGTGCGAGCAGTGCCATGGGCAGATGAGGCTGAGCAACAGCTTTCCAGGCTAGCCCCTTCTGGCTGCCAGCTACCTGCAGACGTTCGCACTTTCGGAGCAGGGCTGCGAAAGGAGCCTAGCAGGGTCCCCCCCTTCCCAGGCTACGTTAGAAGTTTGAGGTGGCAAGACAAGCAAGCAGCCCCAGTCTCTGTGCCTCTGTGCGAGCAGTGCCATGGGCAGATGAGGCTGAGCAACAGCTTTCTAGGCTAGCCCCTTCTGTCTGCCAGCTATCTGCAGACGTTCGCACTTTCGGAGCAGGGCTGCAAAAGGAGCCTGGCAGGGTACCCCCCTTCCCAGGCTACATTTGAAGTTTGAGGTGGCAAGACAAGCAAGCAGCCCCAGTCTCTGTGCCTCTGTGCGAGCAGTGCCATGCGCAGATGAGGCTGACAAACAGCTTTCCAGGCTAGCCCCTTCTGCCTGCCAGCTACCTGCAGACGTTCGCACTTTCGGAGCAGGGCTGCGAAAGGAGCCTGGCAGGGACACCAACTTTCCCAGGCTACGTTAGAAGTTTGATGTGGCAAGACAAGCAAGCAGCCCCAGTCTCTGTGCCTCTGTGCGAGCAGTGCCATGGGCAGATGAGGCTGAGCAACAGCTTTCCAGGCTAGCCCCTTCTGCCTGCCAGCTATCTGCAGATGTTCGCACTTTCGGAGCAGGGCTGCGAAAGGAGCCTGGCAGGGTCCCCCCCTTCCCAGGCTACGTTTGAAGTTTGAGGTGGCAAGACAAGCAAGCAGCCCCAGTCTCTGTGCCTCTGTGCGAGCAGTGCCATGGGCAGATGAGGCTGAGCAACAGCTTTCCAGGCTAGCCCCTTCTGCCTGCCACCTATCTGCAGACGTTCGCACTTTCGGAGCAGGGCTGCGGAAGGAGCCTGGCAGGGACACCACCATTCCCAGGCTACGTTTGAAGTTTGATGTGGCAAGACAAGCAAGCAGCCCCAGTCTCTGTGCCTCTGTGCGAGCAGTGCCATGGGCAGATGAGGCTGACAAACAGCTTTCCAGGCTAGCCCCTTCTGGCTGCCAGCTATCTGCAGACGTTCGCACTTTCGGAGCAGGGCTGCGGAAGGAGCCTGGCAGGGACACCACCATTCCCAGGCTACGTTTGAAGTTTGAGGTGGCAAGACAAGCAAGCAGCCCCAGTCTCTGTGCCTCTGTGCGAGCAGTGCCATGGGCAGATGAGGCTGAGCAACAGCTTTCCAGGCTAGCCCCTTCTGCCTGCCACCTATCTGCAGACGTTCGCACTTTCGGAGCAGGGCTGCGGAAGGAGCCTGGCAGGGACACCACCATTCCCAGGCTACGTTTGAAGTTTGATGTGGCAAGACAAGCAAGCAGCCCCAGTCTCTGTGCCTCTGTGCGAGCAGTGCCATGGGCAGATGAGGCTGACAAACAGCTTTCCAGGCTAGCCCCTTCTGGCTGCCAGCTATCTGCAGACGTTCGCACTTTCGGAGCAGGGCTGCGGAAGGAGCCTGGCAGGGACACCACCATTCCCAGGCTACGTTTGAAGTTTGATGTGGCAAGACAAGCAAGCAGCCCCAGTCTCTGTGCCTCTGTGCGAGCAGTGCCATGGGCAGATGAGGCTGACAAACAGCTTTCCAGGCTAGCCCCTTCTGGCTGCCAGCTATCTGCAGACGTTCGCACTTTCGGAGCAGGGCTGCGGAAGGAGCCTGGCAGGGACACCACCATTCCCAGGCTACGTTTGAAGTTTGAGGTGGCAAGACAAGCAAGCAGCCCCAGTCTCTGTGCCTCTGTGCGAGCAGTGCCATGGGCAGATGAGGCTGAGCAACAGCTTTCCAGGCTAGCCCCTTCTGCCTGCCAGCTATCTGCAGACGTTCGCACTTTCGGAGCAGGGCTGCGAAAGGAGCCTGGCAGGGTCCCCCCCTTCCCAGGCTACATTTGAAGTTTGAGGTGGCAAGACAAGCAAGCAGCCCCAGTCTCTGTGCCTCTGTGCGAGCAGTGCCATGGGCAGATGAGGCTGAGCAACAGCTTTCCAGGCTAGCCCCTTCTGGCTGCCAGCTACCTGCAGACGTTCGCACTTTCGGAGCAGGGCTGCGAAAGGAGCCTAGCAGGGTCCCCCCCTTCCCAGGCTACGTTAGAAGTTTGAGGTGGCAAGACAAGCAAGCAGCCCCAGTCTCTGTGCCTCTGTGCGAGCAGTGCCATGGGCAGATGAGGCTGAGCAACAGCTTTCTAGGCTAGCCCCTTCTGTCTGCCAGCTATCTGCAGACGTTCGCACTTTCGGAGCAGGGCTGCAAAAGGAGCCTGGCAGGGTCCCCCCCTTCCCAGGCTACATTTGAAGTTTGAGGTGGCAAGACAAGCAAGCAGCCCCAGTCTCTGTGCCTCTGTGCGAGCAGTGCCATGCGCAGATGAGGCTGACAAACAGCTTTCCAGGCTAGCCCCTTCTGCCTGCCAGCTACCTGCAGACGTTCGCACTTTCGGAGCAGGGCTGCGAAAGGAGCCTGGCAGGGACACCAACTTTCCCAGGCTACGTTAGAAGTTTGATGTGGCAAGACAAGCAAGCAGCCCCAGTCTCTGTGCCTCTGTGCGAGCAGTGCCATGGGCAGATGAGGCTGAGCAACAGCTTTCCAGGCTAGCCCCTTCTGCCTGCCAGCTATCTGCAGATGTTCGCACTTTCGGAGCAGGGCTGCGAAAGGAGCCTGGCAGGGTCCCCCCCTTCCCAGGCTACGTTTGAAGTTTGAGGTGGCAAGACAAGCAAGCAGCCCCAGTCTCTGTGCCTCTGTGCGAGCAGTGCCATGGGCAGATGAGGCTGAGCAACAGCTTTCCAGGCTAGCCCCTTCTGCCTGCCACCTATCTGCAGACGTTCGCACTTTCGGAGCAGGGCTGCGGAAGGAGCCTGGCAGGGACACCACCATTCCCAGGCTACGTTTGAAGTTTGATGTGGCAAGACAAGCAAGCAGCCCCAGTCTCTGTGCCTCTGTGCGAGCAGTGCCATGGGCAGATGAGGCTGACAAACAGCTTTCCAGGCTAGCCCCTTCTGGCTGCCAGCTATCTGCAGACGTTCGCACTTTCGGAGCAGGGCTGCGGAAGGAGCCTGGCAGGGACACCACCATTCCCAGGCTACGTTTGAAGTTTGAGGTGGCAAGACAAGCAAGCAGCCCCAGTCTCTGTGCCTCTGTGCGAGCAGTGCCATGGGCAGATGAGGCTGAGCAACAGCTTTCCAGGCTAGCCCCTTCTGCCTGCCAGCTACCTGCAGACGTTCGCACTTTCGGAGCAGGGCTGTGAAAGGAGCCTGGCAGGGTCCCCCCCTTCCCAGGCTACGTTAGAAGTTTGAGGTGGCAAGACAAGCAAGCAGCCCCAGTCTCTGTGCCTCTGTGCGAGCAGTGCCATGGGCAGATGAGGCTGAGCAACAGCTTTCCAGGCTAGCCCCTTCTGCCTGCCATCTACCTGCAGACGTTCGCACTTTCGGAGCAGGGCTGCGAAAGGAGCCTGGCAGGGTCCCCCCCTTCCCAGGCTACGTTAGAAGTTTGAGGTGGCAAGACAAGCAAGCAGCCCCAGTCTCTGTGCCTCTGTGCGAGCAGTGCCATGGGCAGATGAGGCTGAGCAACAGCTTTCCAGGCTAGCCCCTTCTGGCTGCCAGCTATCTGCAGACGTTCGCACTTTCGGAGCAGGGCTGCGAAAGGAGCCTAGCAGGGACACCACAATTCCCAGGCTACGTTTGAAGTTTGAGGTGGCAAGACAAGCAAGCAGCCCCAGTCTCTGTGCCTCTGTGCGAGCAGTGCCATGAGCAGATGAGGCTGAGCAACAGCATTCCAGGCTAGCCCCTTCTGGCTGCCAGCTATCTGCAGACGTTTGCACTTTCGGAGCTGGGCTGTGATAGGAGCCTGGCAGGGTCCCCCCCTTCCCAGGCTACGTTAGAAGTTTGAGGTGGCAAGACAAGCAAGCAGCCCCAGTCTCTGTGCCTCTGTGCGAGCAGTGCCATGGGCAGATGAGGCTGACAAACAGCTTTCCAGGCTAGCCCCTTCTGCCTGCCAGCTACCTGCAGACGTTCGCACTTTCGGAGCAGGGCTGCGAAAGGAGCCTGGCAGGGTCCCCCCCTTCCCAGGCTACGTTTGAAGTTTGAGGTGGCAAGACAAGCAAGCAGCCCCAGTCTCTGTGCCTCTGTGCGAGCAGTGCCATGGGCAGATGAGGCTGACAAACAGCTTTCCAGGCTAGCCCCTTCTGCCTGCCAGCTATTTGCAGACGTTCGCACTTTCGGAGCAGGGCTGCGAAAGGAGCCTGGCAGGGACAGCACCATTCCCAGGCTACGTTTGAAGTTTGAGGTGGCAAGACAAGCAAGCAGCCCCAGTCTCTGTGCCTCTGTGCGAGCACTGCCATGGGCAGATAAGGCTGAGCAACAGCTTTCTAGGCTAGCCCGTTCTGCCTGCCAGCTATCTGCAGACGTTCGCACTTTCGGAGCAGGGCTGCGAAAGGAGCCTGGCAGGGTCCCCCCCTTCCCAGGCTACGTTTGAAGTTTGTGGTGGCAAGACAAGCAAGCAGCCCCAGTCTCTGTGCCTCTGTGCGAGCAGTGCCATGGGCAGATGAGGCTGACAAACAGCTTTCCAGGCTAGCCCCTTCTGGCTGCCAGCTATCTGCAGACGTTCGCACTTTCGGAGCAGGGCTGCGAAAGGAGCCTGGCAGGGTCCCCCCATCCCAGGCTACGTTAGAATTTTGAAGTGGCAAGACAAGCAAGCAGCCCCAGTCTCTGTGCCTCTGTGCGAGCAGTGCCATGAGCAGATGAGGCTGAGCAACAGCTTTCCAGGCTAGCCCCTTCTGCCTGCCAGCTATCTGCAGACGTTCGCACGTTCGGAGCAGGGCTGCGAAAGGAGCCTGGCACGGTCCCCCCTTCCAAGGTTACATTTGAAGTTTGAGGTGGCAAGACAAGCAAGCAGCCCCAATCTCTGTGCCTGTGTGCGAGCAGTGCCATGGGCAGATGAGGCTGAGCAACAGCTTTCCAGGCTAGCCCCTTCTGTCTGCCAGCTACCTGCAGACGTTCGCACTTTCGGAGCAGGGCTGCGAAAGGAGCCTGGCAGGGTCCCCCCCTTCCCAGGCTACATTTGAAGTTTGTGGTGGCAAGACAAGCAAGCAGCCCCAGTCTCTGTGCCTCTGTGCGAGCAGTGCCATGGGCAGATGAGGCTGAGCAACAGCTTTCCAGGCTAGCCCCTTCTGGATGCCAGCTATCTGCAGACGTTCGCACTTTCGGAGCAGGGCTGCGAAAGGAGACTGGCAGGGACACCACCATTCCCAGGCTACGTTAGAAGTTTGAGGTGGCAAGACAAGCAAGCAGCCCCAGTCTCTGTGCCTCTGTGCGAGCAGTGCCATGGGCAGATGAGGCTGAGCAACAGCTTTCCAGGCTAGCCCCTTCTGCCTGCCAGCTACCAGCAGACGTTCGCACTTTCGGAGCAGGGCTGCGAAAGGAGCCTGGCAGGGTCCCCCCCTTCCCAGGCTACGTTAGAAGTTTGAGGTGGCAAGACAAGCAAGCAGCCCCAGTCTCTGTGCCTCTGTACGAGTAGTGCCATGGGCAGATGAGGCTGAGCAACAGCTTTCCAGGCTAGCCCCTTCTGCCTGCCAGCTATCTGCAGACGTTCGCACTTTTGGAGCAGGGCTGCGAAAGGAGCCTGGCAGGGACACCACCATTCCCAAGCTACGTTTGAAGTTTGAGGTGGCAAGACAAGCAAGCAGCCCCAGTCTCTGTGCCTCTGTGCGAGCAGTGCCATGGGCAGATGAGGCTGACAAACAGCTTTCCAGGCTAGCCCCTTCTGCCTGCCAGCTATCTGCAGACGTTCGCACTTTCGGAGCAGGGCTGCGAAAGGAGCCTGGCAGGGACACCACCATTCAAATGCTACGTTTGAAGTTTGAGGTGGCAAGACAAGCAAGCAGCCCCAGTCTCTGTGCCTCTGTGCAAGCAGTGCCATGGGCAGATGAGGCTGAGCAACAGCTTTCCAGGCTAGCCCCTTCTGCCTGCCAGCTATCTGCAGACGTTCGCACTTTCGGAGCAGGGCTGCGAAAGGAGCCTGGCAGGGTCCCCCCCTTCCCAGGCTACATTTGAAGTTTGAGGTGGCAAGACAAGCAAGCAGCCCCAGTCTCTGTGCCTCTGTGTGAGCAGTGCCATGGGCAGATGAGGCTGAGCAACAGCTTTCCAGGCTAGCCCCTTCTGGCTGCCAGCTACCTGCAGACGTTCGCACTTTCGGAGCAGGGCTGCGAAAGGAGCCTGGCAGGGTCCCCCCCTTCCCAGGCTACGTTAGAAGTTTGAGGTGGCAAGACAAGCAAGCAGCCCCAGTCTCTGTGCCTCTGTGCGAGCAGTGCCATGGGCAGATGAGGCTGAGCAACAGCTTTCTAGGCTAGCCCCTTCTGTCTGCCAGCTATCTGCAGACGTTCGCACTTTCGGAGCAGGACTGCAAAAGGAGCCTGGCAGGGTCCCCCCCTTCCCAGGCTACATTTGAAGTTTGAGGTGGCAAGACGAGCAAGCAGCCCCAGTCTCTGTGCCTCTGTGCGAGCAGTGCCATGCGCAGATGAGGCTGACAAACAGCTTTCCAGGCTAGCCCCTTCTGCCTGCCAGCTACCTGCAGACGTTCGCACTTTCGGAGCAGGGCTGCGAAAGGAGCCTGGCTGGGACACCAACTTTCCCAGGCTACGTTAGAAGTTTGATGTGGCAAGACAAGCAAGCAGCCCCAGTCTCTGTGCCTCTGTGCGAGCAGTGCCATGGGCAGATGAGGCTGAGCAACAGCTTTCCAGGCTAGCCCCTTCTGCCTGCCAGCTATCTGCAGATGTTCGCACTTTCGGAGCAGGGCTGAGAAAGGAGCCTGGCAGGGTCCCCCCCTTCCCAGGCTACGTTTGAAGTTTGAGGTGGCAAGACAAGCAAGCAGCCCCAGTCTCTGTGCCTCTGTGCGAGCAGTGCCATGGGCAGATGAGGCTGAGCAACAGCTTTCCAGGCTAGCCCCTTCTGCCTGCCACCTATCTGCAGACGTTCGCACTTTCGGAGCAGGGCTGCGGAAGGAGCCTGGCAGGGACACCACCATTCCCAGGCTACGTTTGAAGTTTGATGTGGCAAGACAAGCAAGCAGCCCCAGTCTCTGTGCCTCTGTGCGAGCAGTGCCATGGGCAGATGAGGCTGACAAACAGCTTTCCAGGCTAGCCCCTTCTGGCTGCCAGCTATCTGCAGACGTTCGCACTTTCGGAGCAGGGCTGCGGAAGGAGCCTGGCAGGGACACCACCATTCCCAGGCTACGTTTGAAGTTTGAGGTGGCAAGACAAGCAAGCAGCCCCAGTCTCTGTGCCTCTGTGCGAGCAGTGCCATGGGCAGATGAGGCTGAGCAACAGCTTTCCAGGCTAGCCCCTTCTGCCTGCCAGCTACCTGCAGACGTTCGCACTTTCGGAGCAGGGCTGTGAAAGGAGCCTGGCAGGGTCCCCCCCTTCCCAGGCTACGTTAGAAGTTTGAGGTGGCAAGACAAGCAAGCAGCCCCAGTCTCTGTGCCTCTGTGCGAGCAGTGCCATGGGCAGATGAGGCTGAGCAACAGCTTTCCAGGCTAGCCCCTTCTGCCTGCCATCTACCTGCAGACGTTCGCACTTTCGGAGCAGGGCTGCGAAAGGAACCTGGCAGGGTCCCCCCCTTCCCAGGCTACGTTAGAAGTTTGAGGTGGCAAGACAAGCAAGCAGCCCCAGTCTCTGTGCCTCTGTGCGAGCAGTGCCATGGGCAGATGAGGCTGAGCAACAGCTTTCCAGGCTAGCCCCTTCTGGCTGCCAGCTATCTGCAGACGTTCGCACTTTCGGAGCAGGGCTGCGAAAGGAGCCTAGCAGGGACACCACAATTCCCAGGCTACGTTTGAAGTTTGAGGTGGCAAGACAAGCAAGCAGCCCCAGTCTCTGTGCCTCTGTGCGAGCAGTGCCATGAGCAGATGAGGCTGAGCAACAGCTTTCCAGGCTAGCCCCTTCTGCCTGCCAGCTATCTGCAGACGTTTGCACTTTCGGAGCTGGGCTGTGATAGGAGCCTGGCAGGGTCCCCCCCTTCCCAGGCTACGTTAGAAGTTTGAGGTGGCAAGACAAGCAAGCAGCCCCAGTCTCTGTGCCTCTGTGCGAGCAGTGCCATGGGCAGATGAGGCTGACAAACAGCTTTCCAGGCTAGCCCCTTCTGCCTGCCAGCTACCTGCAGACGTTCGCACTTTCGGAGCAGGGCTGCGGAAGGAGCCTGGCAGGGACACCACCATTCCCAGGCTACGTTTGAAGTTTGATGTGGCAAGACAAGCAAACAGCCCCAGTCTCTGTGCCTCTGTGCGAGCAGTGCCATGGGCAGATGAGGCTGAGCAACAGCTTTCCAGGTTAGCCCCTTCTGCCTGCCAGCTACCTGCAGACGTTCGCACTTTCGGAGCAGGGCTGCGAAAGGAGCCTGGCAGGGTCCCCCCCTTCCCAGGCTACGTTAGAAGTTTGAGGTGGCAAGACAAGCAAGCAGCCCCAGTCTCTGTGCCTCTGTGCGAGCAGTGCCATGGGCAGATGAGGCTGAGCAACAGCTTTCCAGGCTAGCCCCTTCTGCCTGCCATCTACCTGCAGACGTTCGCACTTTCGGAGCAGGGCTGCGAAAGGAGCCTGGCAGGGTCCCCCCCTTCCCAGGCTACGTTAGAAGTTTGAGGTGGCAAGAGAAGTAAGCAGCCCCAGTCTCTGTGCCTCTGTGCGAGCAGTGCCATGGGCAGATGAGGCTGAGCAACAGCTTTCCAGGCTAGCCCCTTCTGCCTGCCAGGTACCTGCAGACGTTCCCACTTTCGCAGCAGGGCTACGAAAGGAGCCTGGCAGGTTCCCCCCCTTCCCAGGCTACGTTTGAAGTTTGAGGTGGCAAGACAAGCAAGCAGCCCCAGTCTCTGTGCCTCTGTGCGAGCAGTGCCATGGGCAGATGAGGCTGAGCAACAGCTTTCCAGGCTAGCCCCTTCTGGCTGCCAGCTATCTGCAGACGTTCGCACTTACGGAGCAGGGCTGCGAAAGGAGCCTGGCAGGGTCCCCCCCTTCCCAGGCTACGTTAGAAGTTTGAGGTGGCAAGACAAGCAAGCAGCCCCAGTCTCTGTGCCTCTGTGCGAGCAGTGCCATGGGCAGATGAGGCTGAGCAACAGCTTTCCAGGCTAGCCCCTTCTGCCTGCCAGCTACCTGCAGACGTTCGCACTTTCGGAGCAGGGCTGCGAAAGGAGCCTGGCAGGGTCCCCCCCTTCCCAGGCTACGTTTGAAGTTTGAGGTGGCAAGACAAGCAAGCAGCCCCAGTCTCTGTGCCTCTGTGCGAGCAGTGCCATGGGCAGATGAGGCTGACAAACAGCTTTCCAGGCTAGCCCCTTCTGCCTGCCAGCTATCTGCAGACGTTCGCACTTTCGGAGCAGGGCTGCGAAAGGAGCCTGGCAGGGACACCACCATTCCCAGGCTACGTTTGAAGTTTGAGGTGGCAAGACAAGCAAGCAGCCCCAGTCTCTGTGCCTCTGTGCGAGCAGTGCCATGGGCAGATGAGGCTGACAAACAGCTTTCCAGGCTAGCCCCTTCTGCCTGCCAGCTATTTGCAGACGTTCGCACTTTCGGAGCAGGGCTGCGGAAGGAGCCTGGCAGGGACACCACCATTCCCAGGCTACGTTTGAAGTTTGAGGTGGCAAGACAAGCAAGCAGCCCCAGTCTCTGTGCCTCTGTGCGAGCAGTGCCATGGGCAGATAAGGCTGAGCAACAGCTTTCTAGGCTAGCCCGTTCTGCCTGCCAGCTATCTGCAGACGTTCGCACTTTCGGAGCAGGGCTGCGAAAGGAGCCTGGCAGGGTCCCCCCCTTCCCAGGCTACGTTAGAAGTTTGTGGTGGCAAGACAAGCAAGCAGCCCCAGTCTCTGTGCCTCTGTGCGAGCAGTGCCATGGGCAGATGAGGCTGACAAACAGCTTTCCAGGCTAGCCCCTTCTGGCTGCCAGGTATCTGCAGACGTTCGCACTTTCGGAGCAGGGCTGCGAAAGGAGCCTGGCAGGGTCCCCCCATCCCAGGCTACGTTAGAATTTTGAAGTGGCAAGACAAGCAAGCAGCCCCAGTCTCTGTGCCTCTGTGCGAGCAGTGCCATGGGCAGATGAGGCTGACAAACAGCTTTCCAGGCTAGCCCCTTCTGCCTGCCAGCTATCTGCAGACGTTCGCACTTTTGGAGCAGGGCTGCGAAAGGAGCCTGGCAGGGACACCACCATTCCCAAGCTACGTTTGAAGTTTGAGGTGGCAAGACAAGCAAGCAGCCCCAGTCTCTGTGCCTCTGTGCGAGCAGTGCCATGGGCAGATGAGGCTGACAAACAGCTTTCCAGGCTAGCCCCTTCTGCCTGCCAGCTATCTGCAGACGTTCGCACTTTCGGAGCAGGGCTGCGAAAGGAGCCTGGCAGGGTCCCTCCTTCCCAGGCTACGTTAGAATTTTGAGGTGGCAAGACAAGCAAGCAGCCCCAGTCTCTGTGCCTCTGTGCGAGCAGTGCCATGGGCAGATGAGGCTGACAAACAGCTTTCCAGGCTAGCCCCTTCTGGCTGCCAGCTATCTGCAGACGTTCGCACTTTCGGAGCAGGGCTGCGAAAGGAGCCTGGCAGGGACACCACCATTCCCAGGCTACGTTTGAAGTTTGAGGTGGCAAGACAAGCAAGCAGCCCCAGTCTCTGTGCCTCTGTGCGAGCAGTGCCATGGGCAGTTGAGGCTGACAAACAGCTTTCCAGGCTAGCCCCTTCTGGCTGCCAGCTATCTGCAGACGTTCGCACTTTCGGAGCAGGGCTGCGAAAGGAGCCTGGCAGGGACACCACCATTCCCAGGCTACGTTTGAAGTTTGAGGTGGCAAGACAAGCAAGCAGCCCCAGTCTCTGTGCCTCTGTGCGAGCAGTGCCATGGGCAGATAAGGCTGAGCAACAGCTTCCTAGGCTAGCCCCTTCTGCCTGCCAGCTACCAGCAGACGTTCGCACTTTCGGAGCAGGGCTGCGAAAGGAGCCTGGCAGGGTCCCCCCCTTCCCAGGCTACGTTAGAAGTTTGAGGTGGCAAGACAAGCAAGCAGCCCCAGTCTCTGTGCCTCTGTGCGAGCAGTGCCATGGGCAGATAAGGCTGAGCAACAGCTTCCTAGGCTAGCCCCTTCTGCCTGCCAGCTACCAGCAGACGTTCGCACTTTCGGAGCAGGGCTGCGAAAGGAGCCTGGCAGGGTCCCCCCCTTCCCAGGCTACGTTAGAAGTTTGAGGTGGCAAGACAAGCAAGCAGCTCCAGTCTCTGTGCCTCTGTGCGAGCAGTGCCATGGGCAGATGAGGCTGAGCAACAGCTTTCCAGGCTAGCCCCTTCTGGCTGCCAGCTATCTGCAGACGTTCGCACTTTCGGAGCAGGGCTGCGAAAGGAGCCTGGCAGGGTCCCCCCCTTCCCAGGCTACGTTTGAAGTTTGAGGTGGCAAGACAAGCAAGCAGCCCCAGTCTCTGTGCCTCTGTGCGAGCAGTGCCATGGGCAGATGAGGCTGACAAACAGCTTTCCAGGCTAGCCCCTTCTGCCTGCCACCTATCTGCAGACGTTCGCACTTTCGGAGCAGGGCTGCGAAAGGAGCCTGGCAGGGTCCCCCCCTTCCCAGGCTACGTTAGTAGTTTGAGGTGGCAAGACAAGCAAGCAGCCCCAGTCTCTGTGCCTCTGTGCGAGCAGTGCCATGGGCAGATGAGGCTGAGCAACAGCTTTCCAGGCTAGCCCCTTCTGCCTGCCAGCTATCTGCAGACGTTCCCACTTTCGGAGCAGGGCTGCGAAAGGAGCCTGGCAGGGACACCACCATTCCCAGGCTACGTTTGAAGTTTGAGGTGGCAAGACAAGCAAGCAGCCCCAGTCTCTGTGCCTCTGTGCGAGCAGTGCCATGGGCAGATGAGGCTGAGCAACAGCTTTCCAGGCTAGCCCCTTCTGTCTGCCAGCTACCTGCAGACGTTCGCACTTTCGGAGCAGGGCTGCGAAAGGAGCCTGGCAGGGTCCCCCCCTTCCCAGGCTACGTTTGAAGTTTGAGGTGGCAAGACAAGCAAGCAGCCCCAGTCTCTGTGCCTCTGTGCGAGCAGTGCCATGGGCAGATGAGGCTGACAAACAGCTTTCCAGGCTAGCCCCTTCTGGCTGCCAGCTATCTGCAGACGTTCCCACTTTCGGAGCAGGGCTGCGAAAGGAGCCTGGCAGGGACACCACCATTCCCAGGCTACGTGTGAAGTTTGAGGTGGCAAGACAAGCAAGCAGCCCCAGTCTCTGTGCCTCTGTGCGAGCAGTGCCATGGGCAGATGAGGCTGAGCAACAGCTTTCCAGGCTAGCCCCTTCTGCCTGCCAGCTATCTGCAGACGTTCGCACTTTCGGAGCAGGGCTGCGAAAGGAGCCTGGCAGGGTCCCCCCCTTCCCAGGCTACGTTAGAAGTTTGAGGTGGCAAGACAAGCAAGCAGCCCCAGTCTCTGTGCCTCTGTGCGAGCAGTGCCATGGGCAGATGAGGCTGACAAACAGCTTTCCAGGCTAGCCCCTTCTGCCTACCAGCTACCAGCAGACGTTCGCACTTTCGGAGCAGGGCTGCGAAAGGAGCCTGGCAGGGTCCCCCCCTTCCCAGGCTACATTTGAAGTTTGAGGTGGCAAGACAAGCAAGCAGCCCCAGTCTCTGTGCCTCTGTGCGAGCAGTGCCATGGGCAGATGAGGCTGAGCAACAGCTTTCCAGGCTAGCCCCTTATACTGCTAGCTATCTGCAGACGTTCCCACTTTCGGAGCAGGGCTGCGAAAGGAGCCTGGCAGGGACACCACCATTCCCAGGCTACGTGTGAAGTTTGAGGTGGCAAGACAAGCAAGCAGCCCCAGTCTCTGTGCCTCTGTGCGAGCAGTGCCATGGGCAGAGGAGGCTGAGCAACAGCTTTCTAGGCTAGCCCCTTCTGGCTGCCAGCTATCTGCAGACGTTCGCACTTTCGGAGCAGGGCTGTGATAGGAGCCTGGCAGGGTCCCCCTCTTCCCAGGCTACGTTAGAAGTTTGAGGTGGCAAGACAAGCAAGCAGCCCCAGTCTCTGTGCCTCTGTGCGAGCAGTGCCATGGGCAGATGAGGCTGAGCAACAGCTTTCCAGGATAGCCCCTTCTGCCTGCCAGCTATCTGCAGACGTTCGCACTTTCGGAGCAGGGCTGCGAAAGGAGCCTGGCAGGGACACCACCATTCCCAGGCTACGTTTGAAGTTTGAGGTGGCAAGACAAGCAAGCAGCCCCAGTCTCTGTGCCTCTGTGCGAGCAGTGCCATGGGCAGATGAGGCTGAGCAACAGCTTTCCAGGATAGCCCCTTCTGGCTGCCAGCTACCTGTAGACGTTCGCACTTTCGGAGCAGGGCTGCGAAAGGAGCCTGGCAGGGTCCCCCCCTTCCCAGGCTACGTTAGAAGTTTGTGGTGGCAAGACAAGCAAGCAGCCCCAGTCTCTGTGCCTCTGTGCGAGCAGTGCCATGGGCAGATGAGGCTGACAAACAGCTTTCCAGGCTAGCCCCTTCTGCCTGCCACCTATCTGCAGACGTTTGCACTTTCGGAGCAGGGCTGCGAAAGGAGCCTGGCAGGGTCCCCCCCTTCCCAGGCTACGTTAGTAGTTTGAGGTGGCAAGACAAGCAAGCAGCCCCAGTCTCTGTGCCTCTGTGCGAGCAGTGCCATGGGCAGATGAGGCTGAGCAACAGCTTTCCAGGCTAGCCCCTTCTGCCTGCCAGCTATCTGCAGACGTTCGCACTTTCGGAGCAGGGCTGCGAAAGGAGCCTGGCAGGGACACCACCATTCCCAGGCTACGTTTGAAGTTTGAGGTGGCAAGACAAGCAAGCAGCCCCAGTCTCTGTGCCTCTGTGCGAGCAGTGCCATGGGCAGATGAGGCTGAGCATCAGCTTTCCAGGCTAGCCCCTCTGGCTGCCAGCTATCTGCAGACGTTCGCACTTTCAGAGCAGGGCTGCGAAAGGAGCCTGGCACGGTCCCCCCTTCCAAGGGTACATTTGAAGTTTGAGGTGGCAAGACAAGCAAGCAGCCCCAGTCTCTGTGCCTCTGTGCGAGCAGTGCCATGGGCAGATGAGGCTGACAAACAGCTTTCCAGGCTAGCCCCTTCTGTCTGCCAGCTACCTGCAGACGTTCGCACTTTCGGAGCAGGGCTGCGAAAGGAGTCTGGCAGGGTCCCCCCCTTCCCAGGCCACGTTAGTAGTTTGAGGTGGCAAGACAAGCAAGCAGCCCCAGTCTCTGTGCCTCTGTGCGAGCAGTGCCATGGGCAGATGAGGCTGAGCAACAGCTTTCCAGGCTAGCCCCTTCTGCCTGCCAGCTATCTGCAGACGTTCGCACTTTCGGAGCAGGGCTGCGAAAGGAGCCTGGCAGGGACACCACCATTCCCAGGCTACGTTTGAAGTTTGAGGTGGCAAGACAAGCAAGCAGCCCCAGTCTCTGTGCCTCTGTGCGAGCAGTGCCATGGGCAGATGAGGCTGAGCAACAGCTTTCTAGGCTAGCCCCTTCTGCCTGCCAGCTATCTGCAGACGTTCGCACTTTCGGAGCAGGGCTGCGAAAGGAGCCTGGCAGGGTCCCCCCCTTCCAAGGGTACATTTGAAGTTTGAGGTGGCAAGACAAGCAAGCAGCCCCAGTCTCTGTGCCTCTGTGCGAGCAGTGCCATGGGCAGATGAGGCTGAGCAACAGCTTTCCAGGCTAGCCCCTTCTGCCTGCCAGCTATCTGCAGACGTTCCCACTTTCGGAGCAGGGCTGCGAAAGGAGCCTGGCAGGGACACCACCATTCCCAGGCTACGTGTGAAGTTTGAGGTGGCAAGACAAGCAAGCAGCCCCAGTCTCTGTGCCTCTGTGCGAGCAGTGCCATGGGCAGATGAGGCTGAGCAACAGCTTTCTAGGATAGCCCCTTCTGCCTGCCACCTATCTGCAGACGTTCGCACTTTCGGAGCAGGGCTGTGATAGGAGCCTGGCAGGGTCCCCCTCTTCCCAGGCTACGTTAGAAGTTTGAGGTGGCAAGACAAGCAAGCAGCCCCAGTCTCTGTGCCTCTGTGCGTCAGTGCCATGGGCAGATGAGGCTGAGCAACAGCTTTGCAGGCTAGCCCCTTCTGGCTGCCAGCTATCTGCAGACGTTCGCACTTTCGGAGCAGGGCTGCGAAAGGAGCCTGGCTGGGACACCAACTTTCCCAGGCTACGTTTGAGGTGGCAAGACAAGCAAGCAGCCGCATTCTCTGTGCCTCTGTGCGAGCACTGCCATGGGTAGATGAGGCTGAGCAACAGCTTTGCAGGCTAGACCCTTCTGGCTGCCAGCTATCTGCAGACGTTCGCACTTTCGGAGCAGGGCTGCGAAAGGAGCCTGGCAGGGTCCCCCACTTCCCAGGATACATTTGAAGTCTGAGGGGGCAAGGCAAGCAAGCAGTCCCAGTCTCTGTGCCTCTGTGCGAGCAGTGCCATGGGCAGATGAGGCTGAGCAACAGCTTTCCAGGCTAGCCCCTTCTGCCTGCCAGCTACCTGCAGACGTTCGCACTTTCGGAGCAGGGCTGCGAAAGGAGCCTGGCAGGGACACCACCATTCCCAGGCTACGTTTGAAGTTTGAGGTGGCAAGACAAGCAAGCAGCCCCAGGCTCTGTGCCTCTGTACGAGCCGTGCCATGGGCAGATGAGGCTGAGCAACAGCTTTCCAGGCTAGCCCCTTCTGCCTGCCAGCTATCTGCAGACGTTCGCACTTTCGGAGCAGGGCTGCGAAAGGAGCCTGGCAGGGACACCACCATTCCCAGGCTATGTTAGAAGTTTGAGGTGGCAAGACAAGCAAGCAGCCCCAGTCTCTGTGCCTCTGTGCGAGCAGTGCCATGGGCAGATGAGGCTGACAAACAGCTTTCCAAGCTAGCCCCTTCTGCCTGCCAGCTACCAGCAGACGTTCGCACTTTCGGAGCAGGGCTGCGAAAGGAGCCTGGCAGGGTCCCCCCCTTCCCAGGCTACGTCTGAAGTTTGAGGTGGCAAGACAAGCAAGCAGCCCCAGTCTCTGTGCCTCTGTGCGAGCAGTGCCATGAGCAGATGAGGCTGAGCAACAGCTTTCCAGGCTAGCCCCTTCTGGCTGCCAGGTATCTGCAGACGTTCGCACTTTCGGAGCAGGGCTGCGAAAAGAGCCCTGCACGGTCCCCCCCTTCCCAGGCTACGTTTGAAGTTTGATGTGGCAAGACAAGCAAGCAGCCCCAGTCTCTGTGCCTCTGTGCGAGCACTGCCATGGGCAGATGAGGCTGAGCAACAGCTGTCCAGGCTAGCCCCTTCTCCCTGCCAGCTATCTGCAGACGTTCGCATTTCAAGAGTAGGGCTGCGAAAGGAGCCTGGCAGGGACAGCAACTTTCCCAGGCTACGTTTGAAGTTTGAGGTGGCAAGACAAGCAAGCAGCCCCATTCTCTGTGCCTCTGTGCGAGCACTGCCATGGGTAGATGAGGCTGAGCAACAGCTTTCCAGGCTAGCACCTTCTGGCTGCCAGCTATCTGCAGACGTTCGCACTTTCGGAGCAGGGCTGTGATAGGAGCCTGGCAGGGACACCACCATTCCCTACATGCGTTTGAAGTTTCAAGTGGCAAGATAAGCAAGCAGCCCCATTCTCTGTGCCTCTATGCGAACAGTGCCATGGGCAGATGAGGCTGAGCAACAGCTTTCCAGGCTAGCCCCTTCTGGCTGCCAGCTATTTGCAGATGTTCGCACTTTCGGAGCAGGGCTGCGAAAGGAGCCTGGCAGGGTCACCCCCTTCCCAGGCTACGTTTGAAGTTTGAGGTGGCAAGACAAGCAAGCAGCACCAGTCTCTGTGCCTCTGTGCGAGCACTGCCATGGGCAGATGAGGCTGAGCAACAGCTTTCCAGGCTAGCACCTTCTGGCTGCCAGCTATCTGCAGACGTTCGCACGTTCGGAGCAGGGCTGCGAAAGGAGCCTGGCTGGGACACCAACTTTCCCAGGCTACGTTTGAAGTTTGAGGTGGCAAGACAAGCAAGCAGCCCCATTCTCTGTGCCTCTGTGCGAGCACTGCCATGGGCAGATGAGGCTGAGCAACAGCTTTCCAGGCTAGCCCCTTCTGCCTGCCAGCTATCTGCAGACGTTCGCACTTTCGGAGCAGGGCTGCGAAAGGATCCTGGCAGGGTCCCTCCCTTCCCAGGCTACGTCTGAAGTTTGAGGTGGAAAGACAAGCAAGCAGCCCCAGTCTCTGTGCCTCTTTGCGAGCAGTGCCATGGGCAGATGAGGCTGAGCAACAGCTTTCCAGGCTAGCCCCTTCTGGCTGCCAGCTATCTGCAGACGTTCGCACTTTCGGAGCAGGGCTGCGAAAAGAGCCCTGCACGGTCCCCCCCTTCACAGGCTACGTTAGAAGTTTGAGGTGGCAAGACAAGCAAGCAGCCCCAGTCTCTGTGCCTCTGTGCGAGCAGTGCCATGGGCAGATGAGGCTGAGCAACAGCTTTCCAGGCTAGCCCCTTCTGCCTGCCAGCTATCTGCAGACATTCGCACTTTCGGAGCAGGGCTGCGAAAGGAGCCTGGCAGAGTTCCCCCTACCCAGGCTACGTTTGAATTTTGAGGTGGCAAGACAAGCAAGCAGCCCCAGACTCTGTGCCTCTGTGCGAGCAGTGCCATGGGCACATGAGGCTGACAAACAGCTTTCCAGGCTAGCCCCTTCTGCCTGCCAGCTATCTGCAGACGTTCGCACTTTCGGAGCAGGGCTGCGAAAGGAGCCTGGCAGGGACACCACCATTCCCAGGCTACGTTAGAAGTTTGAGGTGGCAAGACAAGCAAGCAGCCCCATTCTCTGTGCCTCTGTACGAGCAGTGCCATGGGCAGATGAGGCTGACAAACAGCTTTCCAGGCTATCCCCTTTTGCCTGCCAGCTATCTGCAGACGTTCGCAGTTTCGGAGCAGGGCTGTGATAGGAGCCTGGCAGGGACACCAACTTTCCCAGGCTACGTTTGAAGTTTGAGGTGGCAAGACAAGTAAGCAGCCCCATTCTCTGTGCCTCTGTGCGAGCACTGCCATGGGTAGATGAGGCTGAGCAACAGCTTTCCAGGCTAGCACCTTCTGGCTGCCAGCTATCTGCAGACGTTCGCACGTTCGGAGCAGGGCTGCGAAAGGAGCCTGGCTGGGACACCAACTTTCCCAGGCTACGTTTGAAGTTTGAGGTGGCAAGACAAGCAAGCAGCCCCATTCTCTGTGCCTCTGTGCGAGCACTGCCATGGGCAGATGAGGCTGAGCAACAGCTTTCCAGGCTAGCCCCTTCTGCCTGCCAGCTATCTGCAGACGTTCGCACTTTCGGAGCAGGGCTGTGATAGGAGCCTGGCAGGGTCCCCCCCTTCCCAGGCTACGTTTGAGGTGGCAAGACAAGCAAGCAGCCCCAGTCTCTGTGCCTCTGTGCGAGCAGTGCCATGGGCAGATGAGCCTGAGCAACAGCTTTCCAGGCTAGCCCCTTCTGCCTGCCAGCTATCTGCAGACGTTCGCACTTTCGGAGCAGGGCTGCGAAAGGAGCCTGGCAGGTTACCCCCCTTCCCAGGCTACGTTTGAAGTTTGAGGTGGCAAGACAAGCAAGCAGCCCCAGTCTCTGTGCCTCTGTGCGAGCAGTGCCATGGGCAGATGAGGCTGAGCAACAGCTTTCCAGGCTAGCACCTTCTGGCTGCCAGCTATCTGCAGACGTTGGCACTTTCGGAGCAGGGCTGCGAAAGGAGCCTGGCCGAGTCCCCCACTTCCCAGGCTACATTTGAAGTCTGAGGGGGCAATGCAAGCAAGCAGTCCCAGTCTCTGTGCCTCTGTGCGAGCAGTGCCATGGGCAGATGAGGCTGAGCAACAGCTTTCCAGGCTAGCCCCTTCTGCCTGCCAGCTACCTGCAGACGTTCGCACTTTCGGAACAGGGCTGCGAAAGGAGCCTGGCAGGGACACCACCATTCCCAGGCTACGTTTGAAGTTTGAGGTGGCAAGACAAGCAAGCAGCCCCAGTCTCTGTGTCTCTGTGCGAGCAGTGCCATGGGCAGATGAGGCTGAGCAACAGCTTTCTAGGCTAGCCCCTTCTGCTTGCCAGCTATCTGCAGACGTTCGCACTTTCGGAGCAGGGCTGCGAAAGGAGCCTGGCAGGGTCCCCCCCTTCCCAGGCTACGTTTGAAGTTTGAGGTGGCAAGAGAAGCAAGCAGCCCCGGGCTCTGTGCCTCTGTGCGAGCAGTGCCATGGGCAGATGAGGCTGAGCAACAGCTTTCCAGGCTAGCCCCTTCTGCCTGCCAGCTATCTGCAGACGTTCGCACTTTCGGAGCAGGGCTGCGAAAGGAGCCTGGCAGGGACACCACCATTCCCAGGCTACGTTTGAAGTTTGAGGTGGCAAGACAAGCAAGCAGCCCCAGTCTCTGTGCCTCTGTGCGAGCAGTGCCATGGGCAGATGAGGCTGACAAACAGCTTTCCAGGCTAGCCCCTTCTGCCTGCCAGCTACCAGCAGACGTTCGCACTTTCGGAGCAGGGCTGCGAAAGGAGCCTGGCAGGGTCCCCCCCTTCCCAGGCTACGTGTGAAGTTTGAGGTGGCAAGACAAGCAAGCAGCCCCAGTCTCTGTGCCTCTTTGCGAGCAGTGCCATGGGCAGATGAGGCTGAGCAACAGCTTTCCAGGCTAGCCCCTTCTGCCTGCCAGCTATCTGCAGACGTTCGCACTTTCGGAGCAGGGCTGCGAAAAGAGCCCTGCACGGTCCCCCCCTTCCCAGGCTACGTTTGAAGTTTGAGGTGGCAAGACAAGCAAGCAGCCCCAGTCTCTGTGCCTCTGTGCGAGCAGTGCCATGGGCAGATGAGGCTGAGCAACAGCTTTCCAGGCTAGCCCCTTCTGCCTGCCAGCTATCTGCAGACATTCGCACTTTCGGAGCAGGGCTGCGAAAGGAGCCTGGCAGAGTTCCCCCTTTACCCAGGCCACGTTAGAATTTTGAGGTGGCAAGACAAGCAAGCAGCCCCAGTCTATGTGCCTCTGTGCGAGCAGTGCCATGGGCAGATGAGGCTGACAAACAGCTTTCCAGGCTAGCCCCTTCTGGCTGCCAGGTATCTGCAGACGTTCGCACTTTCGGAGCAGGGCTGCGAAAGGAGCCTGGCAGGGACACCACCATTCCCAGGCTACGTTTGAAGTTTGAGGTGGCAAGACAAGCAAGCAGCCCCATTCTCTGTGCCTCTGTACGAGCAGTGCCATGGGCAGATGAGGCTGAGCAACAGCTTTCCAGGCTATCCCCTTTTGCCTGCCAGCTATCTGCAGACGTTCGCACTTTCGGAGCAGGGCTGCGAAAAGAGCCCTGCACGGTCCCCCCCTTCCCAGGCTACGTTTGAAGTTTGAGGTGGCAAGACAAGCAAGCAGCCCCAGTCTCTGTGCCTCTGTGCGAGCAGTGCCATGGGCAGATGAGGCTGAGCAACAGCTTTCCAGGCTAGCCCCTTCTGCCTGCCAGCTATCTGCAGACATTCGCACTTTCGGAGCAGGGCTGCGAAAGGAGCCTGGCAGAGTTCCCCCTTTACCCAGGCCACGTTATAATTTTGAGGTGGCAAGACAAGCAAGCAGCCCCAGTCTCTGTGCCTCTGTGCGAGCAGTGCCATGGGCAGATGAGGCTGACAAACAGCTTTCCAGGCTAGCCCCTTCTGCCTGCCAGCTATCTGCAGACGTTCGCACTTTCGGAGCAGGGCTGCGAAAGGAGCCTGGCAGGGACACCACCATTCCCAGGCTACGTTTGAAGTTTGAGGTGGCAAGACAAGCAAGCAGCCCCATTCTCTGTGCCTCTGTACGAGCAGTGCCATGGGCAGATGAGGCTGAGCAACAGCTTTCCAGGCTATCACCTTTTGCCTGCCAGCTATCTGCAGACGTTCGCAGTTTCGGAGCAGGGCTGTGATAGGAGCCTGGCAGGGACACCACCATTCCCAGCATGCGTTTGAAGTTTCAAGTGGCAAGATAAGCAAGCAGCCCCATTCTCTGTGCCTCTGTGCGAGCAGTGCCATGGGCAGATGAGGCTGAGCAACAGCTTTCCAGGCTAGCCCCTTCTGGCTGCCAGCTATCTGCAGACGTTCGCATTTCAAGAGCAGGGCTGCGAAAGGAGCCTGGCAGGGACACCAACTTTCCCAGGCTACGTTTGAAGTTTGAGGTGGCAAGACAAGCAAGCAGCCCCATTCTCTGTGCCTCTGTGCGAGCACTGCCATGGGCAGATGAGGCTGAGCAACAGCTTTCCAGGCTAGCACCTTCTGGCTGCCAGCTATCTGCAGACGTTCGCACTTTCGGAGCAGGGGTGTGATAGGAGCCTGGCAGGGACACCACCATTCCCTACATGCGTTTGAAGTTTCAAGTGGCAAGATAAGGAAGCAGCCCCATTCTCTGTGCCTCTATGCGAACAGTGCCATGGGCAGATGAGGCTGAGCAACAGCTTTCCAGGCTAGCCCCACCTGGCTGCCAGCTATCTGCAGACGTTCGCATTTTTGGAGCAGGGCTGCGAAAGGAGCCTGGCTGGGACACCAACTTTCCCAGGCTACGTTTGAGGTGGCAAGATAAGCAAGCAGCCCCATTCTCTGTGCCTCTGTGCAAGCACTGCCATGGGTAGATGAGGCTGACAAACAGCTTTCCAGGCTAGCCCCTTCTGCCTGCCTGCTATCTGCAGACGTTCGCACTTTCGGAGCAGGGCTGCGAAAGGAGGCTGGCAGGGTCCCCCACTTCCCAGGCTACATTTGAAGTCTGAGGGGGCAAGGCAAGCAAGCAGTCCCAGTCTCTGTGCCTATGTGCGAGCAGTGCCATGGGCAGATGAGGCTGACAAACAGCTTTCCAGGCTAGCCCCTTCTGGCTGCCAGCTATTTGCAGATGTTCGCACTATCGGAGCAGGGCTGCGAAAGGAGCCTGGCAGGGTCACCCCCTTCCCAGGCTACGTTTGAAGTTTGAGGTGGCAAGACAAGCAAGCAGCACCAGTCTCTGTGCCTCTGTGCGAGCACTGCCATGGGCAGATGAGGCTGAGCAACAGCTTTCCAGGCTAGCACCTTCTGGCTGCCAGCTATCTGCAGACGTTCGCACGTTCGGAGCAGGGCTGCGAAAGGAGCCTGGCTGGGACACCAACTTTCCCAGGCTACGTTTGAAGTTTGAGGTGGCAAGACAAGCAAGCAGCCCCATTCTCTGTGCCTCTGTGCGAGCACTGCCATGGGCAGATGAGGCTGAGCAACAGCTTTCCAGGCTAGCCCCTTCTGCCTGCCAGCTATCTGCAGACGTTCGCACTTTCGGAGCAGGGCTGCGAAAGGAGCCTGGGTGGGACACCAACTTTCCCAGGCTACACTTGAGGTGGCAAGACAAGCAAGCAGCCCCATTCTCTGTGCCTCTGTGCGAGCACTGCCATGGGTAGATGAGGCTGAGCAACAGCTTTCCAGGCTAGCACCTTCTGGCTGCCAGCTATCTGCAGACGTTCGCACTTTCGGAGCAGGGCTGCGAAAGGAGCCTGGCAGGGTCCGCCACTTCCCAGGCTACATTTGAAGTCTGAGGGGGCAAGGCAAGCAAGCAGCCCCAGTCTCTGTGCCTCTGTGCGAGCACTGCCATGGGCAGATGAGGCTGAGCAACAGCTTTCCACGCTAGCCCCTTCTGCCTGCCAGTTATCTGCAGACGTTCGCACTTTCGGAGCAGGGCTGCGAAAGGAGCCTGGCAGGGACACCAACTTTCCCAGGCTACGTTTGAAGTTTGAGGTGGCAAGACAAGCAAGCAGCCCCATTCTCTGTGCCTCTGTGCGAGCAGTGCCATGGGCAGATGAGGCTGAGCAACAGCTTTCCAGGCTAGCCCCTTCTGCCTGCCAGCTATCTGCAGACGTTCGCACTTTCGGAGCAGGGCTGCGAAAGGAGCCTGGCAGGTTACCCCCCTTCCCAGGCTACGTTTGAAGTTTGAGGTGGCAAGACAAGCAAGCAGCCCCAGTCTCTGTGCCTCTGTGCGAGCAGTGCCATGGGCAGATGAGGCTGAGCAACAGCTTTCCAGGCTAGCCCCTTCTGCCTGCCAGCTATCTGCAGACGTTCGCACTTTCGGAGCAGGGCTGAGAAAGGAGCCTGTCATGGTACCCCCCTTCCCAGGCTACGTTTGAAGTTTGAGGTGGCAAGACAAGCAAGCAGCCCCAGTCTCTGTGCCTCTGTTCGAGCAGTGCCATGGGCAGATGAGGCTGACAAACAGCTTTCCAGGCTAGCCCCTTCTGCCTGCCAGCTATTTGCAGACGTTCGCACTTTCGGAGCAGGGCTGCGAAAGGAGCCTGGCAGGGTCACCCCCTTCCCAGGCTACGTTTGAAGTTTGAGGTGGCAAGACAAGCAAGCAGCCCCATTCTCTGTGCCTCTGTGCGAGCACTGCCATGGGCAGATGAGGCTGAGCAACAGCTTTCCAGGCTATCCCCTTTTGCCTGCCAGCTATCTGCAGACGTTCGCACTTTCGGAGCAGGGCTGTGATAGGAGCCTGGCAGGGACACCACCATTACCAGCATGCTTTTGACATTTCAAGTGGCAAGATAAGCAAGCAGCCCCATTCTCTGTGCCTCTGTGCGAGCAGTGCCATGGCCAGATGAGGCTGAGCAACAGCTTTCCAGGCTAGCCCCTTCTGCCTGCCAGCTATCTGCAGACGTTCGCATTTCAAGAGCAGGGCTGCGAAAGGAGCCTGGCAGGGACACCATCTTTCCCAGGCTACGTTTGAAGTTTGAGGTGGCAAGACAAGCAAGCAGCCCCATTCTCTGTGCCTCTGTGCGAGCAGTGCCATGGGCAGATGAGGCTGAGCAACAGCTTTGCAGGCTAGCCCCTTCTGGCTGCCAGCTATCTTCAGACGTTCGCACTTTCGGAGCAGGGCTGTGATAGGAGCCTGGCAGGGACACCACCATTCCCTACGTGCGTTTGAAGTTTCAAGTGGCAAGATAAGCAAGCAGCCCCATTCTCTGTGGCTCTATGCGAACAGTGCCATGGGCAGATGAGGCTGAGCAACAGCTTTCCAGGCTAGCCCCTTCTGGCTGCCAGCTATCTGCAGACGTTCGCACTTTCGGAGCAGGGCTGCGAAAGGAGCCTGGCTGGGACACCAACTTTCCCAGGCTACGTGTGAGGTGGCAAGACAAGCAAGCAGCCCCATTCTCTGTGCCTCTGTGCGAGCAGTGCCATGGGTAGATGAGGCTGAGCAACAGCTTTCCAGGCTAGCACCTTCTGGCTGCCAGCTATCTGCAGACGTTCGCACTTTCGGAGCAGGGCTGAGAAAGGAGCCTGGCTGGGACTCCAATTTTCCCAGGCTATGTTTGAAGTTTGAGGTGGCAAGACAAGCAAGCAGCCCCAGTCTCTGTGCATCTGTGCGAGCAGTGCCATGAGCAGATGAGGCTGAGCAACAGCTTTCCAGGCTAGCCCCTTCTGCCTGCCAGCTATCTTCAGACGTTCGCACTTTCGGAGCAGGGCTGCGAAAGGAGCCTGGCAGGGACACCACCATTCCCAGGCTACGTTAGAAGTTTGAGGTGGCAAGACAAGCAAGAAGCCCCAGTCTCTGTGCCTCTGTGCGAGCAGTGCCATGGGCAGATGAGGCTGACAAACAGCTTTCCAGGCTAGCCCCTTCTGGCTGCCAGCTATTTGCAGACGTTCGCACTTTCGGAGCAGGGCTGTGATAGGAGCCTGGCAGGGACACCACCATTCCCAGCATGCGTTTGAAGTTTCAAGTGGCAAGATAAGCAAGCAGCCCCATTCTCTGTGCCTCTGTGCAAGCACTGCCATGGGTAGATGAGGCTGACAAACAGCTTTCCAGGCTAGCCCCTTCTGCCTGCCAGCTATCTGCAGACGTTCGCACTTTCGGAGCAGGGCTGCGAAAGGAGGCTGGCAGGGTCCCCCACTTCCCAGGCTACATTTGAAGTCTGAGGGGGCAAGGCAAGCAAGCAGTCCCAGTCTCTGTGCCTATGTGCGAGCAGTGCCATGGGCAGATGAGGCTGACAAACAGCTTTCCAGGCTAGCCCCTTCTGGCTGCCAGCTATTTGCAGATGTTCGCACTATCGGAGCAGGGCTGCGAAAGGAGCCTGGCAGGGTCACCCCCTTCCCAGGCTACGTTTGAAGTTTGAGGTGGCAAGACAAGAGAGCAGCACCAGTCTCTGTGCCTCTGTGCGAGCACTGCCATGGGCAGATGAGGCTGAGCAACAGCTTTCCAGGCTAGCACCTTCTGGCTGCCAGCTATCTGCAGACGTTCGCACGTTCGGAGCAGGGCTGCGAAAGGAGCCTGGCTGGGACACCAACTTTCCCAGGCTACGTTTGAAGTTTGAGGTGGCAAGACAAGCAAGCAGCCCCATTCTCTGTGCCTCTGTGCGAGCACTGCCATGGGCAGATGAGGCTGAGCAACAGCTTTCCAGGCTAGCCCCTTCTGCCTGCCAGCTATCTGCAGACGTTCGCACTTTCGGAGCAGGGCTGCGAAAGGAGCCTGGGTGGGACACCAACTTTCCCAGGCTACACTTGAGGTGGCAAGACAAGCAAGCAGCCCCATTCTCTGTGCCTCTGTGCGAGCACTGCCATGGGTAGATGAGGGTGAGCAACAGCTTTCCAGGCTAGCACCTTCTGCCTGCCAGCTATCTGCAGACGTTCGCACTTTCGGAGCAGGGCTGCGAAAGGAGCCTGGCAGGGTCCGCCACTTCCCAGGCTACATTTGAAGTCTGAGGGGGCAAGGCAAGCAAGCAGTCCCAGTCTCTGTGCCTCTGTGCGAGCACTGCCATGGGCAGATGAGGCTGAGCAACAGCTTTCCACGCTAGCCCCTTCTGCCTGCCAGTTATCTGCAGACGTTCGCACTTTCGGAGCAGGGCTGCGAAAGGAGCCTGGCAGGGACACCACCATTCCCAGGCTGCGTTAGAAGTTTGAGGTGGCAAGACAAGCAAGCAGCCCCAGTCTCTGTGCCTCTGTGCGAGCAGTGCCATGGGCAGATGAGGCTGACAAACAGCTTTCCAGGCTAGCCCCTTCTGGCTGCCAGCTATTTGCAGATGTTCGCACTTTCGGAGCAGGGCTGCGAAAGGAGCCTGGCAGGGTCACCCCCTTCCCAGGCTACGTTTGAAGTTTGAGGTGGCAAGACAAGCAAGCAGCCCCAGTCTCTGTGCCTCTGTGCGAGCACTGCCATGGGCAGATGAGGCTGAGCAACAGCTTTCCAGGCTAGCCCCTTCTGCCTGCCAGCTATCTGCAGACGTTCGCACTTTCGGAGCAGGGCTGCGAAAGGAGCCTGGCTGGGACACCAACTTTCCCAGGCTACGTTTGAAGTTTGAGGTGGCAAGACAAGCAAGCAGCCCCATTCTCTGTGCCTCTGTGCGAGCACTGCCATGGGCAGATGAGGCTGAGCAACAGCTTTCCAGGCTAGCCCCTTCTGCCTGCCAGCTATCTGCAGACGTTCGCACTTTCGGAGCAGGGCTGCGAAAGGAGCCTGGCAGGTTACCCCCCTTCCCAGGCTACGTTTGAAGTTTGAGGTGGCAAGACAAGCAAGCAGCCCCAGTCTCTGTGCCTCTGTGCGAGCAGTGCCATGGGCAGATGAGGCTGAGCAACAGCTTTCCAGGCTAGCCCCTTCTGCCTGCCAGCTATCTGCAGACGTTCGCACTTTCGGAGCAGGGCTGAGAAAGGAGCCTGGCATGGTACCCCCCTTCCCAGGCTACGTTTGAAGTTTGAGGTGGCAAGACAAGCAAGAAGCACCAGTCTCTGTGCCTCTGTTCGAGCAGTGCCATGGGCAGATGAGGCTGAGCAACAGCTTTCCAGGCTAGCCCCTTCTGCCTGCCAGCTATTTGCAGACGTTCGCACTTTCGGAGCAGGGCTGCGAAAGGAGCCTGGCAGGGTCACCCCCTTCCCAGGCTACGTTTGAAGTTTGAGGTGGCAAGACAAGCAAGCAGCCGCATTCTCTGGGCCTCTGTGCGAGCACTGCCATGGGCAGATGAGGCTGAGCAACAGCTTTCCAGGCTATCCCCTTTTGCCTGCCAGCTATCTGCAGACGTTCGCACTTTCGGAGCAGGGCTGTGATAGGAGCCTGGCAGGGACACCACCATTACCAGCATGCTTTTGACATTTCAAGTGGCAAGATAAGCAAGCAGCCCCATTCTCTGTGCCTCTGTGCGAGCAGTGCCATGGGCAGATGAGGCTGAGCAACAGCTTTCCAGGCTAGCCCCTTCTGCCTGCCAGCTATCTGCAGACGTTCGCATTTCAAGAGCAGGGCTGCGAAAGGAGCCTGGCAGGGACACCATCTTTCCCAGGCTACGTTTGAAGTTTGAGGTGGC
The DNA here is from genome assembly GCF_030867145.1 of Opisthocomus hoazin. Classification (NCBI taxonomy): domain Eukaryota; kingdom Metazoa; phylum Chordata; class Aves; order Opisthocomiformes; family Opisthocomidae; genus Opisthocomus; species Opisthocomus hoazin. The sequence continues at coordinate 2,291,586 of NC_134450.1, read as the reverse complement.
AAGACAAGCAAGCAGCCGCATTCTCTGTGCCTCTGTGCGAGCAGTGCCATGGGCAGATGAGGCTGAGCAACAGCTTTGCAGGCTAGCCCCTTCTGGCTGCCAGCTATCTTCAGACGTTCGCACTTTCGGAGCAGGGCTGTGATAGGAGCCTGGCAGGGACACCACCATTCCCTACGTGCGTTTGAAGTTTCAAGTGGCAAGATAAGCAAGCAGCCCCATTCTCTGTGGCTCTATGCGAACAGTGCCATGGGCAGATGAGGCTGAGCAACAGCTTTCCAGGCTAGCCCCTTCTGGCTGCCAGCTATCTGCAGACGTTCGCACTTTCGGAGCAGGGCTGCGAAAGGAGCCTGGCTGGGACACCAACTTTCCCAGGCTACGTGTGAGGTGGCAAGACAAGCAAGCAGCCCCATTCTCTGTGCCTCTGTGCGAGCAGTGCCATGGGTAGATGAGGCTGAGCAACAGCTTTCCAGGCTAGCACCTTCTGGCTGCCAGCTATCTGCAGACGTTCGCACTTTCGGAGCAGGGCTGAGAAAGGAGCCTGGCTGGGACTCCAATTTTCCCAGGCTACGTTTGAAGTTTGAGGTGGCAAGACAAGCAAGCAGCCCCAGTCTCTGTGCATCTGTGCGAGCAGTGCCATGGGCAGATGAGGCTGAGCAACAGCTTTCCAGGCTAGCCCCTTCTGCCTGCCAGCTATCTTCAGACGTTCGCACTTTCAGAGCAGGGCTGCGAAAGGAGCCTGGCAGGGACACCACCATTCCCAGGCTACGTTAGAAGTTTGAGGTGGCAAGACAAGCAAGCAGCCCCAGTCTCTGTGCCTCTGTGCGAGCAGTGCCATGGGCAGATGAGGCTGACAAACAGCTTTCCAGGCTAGCCCCTTCTGGCTGCCAGCTATTTGCAGATGTTTGCACTTTAGGAGCAGGGCTGCGAAAGGAGCCTGGCAGGGTCACCCCCTTCCCAGGCTACGTTTGAAGTTTGAGGTGGCAAGACAAGCAAGCAGCCCCATTCTCTGTGCCTCTGTGCGAGCAGTGCCATGGGCAGATGAGGCTGAGCAACAGCTTTCCAGGCTAGCCCCTTCTGGCTGCCAGCTATCTGCAGACGTTCGCACTTTCGGAGCAGGGCTGCGAAAGGAGCCTGGCTGGGACACCAACTTTCCCAGGCTACGTTTGAAGTTTGAGGTGGCAAGACAAGCAAGCAGCCCCATTCTCTGTGCCTCTGTGCGAGCACTGCCATGGGCAGATGAGGCTGAGCAACAGCTTTCCAGGCTAGCCCCTTCTGCCTGCCAGCTATCTGCAGACGTTCGCACTTTCGGAGCTGGGCTGCGAAAGGAGCCTGGCAGGTTACCCCCCTTCCCAGGCTACGTTTGAAGTTTGAGGTGGCAAGACAAGCAAGCAGCCCCAGTCTCTGTGCCTCTGTGCGAGCAGTGCCATGGGCAGATGAGGCTGAGCAACAGCTTTCCAGGCTAGCCCCTTCTGCCTGCCAGCTATCTGCAGACGTTCGCACTTTCGGAGCAGGGCTGAGAAAGGAGCCTGGCATGGTACCCCCCTTCCCAGGCTACGTTTGAAGTTTGAGGTGGCAAGACAAGCAAGCAGCCCCATTCTCTGTGCCTCTGTTCGAGCAGTGCCATGGGCAGATGAGGCTGACAAACAGCTTTCCAGGCTAGCCCCTTCTGCCTGCCAGCTATTTGCAGACGTTCGCACTTTCGGAGCAGGGCTGCGAAAGGAGCCTGGCAGGGTCACCCCCTTCCCAGGCTACGTTTGAAGTTTGAGGTGGCAAGACAAGCAAGCAGCCCCATTCTCTGTGCCTCTGTGCGAGTACTGCTATGGGCAGATGAGGCTGAGCAACAGCTTTCCAGGCTATCCCCTTCTGCCTGCCAGCTATCTGCAGACGTTCGCACTTTCGGAGCAGGGCTGTGATAGGAGCCTGGCAGGGACACCACCATTACCAGCATGCTTTTGACATTTCAAGTGGCAAGATAAGCAAGCAGCCCCATTCTCTGTGCCTCTGTGCGAGCAGTGCCATGGGCAGATGAGGCTGAGCAACAGCTTTCCAGGCTAGCCCCTTCTGCCTGCCAGCTATCTGCAGACGTTCGCATTTCAAGAGCAGGGCTGCGAAAGGAGCCTGGCAGGGACACCATCTTTCCCAGGCTACGTTTGAAGTTTGAGGTGGCAAGACAAGCAAGCAGCCCCATTCTCTGTGCCTCTGTGCGAGCAGTGCCATGGGCAGATGAGGCTGAGCAACAGCTTTGCAGGCTAGCCCCTTCTGGCTGCCAGCTATCTTCAGACGTTCGCACTTTCGGAGCAGGGCTGTGATAGGAGCCTGGCAGGGACACCACCATTCCCTACGTGCGTTTGAAGTTTCAAGTGGCAAGATAAGCAAGCAGCCCCATTCTCTGTGGCTCTATGCGAACAGTGCCATGGGCAGATGAGGCTGAGCAACAGCTTTCCAGGCTAGCCCCTTCTGCCTGCCAGCTATCTGCAGACGTTCGCACTTTCGGAGCTGGGCTGCGAAAGGAGCCTGGCAGGTTACCCCCCTTCCCAGGCTACGTTTGAAGTTTGAGGTGGCAAGACAAGCAAGCAGCCCCAGTCTCTGTGCCTCTGTGCGAGCAGTGCCATGGGCAGATGAGGCTGAGCAACAGCTTTCCACGCTAGCCCCTTCTGCCTGCCAGCTATCTGCAGACGTTCGCACTTTCGGAGCAGGGCTGAGAAAGGAGCCTGGCATGGTACCCCCCTTCCCAGGCTACGTTTGAAGTTTGAGGTGGCAAGACAAGCAAGCAGCCCCATTCTCTGTGCCTCTGTTCGAGCAGTGCCATGGGCAGATGAGGCTGACAAACAGCTTTCCAGGCTAGCCCCTTCTGCCTGCCAGCTATTTGCAGACGTTCGCACTTTCGGAGCAGGGCTGCGAAAGGAGCCTGGCAGGGTCACCCCCTTCCCAGGCTACGTTTGAAGTTTGAGGTGGCAAGACAAGCAAGCAGCCCCATTCTCTGTGCCTCTGTGCGAGCACTGCTATGGGCAGATGAGGCTGAGCAACAGCTTTCCAGGCTATCCCCTTCTGCCTGCCAGCTATCTGCAGACGTTCGCACTTTCGGAGCAGGGCTGTGATAGGAGCCTGGCAGGGACACCACCATTACCAGCATGCTTTTGACATTTCAAGTGGCAAGATAAGCAAGCAGCCCCATTCTCTGTGCCTCTGTGCGAGCAGTGCCATGGGCAGATGAGGCTGAGCAACAGCTTTGCAGGCTAGCCCCTTCTGGCTGCCAGCTATCTTCAGACGTTCGCACTTTCGGAGCAGGGCTGTGATAGGAGCCTGGCAGGGACACCACCATTCCCTACGTGCGTTTGAAGTTTCAAGTGGCAAGATAAGCAAGCAGCCCCATTCTCTGTGGCTCTATGCGAACAGTGCCATGGGCAGATGAGGCTGAGCAACAGCTTTCCAGGCTAGCCCCTTCTGGCTGCCAGCTATCTGCAGACGTTCGCACTTTCGGAGCAGGGCTGCGAAAGGAGCCTGGCTGGGACACCAACTTTCCCAGGCTACGTGTGAGGTGGCAAGACAAGCAAGCAGCCCCAGTCTCTGTGCCTCTGTGCGAGCAGTGCCATGGGTAGATGAGGCTGAGCAACAGCTTTCCAGGCTAGCACCTTCTGGCTGCCAGCTATCTGCAGACGTTCGCACTTTCGGAGCAGGGCTGAGAAAGGAGCCTGGCTGGGACTCCAATTTTCCCAGGCTACGTTTGAAGTTTGAGGTGGCAAGACAAGCAAGCAGCCCCAGTCTCTGTGCATCTGTGCGAGCAGTGCCATGGGCAGATGAGGCTGAGCAACAGCTTTCCAGGCTAGCCCCTTCTGCCTGCCAGCTATCTGCAGACGTTCGCACTTTCGGAGCAGGGCTGCGAAAGGAGCCTGGCAGGGACACCAACATTCCCAGGCTACGTTAGAAGTTTGAGGTGGCAAGACAAGCAAGCAGCCCCAGTCTCTGTGCCTCTGTGCGAGCAGTGCCATGGGCAGATGAGGCTGACAAACAGCTTTCCAGGCTAGCCCGTTCTGGCTGCCAGCTATTTGCAGATGTTTGCACTTTAGGAGCAGGGCTGCGAAAGGAGCCTGGCAGGGCCCCCCCCTTCCCAGGCTACGTTTGAAGTTTGAGGTGGCAAGACAAGCAAGCAGCCCCATTCTCTGTGCCTCTGTGCGAGCAGTGCCATGGGCAGATGAGGCTGAGCAACAGCTTTCCAGGCTAGCCCCTTCTGGCTGCCAGCTATCTGCAGACGTTCGCACTTTCGGAGCAGGGCTGCGAAAGGAGCGTGGCTGGGACACCAACTTTCCCAGGCTACGTTTGAAGTTTGAGGTGGCAAGACAAGCAAGGAGCCCCAGTCTCTGTGCCTCTGTGCGAGCAGTGCCATGGGCAGATGAGGCTGAGCAACAGCTTTCCAGGCTAGCCCCTTCTGCCTGCCAGCTATCTGCAGACGTTCGCACTTTCGGAGCAGGGCTGCGAAAGGAGCCTGGCAGGTTACCCCCCTTCCCAGGCTACGTTTGAAGTTTGAGGTGGCAAGACAAGCAAGCAGCCCCAGTCTCTGTGCCTCTGTGCGAGCAGTGCCATGGGCAGATGAGGCTGAGCAACAGCTTTCCAGGATAGCCCCTTCTGCCTGCCAGCTATTTGCAGACGTTCGCACTTTCGGAGCAGAACTGCGAAAGGAGCCTGGCAGGGTCACCCCCTTCCCAGGCTACGTTTGAAGTTTGAGGTGGCAAGACAAGCAAGCAGCACCAGTCTCTGTGCCTCTGTGCGAGCAGTGCCATGGGCAGATGAGGCTGAGCAACAGCTTTCCAGGCTAGCCCCTTCTGCCTGCCAGCTACCTGCAGACGTTCGCACTTTCGGAGCAGGGCTGCGAAAGGAGCCTGGCAGGGTCCCCCCCTTCCCAGGCTACGTTAGAAGTTTGAGGTGGCAAGATAAGCAAGCAGCCCCAGTCTCTGTGCCTCTGTGCGAGCAGTGCCATGGGCAGATGAGGCTGACAAACAGCTTTCCAGGCTAGCCCCTTCTGGCTGCCAGCTATCTGCAGACGTTCACACTTTCGGAGCAGGGCTGCGAAAGGAGCCTGGCTGGGACACCAACTTTCCCAGGCTACGTCTGAGGTGGCAAGACAAGCAAGCAGCCCCATTCTCTGTGCCTCTGTGCGAGCACTGCCATGGGTAGATGAGGCTGAACAACAGCTTTCCAGGCTAGCACTTTCTGGCTGCCAGCTATCTGCAGACGTTCGCACTTTCGGAGCAGGGCTGCGAAAGGAGCCTGGCAGGTTACCCCCCTTCCCAGGCTACGTTTGAAGTTTGAGGTGGCAAGACAAGCAATCAGCCCCAGTCTCTGTGCCTCTGTGCGAGCAGTGCCATGGGCAGATGAGGCTGAGCAACAGCTTTCCAGGCTAGCCCCTTCTGCCTGCCAGCTATCTGCAGACGTTCGCACTTTCGGAGCAGGGCTGAGAAAGGAGCCTGGCACGTTACACCCCTTCCCAGGCTACGTTTGAAGTTTGAGGTGGCAAGACAAGCAAGCAGCCCCATTCTCTGTGCCTCTGTGCGAGCAGTGCCATGGGCAGATGAGGCTGAGAAACAGCTTTCCAGGCTAGCCCCTTCTGCCTGCCAGTTATCTGCAGACGTTCGCACTTTCGGAGCAGGGGTGCGAAAGGAGCCTGGCAGGGTCCCCCAGTTCCCAGGCTACATTTGAATTCTGAGGGGGCAAGGCAAGAAAGCAGCCCCAGTCTCTGTGCCTCTGTGCGAGCAGTGCCATGGGCAGATGAGGCTGACAAACAGCTTTCCAGGCTAGCCCCTTCTGCCTGCCAGCTATTTGCAGACGTTCGCACTTTCGGAGCAGGGCTGCGAAAGGAGCCTGGCAGGGTCACCCCCTTCCCAGGCTACGTTAGAAGTTTGAGGTGGCAAGACAAGCAAGCAGCCCCATTCTCTGTGCCTCTGTGCGAGCACTGCCATGGGCAGATGAGGCTGAGCAACAGCTTTCCAGGCTATCCCCTTTTGCCTGCCAGCTATCTGCAGACGTTCGCACTTTCGGAGCAGGGCTGCGAAAGGAGCCTGGCAGGGACACCACCATTCCCAGCATGCGTTTGAACTTTCAAGTGGCAAGATAAGCAAGCAGCCCCATTCTCTGTGCCTCTGTGCGAGCAGTGCCATGGGCAGATGAGGCTGAGCAACAGCTTTCCAGGCTAGCCCCTTCTGGCTGCCAGCTATCTGCAGACGTTCGCATTTCAAGAGCAGGGCTGCGAAAGGAGCCTGGCAGGGACACCAACTTTCCCAGGCTACGTTTGAAGTTTGAGGTGGCAAGACAAGCAAGCAGCCCCATTCTCTGTGCCTCTGTGCGAGCAGTGCCATGGGCAGATGAGGCTGAGCAACAGCTTTCCAGGCTAGCCCCTTCTGGCTGCCAGCTATCTGCAGACGTTCGCACTTTCGGAGCAGGGCTGTGATAGGAGCCTGGCAGGAACACCACCATTCCCTACGTGCGTTTGAAGTTTCAAGTGGCAAGATAAGCAAGCAGCCCCATTCTCTGTGGCTCTATGCGAACAGTGCCATGGGCAGATGAGGCTGAGCAACAGCTTTCCAGGCTAGCCCCTTCTGGCTGCCAGCTATCTGCAGACGTTCGCACTTTCGGAGCAGGGCTGCGAAAGGAGCCTGGCTGGGACACCAACTTTCCCAGGCTACGTGTGAGGTGGCAAGACAAGCAAGCAGCCCCATTCTCTGTGCCTCTGTGCGAGCAGTGCCATGGGTAGATGAGGCTGAGCAACAGCTTTCCAGGCTAGCACCTTCTGGCTGCCAGCTATCTGCAGACGTTCGCACTTTCGGAGCAGGGCTGCGAAAGGAGCCTGGCTGGGACTCCAATTTTCCCAGGCTACGTTTGAAGTTTGAGGTGGCAAGACAAGCAAGCAGCCCCAGTCTCTGTGCATCTGTGCGAGCAGTGCCATGGGCAGATGAGGCTGAGCAACAGCTTTCCAGGCTAGCCCCTTCTGCCTGCCAGCTATCTTCAGACGTTCGCACTTTCGGAGCAGGGCTGCGAAAGGAGCCTGGCAGGGACACCACCATTCCCAGGCTACGTTAGAAGTTTGAGGTGGCAAGACAAGCAAGCAGCCCCAGTCTCTGTGCCTCTGTGCGAGCAGTGCCATGGGCAGATGAGGCTGACAAACAGCTTTCCAGGCTAGCCCCTTCTGGCTGCCAGCTATTTGCAGATGTTTGCACTTTCGGAGCAGGGCTGCGAAAGGAGCCTGGAAGGGTCACCCCCTTCCCAGGCTACGTTTGAAGTTTGAGGTGGCAAGACAAGCAAGCAGCCCCAGTCTCTGTGCCTCTGTGCGAGCACTGCCATGGGCAGATGAGGCTGAGCAACAGCTTTCCAGGGTAGCACCTTCTGGCTGCCAGCTATCTGCAGATGTTCGCACTTTCGGAGCAGGGCTGCGTAAGGAGCCTGGCTGGGACACCAACTTTCCCAGGCTACGTTTGAAGTTTGAGGTGGCAAGACAAGCAAGCAGCCCCATTCTCTGTGCCTCTGTGCGAGCAGTGCCATGGGCAGATGAGGCTGAGCAACAGCTTTCCAGGATAGCCCCTTCTGGCTGCCAGCTATCTGCAGACGTTCGCACTTTCGGAGCAGGGCTGCGAAAGGAGCCTGGCTGGGACACCAACTTTCCCAGGCTACGTTTGAAGTTTGAGGTGGCAAGACAAGCAAGCAGCCCCAGTCTCTGTGCCTCTGGGCGAGCAGTGCCATGGGCAGATGAGGCTGAGCAACAGCTTTCCAGGCTAGCCCCTTCTGCCTGCCAGCTATCTGCAGACGTTCGCACTTTCGGAGCAGGGCTGCGAAAGGAGCCTGGCAGGTTACCCCCCTTCCCAGGCTACGTTTGAAGTTTGAGGTGGCAAGACAAGCAAGCAGTCCCATTCTCTGTGCCTCTGTGCGAGCAGTGCCATGGGCAGATGAGGCTGAGCAACAGCTTTCCAGGCTAGCCCCTTCTGCCTGCCAGCTATCTGCAGACGTTCGCACTTTTGGAGCAGGGCTGAGAAAGGAGCCTGGCAGGGTCCCCCCCTTCCCAGGCTACGTTTGAAGATTGAGGTGGCAAGACAAGCAAGCAGCCCCAGTCTCTGTGCCTCTGTGCGAGCAGTGCCATGGGCAGATGAGGCTGACAAACAGCTTTCCAGGCTAGCCCCTTCTGCCTGCCAGTTATCTGCAGACGTTCGCACTTTCGGAGCAGGGCTGCGAAAGGAGCCTGGCAGGGACACCACCATTCCCAGGCTGCGTTAGAAGTTTGAGGTGGCAAGACAAGCAAGCAGCCCCAGTCTCTGTGCCTCTGTGCGAGCAGTGCCATGGGCAGATGAGGCTGACAAACAGCTTTCCAGGCTAGCACCTTCTGGCTGCCAGCTATCTGCAGACGTTCGCACTTTCGGAGCAGGGCTGTGATAGGAGCCTGGCAGGGACACCACCATTCCCAGCATGCGTTTGAATTTTCAAGTGGCAAGATAAGCAAGAAGCCCGATTCTCTGTGCCTCTATGCGAACAGTGCCATGGGCAGATGAGGCTGACAAACAGCTTTCCAGGCTAGCACCTTCTGGCTGCCAGTTATCTGCAGACGTTCGCACTTTCGGAGCAGGGCTGCGAAAGGAGCCTGGCAGGGACACCACCATTCCCAGGCTGCGTTAGAAGTTTGAGGTGGCAAGACAAGCAAGCAGACCCAGTCTCTGTGCCTCTGTGCGAGCAGTGCCATGGGCAGATGAGGCTGAGCAACAGCTTTCCAGGCTAGCCCCTTCTGCCTGCCAGCCATCTTCAGACGTTCGCACTTTCGGAGCAGGGCTGAGAAAGGAGCCTGGCAGGGTCCCCCCCTTCCCAGGCTACGTTTGAAGTTTGAGGTGGCAAGACAAGCAAGCAGCCGCATTCTCTGTGCCTCTGTGCGAGCAGTGCCATGGGCAGATGAGGCTGACAAACAGCTTTCCAGGCTAGCCCCTTCTGCCTGCCACCTATCTGCAGACGTTCGCACTTTCGGAGCAGGGCTGCGAAAGGAGCCTGGCAGGGTCACCCCCTTCCCAGGCTACGTTTGAAGTTTGAGGTGGCAAGACAAGCAAGCAGCCCCAGTCTCTGTGCCTCTGTGCGAGCACTGCCATGGGCAGATGAGGCTGAGCAACAGCTTTCCAGGCTAGCACCTTCTGGCTGCCAGCTATCTGCAGACGTTCGCACTTTCGGAGCAGGGCTGTGATAGGAGCGTGGCAGGGACACCACCATTCCCAGCATGCGTTTGAATTTTCAAGTGGCAAGATAAGCAAGAAGCCCCATTCTCTGTGCCTCTATGCGAACAGTGCCATGGGCAGATGAGGCTGAGCAATAACTTTCCAGGCTAGCCCCTTCTGCCTGCCAGCTATCTGCAGACGTTCGCATTTCAAGAGCAGGGCTGCGAAAGGAGCCTGGCTGGGACAACATCTTTCCCAGGCTACGTTTGAAGTTTGAGGTGGCAAGACAAGCAAGCAGCCCCATTCTCTGTGCCTCTGTGCGAGCAGTGCCATGGGCAGATGAGGCTGAGCAACAGCTTTCCAGGCTAGCCCCTTCTGGCTGCCAGCTATCTGCAGACGTTCGCATTTCAAGAGCAGGTCTGCGAAAGGAGCCTGGCTGGGACACCAACTTTCCCAGGATACGTTTGAAGTTTGAGGTGGCAAGACAAGCAAGCAGCCGCATTCTCTGTGCCTCTGTGCGAGCACTGCCATGGGTAGATGAGGCTGAGCAACAGCTTTCCAGGCTAGCCCCTTATGGCTGCCAGCTATCTGCAGACGTTCGCACTTTCGGAGCAGGGCTGCGAAAGGAGCCTGGCTGGGACACCAACTTTCCCAGGCTACGTTTGAGGTGGCAAGACAAGCAAGCAGCCCCAGTCTCTGTGCCTCTGTGCGAGCAGTGCCATGGGTAGATGAGGCTGACAAACAGCTTTCCAGGCTAGCCCCTTCTGCCTGCCAGCTATCTGCAGACGTTCGCACTTTCGGAGCAGGGCTGCGAAAGGAGCCTGGCTGGGACACCAACTTTCCCAGGCTACGTTTGAAGTTTGAGGTGGCAAGACAAGCAAGCAGCCCCATTCTCTGTGCCTCTGTGCGAGCACTGCCATGGGCAGATGAGGCTGACAAACAGCTTTCCAGGCTAGCACCTTCTGGCTGCCAGCTATCTGCAGACGTTCGTACTTTCGGAGCAGGGCTGTGATAGGAGCCTGGCAGGGACACCACCATTCCCAGCATGCGTTTGAAGTTTCAAGTGGCAAGATAAGCAAGCAGCCCCATTCTCTGTGCCTCTGTGCGAACAGTGCCATGGGCAGATGAGGCTGAGCAACAGCTTTCCAGGCTAGCCCCTTCTGGCTGCCAGCTATCTGCAGACGTTCGCATTTCAAGAGCAGGGCTGCGAAAGGAGCCTGGCAGGAACACCATCTTTCCCAGGCTACGTTTGAAGTTTGAGGTGGCAAGACAAGCAAGCAGCCCCATTCTCTGTGCCTCTGTGCGAGCACTGCCATGGGTAGATGAGGCTGAGCAACAGCTTTCCAGGCTAGCACCTTCTGGCTGCCAGCTATCTGCAGACGTTCGCACTTTCGGAGCAGGGCTGTGATAGGAGCCTGGCAGGGACACCACCATTCCCTACATGCGTTTGAAGTTTCAAGTGGCAAGATAAGGAAGCAGCCCCATTCTCTGTGCCTCTATGCGAACAGTGCCATGGGCAGATGAGGCTGAGCAACAGCTTTCCAGGCTAGCCCCTTCTGGATGCCAGCTATCTGCAGACGTTCGCACTTTCGGAGCAGGGCTGCGAAAGGAGCCTGGCTGGGACACCAACTTTCCCAGGCTACGTTTTAGGTGGCAAGGCAAGCAAGCAGCCGCATTCTCTGTGCCTCTGTGCGAGCACTGCCATGGGTAGATGAGGCTGAGCAACAGCTTTCCAGGATAGCCCCTTCTGGCTGCCAGCGATCTGCAGACGTTCGCATTTCAAGAGCAGGGCTGCAAAAGGAGCCTGGCTGGGACACCAGCTTTCCCAGGCTACGTTTGAAGTTTGAGGTGGCAAGACAAGCAAGCAGCCGCATTCTCTGTGCCTCTGTGCGAGCAGTGCCATGGGCAGATGAGGCTGAGCAACAGCTTTCCAGGCTAGCCCCTTCTGGCTGCCAGCTATCTTCAGACGTTCGCACTTTCAGAGCAGGGCTGAGAAAGGAGCCTGGCAGGGTACCCCCCTTCCCAGGCTACGTTTGAAGTTTGAGGTGGCAAGACAAGCAAGCAGCCCCAGTCTCTGTGACTCTGTGCGAGCAGTGCCATGGGCAGATGAGGCTGAGCAACAGCTTTCCAGGCTAGACCCTTCTGCCTGCCAGCTATTTGCAGACGTTCGCACTTTCGGAGCAGGGCTGAGAAAGGAGCCTGGCAGGGTCCCCCACTTCCCAGGCAACATTTGAAGTCTGAGGGGGCAAGGCAAGCAAGCAGTCCCAGTCTCTGTGCCTCTGTGCGAGCAGTGCCATGGGCAGATGAGGCTGAGCAACAGCTTTCCAGGCTAGCCCCTTCTGGCTGCCAGCTATCTGCAGACGTTCCCACTTTCGGAGCAGGGCTGCCAAAGGAGCCTGGCAGGTTACCCCCCTTCCCAGGCTACGTTTGAAGTTTGAGGTGGCAAGACAAGCAAGCAGCCCCAGTCTCTGTGCCTCTGTGCGAGCAGTGCCATGGGCAGATGAGGCTGAGCAACAGCTTTCCAGGCTAGCCCCTTCTGCCTGCCAGCTATCTTCAGACGTTCGCACTTTCGGAGCAGGGCTGAGAAAGGAGCCTGGCAGGGTCCCCCCCTTCCCAGGCTATGTTTGAAGTTTGAGGTGGCAAGACAAGCAAGCAGCCCCAGTCTCTGTGCCTCTGTGCGAGCAGTGCCATGGGCAGATGAGGCTGACAAACAGCTTTCCAGGCTAGCCCCTTCTGCCTGCCAGCTATTTGCAGACGTTCGCACTTTCGGAGCAGGGCTGCGAAAGGAGCCTGACAGGGTCACCCCCTTCCCAGGCTACGTTTGAAGTTTGAGGTGGCAAGACAAGCAAGAAGCCCCATTCTCTGTGCCTCTATGCGTACAGTGCCATGGGCAGATGAGGCTGAGCAACAGCTTTCCAGGCTAGCACCTTCTGGCTGCCACCTATCTGCAGACGTTCGCACTTTTGGAGCAGGGCTGTGATAGGAGCCTGGCAGGGACACCACCATTCCCAGCATGCGTTTGAAGTTTCAAGTGGCAAGATAAGCAAGAAGCCCCATTCTCTGTGCCTCTATGCGAACAGTGCCATGGGCAGATGAGGCTGAGCAACAGCTTTCCAGGATAGCCCCTTCTGGCTGCCAGCTATCTGCAGACGTTCGCATTTCAAGAGCAGGGCTGCGAAAGGAGCCTAGCATGTACACCATCTTTCCCTGGCTACGTTTGAAGTTTGAGGTGGCAAGACAAGCAAGCAGCCCCATTCTCTGTGCCTCTGTGCGAGCAGTGCCATGGGCAGATGAGGCTGACAAACAGCTTTCCAGGCTAGCCCCTTCTGCCTGCCAGCTATCTGCAGACGTTCGCACTTTCGGAGCAGGGCTGCGAAAGGAGCCTGGCTGGGACACCAACTTTCCCAGGCTACGTTTGAAGTTTGAGGTGGCAAGACAAGCAAGCAGCCCCATTCTCTGTGCCTCTGTGCGAGCAGTGCCATGGGCAGATGAGGCTGAGCAACAGCTTTCCAGGATAGCCCCTTCTGGCTGCCAGCGATCTGCAGACGTTCGCATTTCAAGAGCAGGGCTGCAAAAGGAGCCTGGCTGGGACACCATCTTTCCCAGGCTACGTTTGAAGTTTGAGGTGGCAAGACAAGCAAGCAGCCGCATTCTCTGTGCCTCTGTGCGAGCAGTGCCATGGGCAGATGAGGCTGACAAACAGCTTTCCAGGCTAGCCCCTTCTGCCTGCCACCTATCTGCAGACGTTCGCACTTTCGGAGCAGGGCTGCGAAAGGAGCCTGGCAGGGTCACCCCCTTCCCAGGCTACGTTTGAAGTTTGAGGTGGCAAGACAAGCAAGCAGCCCCAGTCTCTGTGCCTCTGTGCGAGCACTGCCATGGGCAGATGAGGCTGAGCAACAGCTTTCCAGGCTAGCACCTTCTGGCTGCCAGCTATCTGCAGACGTTCGCACTTTCGGAGCAGGGCTGTGATAGGAGCCTGGCTGGGACACCAACTTTCCCAGGCTACGTTTGAGGTGGCAAGACAAGCAAGCAGCCCCAGTCTCTGTGCCTCTGTGCGAGCAGTGCCATGGGTAGATGAGGCTGACAAACAGCTTTCCAGGCTAGCCCCTTCTGCCTGCCAGCTATCTGCAGACGTTTGCACTTTCGGAGCAGGGCTGCGAAAGGAGCCTGGCTGGGACACCAACTTTCCCAGGCTACGTTTGAAGTTTGAGGTGGCAAGACAAGCAAGCAGCCCCATTCTCTGTGCCTCTGTGCGAGCACTGCCATGGGCAGATGAGGCTGACAAACAGCTTTCCAGGCTAGCACCTTCTGGCTGCCAGCTATCTGCAGACGTTCGTACTTTCGGAGCAGGGCTGTGATAGGAGCCTGGCAGGGACACCACCATTCCCAGCATGCGTTTGAAGTTTCAAGTGGCAAGATAAGCAAGCAGCCCCATTCTCTGTGCCTCTGTGCGAACAGTGCCATGGGCAGATGAGGCTGAGCAACAGCTTTCCAGGCTAGCCCCTTCTGGCTGCCAGCTATCTGCAGACGTTCGCATTTCAAGAGCAGGGCTGCGAAAGGAGCCTGGCAGGAACACCATCTTTCCCAGGCTACGTTTGAAGTTTGAGGTGGCAAGACAAGCAAGCAGCCCCATTCTCTGTGCCTCTGTGCGAGCACTGCCATGGGTAGATGAGGCTGAGCAACAGCTTTCCAGGCTAGCACCTTCTGGCTGCCAGCTATCTGCAGACGTTCGCACTTTCGGAGCAGGGCTGTGATAGGAGCCTGGCAGGGACACCACCATTCCCTACATGCGTTTGAAGTTTCAAGTGGCAAGATAAGGAAGCAGCCCCATTCTCTGTGCCTCTATGCGAACAGTGCCATGGGCAGATGAGGCTGAGCAACAGCTTTCCAGGCTAGCCCCTTCTGGATGCCAGCTATCTGCAGACGTTCGCACTTTCGGAGCAGGGCTGCGAAAGGAGCCTGGCTGGGACACCAACTTTCCCAGGCTACGTTTTAGGTGGCAAGGCAAGCAAGCAGCCGCATTCTCTGTGCCTCTGTGCGAGCACTGCCATGGGTAGATGAGGCTGAGCAACAGCTTTCCAGGATAGCCCCTTCTGGCTGCCAGCGATCTGCAGACGTTCGCATTTCAAGAGCAGGGCTGCAAAAGGAGCCTGGCTGGGACACCATCTTTCCCAGGCTACGTTTGAAGTTTGAGGTGGCAAGACAAGCAAGCAGCCGCATTCTCTGTGCCTCTGTGCGAGCAGTGCCATGGGCAGATGAGGCTGAGCAACAGCTTTCCAGGCTAGCCCCTTCTGGCTGCCAGCTATCTTCAGACGTTCGCACTTTCAGAGCAGGGCTGAGAAAGGAGCCTGGCAGGGTACCCCCCTTCCCAGGCTACGTTTGAAGTTTGAGGTGGCAAGACAAGCAAGCAGCCCCAGTCTCTGTGACTCTGTGCGAGCAGTGCCATGGGCAGATGAGGCTGAGCAACAGCTTTCCAGGCTAGACCCTTCTGCCTGCCAGCTATTTGCAGACGTTCGCACTTTCGGAGCAGGGCTGAGAAAGGAGCCTGGCAGGGTCCCCCACTTCCCAGGCAACATTTGAAGTCTGAGGGGGCAAGGCAAGCAAGCAGTCCCAGTCTCTGTGCCTCTGTGCGAGCAGTGCCATGGGCAGATGAGGCTGAGCAACAGCTTTCCAGGCTAGCCCCTTCTGGCTGCCAGCTATCTGCAGACGTTCCCACTTTCGGAGCAGGGCTGCCAAAGGAGCCTGGCAGGTTACCCCCCTTCCCAGGCTACGTTTGAAGTTTGAGGTGGCAAGACAAGCAAGCAGCCCCAGTCTCTGTGCCTCTGTGCGAGCAGTGCCATGGGCAGATGAGGCTGAGCAACAGCTTTCCAGGCTAGCCCCTTCTGCCTGCCAGCTATCTTCAGACGTTCGCACTTTCGGAGCAGGGCTGAGAAAGGAGCCTGGCAGGGTCCCCCCCTTCCCAGGCTATGTTTGAAGTTTGAGGTGGCAAGACAAGCAAGCAGCCCCAGTCTCTGTGCCTCTGTGCGAGCAGTGCCATGGGCAGATGAGGCTGACAAACAGCTTTCCAGGCTAGCCCCTTCTGCCTGCCAGCTATTTGCAGACGTTCGCACTTTCGGAGCAGGGCTGCGAAAGGAGCCTGACAGGGTCACCCCCTTCCCAGGCTACGTTTGAAGTTTGAGGTGGCAAGACAAGCAAGAAGCCCCATTCTCTGTGCCTCTATGCGTACAGTGCCATGGGCAGATGAGGCTGAGCAACAGCTTTCCAGGCTAGCACCTTCTGGCTGCCACCTATCTGCAGACGTTCGCACTTTTGGAGCAGGGCTGTGATAGGAGCCTGGCAGGGACACCACCATTCCCAGCATGCGTTTGAAGTTTCAAGTGGCAAGATAAGCAAGAAGCCCCATTCTCTGTGCCTCTATGCGAACAGTGCCATGGGCAGATGAGGCTGAGCAACAGCTTTCCAGGATAGCCCCTTCTGGCTGCCAGCTATCTGCAGACGTTCGCATTTCAAGAGCAGGGCTGCGAAAGGAGCCTAGCATGTACACCATCTTTCCCTGGCTACGTTTGAAGTTTGAGGTGGCAAGACAAGCAAGCAGCCCCATTCTCTGTGCCTCTGTGCGAGCAGTGCCATGGGCAGATGAGGCTGACAAACAGCTTTCCAGGCTAGCCCCTTCTGCCTGCCAGCTATCTGCAGACGTTCGCACTTTCGGAGCAGGGCTGCGAAAGGAGCCTGGCTGGGACACCAACTTTCCCAGGCTACGTTTGAAGTTTGAGGTGGCAAGACAAGCAAGCAGCCCCATTCTCTGTGCCTCTGTGCGAGCAGTGCCATGGGCAGATGAGGCTGAGCAACAGCTTTCCAGGATAGCCCCTTCTGGCTGCCAGCGATCTGCAGACGTTCGCATTTCAAGAGCAGGGCTGCAAAAGGAGCCTGGCTGGGACACCATCTTTCCCAGGCTACGTTTGAAGTTTGAGGTGGCAAGACAAGCAAGCAGCCGCATTCTCTGTGCCTCTGTGCGAGCAGTGCCATGGGCAGATGAGGCTGAGCAACAGCTTTCCAGGCTAGCCCCTTCTGGCTGCCAGCTATCTTCAGACGTTCGCACTTTCAGAGCAGGGCTGAGAAAGGAGCCTGGCAGGGTACCCCCCTTCCCAGGCTACGTTTGAAGTTTGAGGTGGCAAGACAAGCAAGCAGCCCCAGTCTCTGTGCCTCTGTGCGAGCAGTGCCATGGGCAGATGAGGCTGAGCAACAGCTTTCCAGGCTAGCCCCTTCTGCCTGCCAGCTATTTGCAGACGTTCGCACTTTCGGAGCAGGGCTGCGAAAGGAGCCTGGCAGGGTCCCCCACTTCCCAGGCAACATTTGAAGTCTGAGGGGGCAAGGCAAGCAAGCAGTCCCAGTCTCTGTGCCTCTGTGCGAGCAGTGCCATGGGCAGATGAGGCTGAGCAACAGCTTTCCAGGCTAGCCCCTTCTGCCTGCCAGTTATCTGCAGACGTTCGCACTTTCGGAGCAGGGCTGCGAAAGGAGCCTGGCAGGGTCCCCCCCTTCCCAGGCTACGTTTGAAGTTTGAGGTGGCAAGACAAGCAAGCAGCCCCAGTCTCTGTGCCTCTGTGCGAGCAGTGCCATGGGCAGATGAGGCTGAGCAACAGCTTTCCAGGCTAGCCCCTTCTGGCTGCCAGCTATCTGCAGACGTTCGCACTTTCGGAGCAGGGCTGCGAAAGGAGCCTGGCTGGGACACCAACTTTCCCAGGCTACTTTTGAAGTTTGAGGTGGCAAGACAAGCAAGTAGCCCCATTCTCTGTGCCTCTGTGCGAGCAGTGCCATGGGCAGATGAGGCTGAGCAACAGCTTTCCAGGATAGCCCCTTCTGGCTGCCAGCGATCTGCAGACGTTCGCATTTCAAGAGCAGGGCTGCAAAAGGAGCCTGGCTGGGACACCGTCTTTCCCAGGCTACGTTTGAAGTTTGAGGTGGCAAGACAAGCAAGCAGCCCCATTCTCTGTGCCTCTGTGCGAGCAGTGCCATGGGCAGATGAGGCTGAGCAACAGCTTTCCAGGCTAGCCCCTTCTGGCTGCCAGCTATCTTCAGACGTTCGCACTTTCAGAGCAGGGCTGAGAAAGGAGCCTGGCAGGGTACCCCCCTTCCCAGGCTACGTTTGAAGTTTGAGGTGGCAAGACAAGCAAGCAGCCCCAGTCTCTGTGCCTCTGTGCGAGCAGTGCCATGGGCAGATGAGGCTGAGCAACAGCTTTCCAGGCTAGCCCCTTCTGGCTGCCAGCTATCTGCAGACGTTCGCACTTTCGGAGCAGGGCTGCGAAAGGAGCCTGGCAGGTTACCCCCCTTCCCAGGCTACGTTTGAAGTTTGAGGTGGCAAGACAAGCAAGCAGCCCCAGTCTCTGTGCCTCTGTGCGAGCAGTGCCATGGGCAGATGAGGCTGAGCAACAGCTTTCCAGGCTAGCCCCTTCTGCCTGCCAGCTATCTTCAGACGTTCGCACTTTCGGAGCAGGGCTGAGAAAGGAGCCTGGCAGGGTCCCCCCCTTCCCAGGCTACGTTTGAAGTTTGAGGTGGCAAGACAAGCAAGCAGCCCCAGTCTCTGTGCCTCTGTGCGAGCAGTGCCATGGGCAGATGAGGCTGACAAACAGCTTTCCAGGCTAGCCCCTTCTGCCTGCCAGCTATTTGCAGACGTTCGCACTTTCGGAGCAGGGCTGCGAAAGGAGCCTGACAGGGTCACCCCCTTCCCAGGCTACGTTTGAAGTTTGAGGTGGCAAGACAAGCAAGAAGCCCCATTCTCTGTGCCTCTATGCGTACAGTGCCATGGGCAGATGAGGCTGAGCAACAGCTTTCCAGGCTAGCACCTTCTGGCTGCCAGCTATCTGCAGACGTTCGCACTTTCGGAGCAAGGCTGAGAAAGGAGCCTGGCAGGGACACCACCATTCCCAGCATGCGTTTGAAGTTTCAAGTGGCAAGATAAGCAAGAAGCCCCATTCTCTGTGCCTCTATGTGAACAGTGCCATGGGCAGATGAGGCTGAGCAACAGCTTTCCAGGCTAGCCCCTTCTGCCTGCCAGCTATCTGCAGACGTTCGCATTTCAAGAGCAGGGCTGCGAAAGGAGCCTGGCTGGGACACCATCTTTCCCAGGCTACGTTTGAAGTTTGAGGTGGCAAGACAAGCAAGCAGCCCCATTCTCTGTGCCTCTGTGCGAGCAGTGCCATGGGCAGATGAGGCTGACAAACAGCTTTCCAGGCTAGCCCCTTCTGGCTGCCAGCTATCTGCAGACGTTCGCACTTTCGGAGCAGGGCTGCGAAAGGAGCCTGGCTGGGACACCATCTTTCCCAGGCTACGTTTGAAGTTTGAGGTGGCAAGACAAGCAAGCAGCCCCATTCTCTGTGCCTCTGTGCGAGCAGTGCCATGGGCAGATGAGGCTGAGCAACAGCTTTCCAGGCTAGCCCCTTCTGGCTGCCAGCTATCTTCAGACGTTCGCACTTTCAGAGCAGGGCTGAGAAAGGAGCCTGGCAGGGTTCCCCCCTTCCCAGGCTACATTTGAAGTTTGAGGTGGCAAGGCAAGCAAGCAGTCCCAGTCTCTGTGCCTCTGTGCGAGCAGTGCCATGGGCAGATGAGGCTGAGCAACAGCTTTCCAGGCTAGCCCCTTCTGCCTGCCAGTTATCTGCAGACGTTCGCACTTTCGGAGCAGGGCTGAGAAAGGAGCCTGGCAGGGACACCACCATTCCCAGGCTGCGTTAGAAGTTTGAGGTGGCAAGACAAGCAAGCAGCCCCAGTCTCTGTGCCTCTGTGCGAGCACTGCCATGGGCAGATGAGGCTGAGCAACAGCTTTCCAGGCTAGCCCCTTCTGGCTGCCAGCTATCTGCAGACGTTCGCACTTTCGGAGCAGGGCTGCGAAAGGAGCCTGGCAGGTTACCCCCCTTCCCAGGCTACGTTTGAAGTTTGAGGTGGCAAGACAAGCAAGCAGCCCCATTCTCTGTGCCTCTGTGCGAGCAGTGCCATGGGCAGATGAGGCTGAGTAACAGCTTTCCAGGCTAGCCCCTTCTGCCTGCAAGCTATCTGCAGACGTTCGCATTTCAAGAGCAGGGCTGCCAAAGGAGCCTAGCAGGTACACCATCCTTCCCTGGCTACGTTTGAAGTTTGAGGTGGCAAGACAAGCAAGCAGCCCCATTCTCTGTGCCTCTGTGCGAGCAGTGCCATGGGCAGATGAGGCTGACAAACAGCTTTCCAGGCTAGCCCCTTCTGGCTGCCAGCTATCTGCAGACGTTCGCACTTTCGGAGCAGGGCTGCGAAAGGAGCCTGGCTGGGACACCAACTTTCCCAGGCTACGTTTGAAGTTTGAGGTGGCAAGACAAGCAAGCAGCCCCAGTCTCTGTGCCTCTGTGCGAGCAGTGCCATGGGCAGATGAGGCTGAGCAACAGCTTTCCAGGATAGCCCCTTCTGGCTGCCAGCGATCTGCAGACGTTCGCATTTCAAGAGCAGGGCTGCAAAAGGAGCCTGGCTGGGACACCATCTTTCCCAGGCTACGTTTGAAGTTTGAGGTGGCAAGACAAGCAAGCAGCCGCATTCTCTGTGCCTCTGTGCGAGCAGTGCCATGGGCAGATGAGGCTGAGCAACAGCTTTCCAGGCTAGCCCCTTCTGGCTGCCAGCTATCTTCAGACGTTCGCGCTTTCAGAGCAGGGCTGAGAAAGGAGCCTGGCAGGGTACCCCCCTTCCCAGGCTACGTTTGAAGTTTGAGGTGGCAAGACAAGCAAGCAGCCCCAGTCTCTGTGCCTCTGTGCGAGCAGTGCCATGGGCAGATGAGGCTGAGCAACAGCTTTCCAGGCTAGCCCCTTCTGGCTGCCAGCTATCTGCAGACGTTCCCACTTTCGGAGCAGGGCTGCGAAAGGAGCCTGGCAGGTTACCCCCCTTCCCAGGCTACGTTTGAAGTTTGAGGTGGCAAGACAAGCAAGCAGCCCCAGTCTCTGTGCCTCTGTGCGAGCAGTGCCATGGGCAGATGAGGCTGAGCAACAGCTTTCCAGGCTAGCCCCTTCTGCCTGCCAGCTATCTTCAGACGTTCGCACTTTCGGAGCAGGGCTGAGAAAGGAGCCTGGCAGGGTCCCCCCCTTCCCAGGCTACGTTTGAAGTTTGAGGTGGCAAGACAAGCAAGCAGCCCCAGTCTCTGTGCCTCTGTGCGAGCAGTGCCATGGGCAGATGAGGCTGACAAACAGCTTTCCAGGCTAGCCCCTTCTGCCTGCCAGCTATTTGCAGACGTTCGCACTTTCGGAGCAGGGCTGCGAAAGGAGCCTGACAGGGTCACCCCCTTCCCAGGCTACGTTTGAAGTTTGAGGTGGCAAGACAAGCAAGAAGCCCCATTCTCTGTGCCTCTATGCGTACAGTGCCATGGGCAGATGAGGCTGAGCAACAGCTTTCCAGGCTAGCACCTTCTGGCTGCCACCTATCTGCAGACGTTCGCACTTTCGGAGCAAGGCTGTGATAGGAGCCTGGCAGGGACACCACCATTCCCAGCATGCGTTTGAAGTTTCAAGTGGCAAGATAAGCAAGAAGCCCCATTCTCTGTGCCTCTATGTGAACAGTGCCATGGGCAGATGAGGCTGAGCAACAGCTTTCCAGGCTAGCCCCTTCTGCCTGCCAGCTATCTGCAGACGTTCGCATTTCAAGAGCAGGGCTGCGAAAGGAGCCTGGCTGGGACACCATCTTTCCCAGGCTACGTTTGAAGTTTGAGGTGGCAAGACAAGCAAGCAGCCCCATTCTCTGTGCCTCTGTGCGAGCAGTGCCATGGGCAGATGAGGCTGACAAACAGCTTTCCAGGCTAGCCCCTTCTGGCTGCCAGCTATCTGCAGACGTTCGCACTTTCGGAGCAGGGCTGCGAAAGGAGCCTGGCTGGGACACCATCTTTCCCAGGCTACGTTTGAAGTTTGAGGTGGCAAGACAAGCAAGCAGCCCCATTCTCTGTGCCTCTGTGCGAGCAGTGCCATGGGCAGATGAGGCTGAGCAACAGCTTTCCAGGCTAGCCCCTTCTGGCTGCCAGCTATCTTCAGACGTTCGCACTTTCAGAGCAGGGCTGAGAAAGGAGCCTGGCAGGGTTCCCCCCTTCCCAGGCTACGTTTGAAGTTTGAGGTGGCAAGGCAAGCAAGCAGTCCCAGTCTCTGTGCCTCTGTGCGAGCAGTGCCATGGGCAGATGAGGCTGACAAACAGCTTTCCAGGCTAGCCCCTTCTGCCTGCCAGTTATCTGCAGACGTTCGCACTTTCGGAGCAGGGCTGAGAAAGGAGCCTGGCAGGGACACCACCATTCCCAGGCTGCGTTAGAAGTTTGAGGTGGCAAGACAAGCAAGCAGCCCCAGTCTCTGTGCCTCTGTGCGAGCACTGCCATGGTCAGATGAGGCTGAGCAACAGCTTTCCAGGCTAGCCCCTTCTGGCTGCCAGCTATCTGCAGACGTTCGCACTTTCGGAGCAGGGCTGCGAAAGGAGCCTGGCAGGTTACCCCCCTTCCCAGGCTACGTTTGAAGTTTGAGGTGGCAAGACAAGCAAGCAGCCCCATTCTCTGTGCCTCTGTGCGAGCAGTGCCATGGGCAGATGAGGCTGAGTAACAGCTTTCCAGGCTAGCCCCTTCTGCCTGCCAGCTATCTGCAGACGTTCGCATTTCAAGAGCAGGGCTGCCAAAGGAGCCTAGCAGGTACACCATCCTTCCCTGGCTACGTTTGAAGTTTGAGGTGGCAAGACAAGCAAGCAGCCCCATTCTCTGTGCCTCTGTGCGAGCAGTGCCATGGGCAGATGAGGCTGACAAACAGCTTTCCAGGCTAGCCCCTTCTGGCTGCCAGCTATCTGCAGACGTTCGCACTTTCGGAGCAGGGCTGCGAAAGGAGCCTGGCTGGGACACCAACTTTCCCAGGCTACGTTTGAAGTTTGAGGTGGCAAGACAAGCAAGCAGCCCCATTCTCCGTGCCTCTGTGCGAGCAGTGCCATGGGCAGATGAGGCTGAGCAACAGCTTTCCAGGATAGCCCCTTCTGGCTGCCAGCGATCTGCAGACGTTCGCATTTCAAGAGCAGGGCTGCAAAAGGAGCCTGGCTGGGACACCATCTTTCCCAGGCTACGTTTGAAGTTTGAGGTGGCAAGACAAGCAAGCAGCCCCAGTCTCTGTGCCTCTGTGCGAGCAGTGCCATGGGCAGATGAGGCTGAGCAACAGCTTTCCAGGCTAGCCCCTTCTGCCTGCCAGCTATTTGCAGACGTTCGCACTTTCGGAGCAGGGCTGCGAAAG
Source organism: Opisthocomus hoazin (assembly GCF_030867145.1). Classification (NCBI taxonomy): domain Eukaryota; kingdom Metazoa; phylum Chordata; class Aves; order Opisthocomiformes; family Opisthocomidae; genus Opisthocomus; species Opisthocomus hoazin. The sequence continues at coordinate 2,269,169 of NC_134450.1, read as the reverse complement.
GAGCCTGGCAGGGTCCCCCACTTCCCAGGCAACATTTGAAGTCTGAGGGGGCAAGGCAAGCAAGCAGTCCCAGTCTCTGTGCCTCTGTGCGAGCAGTGCCATGGGCAGATGAGGCTGACAAACAGCTTTCCAGGCTAGCCCCTTCTGCCTGCCAGTTATCTGCAGACGTTCGCACTTTCGGAGCAGGGCTGAGAAAGGAGCCTGGCAGGGACACCACCATTCCCAGGCTACGTGTGAAGTTTGAGGTGGCAAGACAAGCAAGCAGCCCCAGGCTCTGTGCCTCTGTGCGAGCAGTGCCATGGGCAGATGAGGCTGAGCAACAGCTTTCCAGGCTAGCCCCTTATGGCTGCCAGCTATCTGCAGACGTTCACACTTTCGGAGCAGGGCTGCGAAAGGAGCCTGGCAGGTTACCCCCCTTCCCAGGCTACGTTTGAAGTTTGAGGTGGCAAGACAAGCAAGCAGCCCCAGTCTCTGTGCCTCTGTGCGAGCAGTGCCATGGGCAGATGAGGCTGAGCAACAGCTTTCCAGGCTAGCCCCTTCTGCCTGCCAGCTATCTTCAGACGTTCGCACTTTCGGAGCAGGGCTGAGAAAGGAGCCTGGCAGGGTCCCCCCCTTCCCAGGCTACGTTTGAAGTTTGAGGTGGCAAGACAAGCAAGCAGCCCCAGTCTCTGTGCCTCTGTGCGAGCAGTGCCATGGGCAGATGAGGCTGACAAACAGCTTTCCAGGCTAGCCCCTTCTGCCTGCCAGCTATTTGCAGACGTTCGCACTTTCGGAGCAGGGCTGCGAAAGGAGCCTGGCAGGGTCAACCCCTTCCCAGGCTACGTTTGAAGTTTGAGGTGGCAAGACAAGCAAGAAGCCCCATTCTCTGTGCCTCTATGCGTACAGTGCCATGGGCAGATGAGGCTGAGCAACAGCTTTCCAGGCTAGCACCTTCTGGCTGCCAGTTATCTGCAGACGTTCGCACTTCCGGAGCAGGGCTGTGATAGGAGCCTGGCAGGGACACCACCATTCCCAGCATGCGTTTGAAGTTTCAAGTGGCAAGATAAGCAAGAAGCCCCATTCTCTGTGCCTCTATGCGAACAGTGCCATGGGCAGATGAGGCTGAGCAACAGCTTTCCAGGCTAGCCCCTTCTGCCTGCCAGCTATCTGCAGACGTTCGCATTTCAAGAGCAGGGCTGCGAAAGGAGCCTGGCTGGGACACCATCTTTCCCAGGCTACGTTTGAAGTTTGAGGTGGCAAGACAAGCAAGCAGAAGCATTCTGTGTGCCTCTGTGCGAGCACTGCCATGGGTAGATGAGGCTGAGCAACAGCTTTCCAGGATAGCCCCTTCTGGCTGCCAGCTATCTGCAGACGTTCGCACTTTCGGAGCAGGGCTGCGAAAGGAGCCTGGCTGGGACACCAACTTTCCCAGGCTACGTTTGAGGTGGCAAGACAAGCAAGCAGCCCCAGTCTCTGTGCCTCTGTGCGAGCACTGCCATGGGCAGATGAGGCTGAGCAACAGCTTTCCAGGCTAGCCCCTTCTGCCTGCCAGCTATTTGCAGACGTTCGCACTTTCGGAGCAGGGCTGAGAAAGGAGCCTGGCAGGGACACCACCATTCCCAGGCTGCGTTAGAAGTTTGAGGTGGCAAGACAAGCAAGCAGCCCCAGTCTCTGTGCCTCTGTGCGAGCAGTGCCATGGGCAGATGAGGCTGAGCAACAGCTTTCCAGGCTAGCCCCTTCTGGCTGCCAGCTATCTGCAGACGTTCGCACTTTCGGAGCAGGGCTGCGAAAGGAGCCTCGCTGGGACAGCATCTTTCCCAGGCTACGTTTGAAGTTTGAGGTGGCAAGACAAGCAAGCAGCCGCATTCTCTGTGCCTCTGTGCGAGCAGTGCCATGGGCAGATGAGGCTGAGCAACAGCTTTCCAGGCTAGCCCCTTCTGCCTGCCAGCTATCTTCAGACGTTCGCACTTTCAGAGCAGGCTGAGAAAGGAGCCTGGCAGGGTACCCCCCTTCCCAGGCTACGTTTGAAGTTTGAGGTGGCAAGACAAGCAAGCAGCCCCAGTCTCTGTGCCTCTGTGCGAGCAGTGCCATGGGCAGATGAGGCTGAGCAACAGCTTTCCAGGCTAGCCCCTTCTGCCTGCCAGTTATCTGCAGACGTTCGCACTTTCGGAGCAGGGCTGAGAAAGGAGCCTGGCAGGGACACCACCATTCCCAGGCTGCGTTAGAAGTTTGAGGTGGCAAGACAAGCAAGCAGCCCCAGTCTCTGTGCCTCTGTGCGAGCAGTGCCATGGGCAGATGAGGCTGAGCAACAGCTTTCCAAGCTAGCCCCTTCTGGCTGCCAGCTATCTGCAGACGTTCGCACTTTCGGAGCAGGGCTGCAAAAGGAGCCTGGCAGGTTACCCCCCTTCCCAGGCTACGTTTGAAGTTTGAGGTGGCAAGACAAGCAAGCAGCCCCAGTCTCTGTGCCTCTGTGCGAGCAGTGCCATGGGCAGATGAGGCTGAGTAACAGCTTTCCAGGCTAGCCCCTTCTGCCTGCCAGCTATCTGCAGACGTTCGCACTTTCGGAGCAGGGCTGAGAAAGGAGCCTGGCAGGGTCCCCCTTTTCCCAGGCTACGTTTGAAGTTTGAGGTGGCAAGACAAGCAAGCAGCCCCAGTCTCTGTGCCTCTGTGCGAGCAGTGCCATGGGCAGATGAGGCTGAGCAACAGCTTTCCAGGCTAGCCCCTTCTGCCTGCCAGCTATCTGCAGACGTTCGCACTTTCGGAGCAGGGCTGCGAAAGGAGCCTGGCAGGGTCCCCCACTTCCCAGGCAACATTTGAAGTCTGAGGGGGCAAGGCAAGCAAGCAGTCCCAGTCTCTGTGCCTCTGTGCGAGCAGTGCCATGGGCAGATGAGGCTGAGCAACAGCTTTCCAGGCTAGCCCCTTCTGCCTGCCAGTTATCTGCAGACGTTCGCACTTTCGGAGCAGGGCTGAGAAAGGAGCCTGGCAGGGACACCACCATTCCCAGGCTGCGTTAGAAGTTTGAGGTGGCAAGACAAGCAAGCAGCCCCATTCTCTGTGCCTCTGTGCGAGCAGTGCCATGGGCAGATGAGGCTGAGCAACAGCTTTCCAGGCTAGCCCCTTCTGGCTGCCAGCTATCTGCAGACGTTCGCACTTTCGGAGCAGGGCTGCGAAAGGAGCCTGGCAGGTTACCCCCCTTCCCAGGCTACGTTTGAAGTTTGAGGTGGCAAGACAAGCAAGCAGCCCCAGTCTCTGTGCCTCTGTGCGAGCAGTGCCATGGGCAGATGAGGCTGACAAACAGCTTTCCAGGCTAGCCCCTTCTGCCTGCCAGCTATCTGCAGACGTTCGCACTTTCGTAGCAGGGCTGAGAAAGGAGCCTGGCAGGGTCCCCCCCTTCCCAGGCTACGTTTGAAGTTTGAGGTGGCAAGACAAGCAAGCAGCCCCAGTCTCTGTGCCTCTGTGCGAGCAGTGCCATGGGCAGATGAGGCTGACAAACAGCTTTCCAGGCTAGCCCCTTCTGCCTGCCAGCTATTTGCAGACGTTCGCACTTTCGGAGCAGGGCTGAGAAAGGAGCCTGGCAGGGTCACCCCCTTCCCAGGCTACGTTTGAAGTTTGAGGTGGCAAGACAAGCAAGAAGCCCCATTCTCTGTGCCTCTATGCGAACAGTGCCATGGGCAGATGAGGCTGAGCAACAGCTTTCCAGGATAGCCCCTTCTGCCTGCCAGCTATCTGCAGACGTTCGCATTTCAAGAGCAGGGCTGCGAAAGGAGCCTGGCTGGGACACCATCTTTCCCAGGCTACGTTTGAAGTTTGAGGTGGCAAGACAAGCAAGCAGCCCCATTCTCTGTGCCTCTGTGCGAGCAGTGCCATGGGCAGATGAGGCTGAGCAACAGCTTTCCAGGCTAGCCCCTTCTGGCTGCCAGCTATCTGCAGACGTTCGCATTTCAAGAGTAGGTCTGCGAAAGGAGCCTGGCTGGGACACCACCATTCCCAGGCTACGTTTGAAGTTTGAGGTGGCAAGACAAGCAAGCAGCACCAGTCTCTGTGCCTCTGTGCGAGCACTGCCATGGGTAGATGAGGCTGAGCAACAGCTTTCCAGGCTAGCCCCTTCTGCCTGCCAGCTATCTGCAGACGTTCGCATTTCAAGAGCAGGGCTGCGAAAGGAGCCTAGCAGGTACACCATCTTTCCCTGGCTACGTTTGAAGTTTGAGGTGGCAAGACAAGCAAGCAGCCCCATTCTCTGTGCCTCTGTGCGAGCAGTGCCATGGGCAGATGAGGCTGAGCAACAGCTTTCCAGGCTAGCCCCTTCTGGCTGCCAGCTATCTTCAGACGTTCGCACTTTCAGAGCAGGGCTGAGAAAAAAGCCTGGCAGGGTACCCCCCTTCCCAGGCTACGTTTGAAGTTTGAGGTGGCAAGACAAGCAAGCAGCCCCAGTCTCTGTGCCTCTGTGCGAGCAGTGCCATGGGCAGATGAGGCTGAGCAACAGCTTTCCAGGCTAGCCCCTTCTGCCTGCCAGCTATTTGCAGACGTTCGCACTTTCGAAGCAGGGCTGCGAAAGGAGCCTGGCAGGGTCCCCCACTTCCCAGGCAACATTTGAAGTCTGAGGGGCAAGGCAAGCAAGCAGTCCCAGTCTCTGTGCCTCTGTGCGAGCAGTGCCATGGGCAGATGAGGCTGAGCAACAGCTTTCCAGGCTAGCCCCTTCTGCCTGCCAGTTATCTGCAGACGTTCGCACTTTCGGAGCAGGGCTGTGATAGGAGCCTGGCAGGGACACCACCATTCCCAGCATGCGTTTGAAGTTTCAAGTGGCAAGATAAGCAAGAAGCCCCATTCTCTGTGCCTCTATGCGAACAGTGCCATGGGCAGATGAGGCTGAGCAACAGCTTTCCAGGCTAGCCCCTTCTGCCTGCCAGCTATCTGCAGACGTTCGCATTTCAAGAGCAGGGCTGCGAAAGGAGCCTGGCTGGGACACCATCTTTCCCAGGCTACGTTTGAAATTTGAGGTGGCAAGACAAGCAAGCAGCCCCATTCTCTGTGTCTCTGTGCGAGCAGTGCCATGGGCAGATGAGGCTGAGCAACAGCTTTCCAGGCTAGCCCCTTCTGGCTGCCAGCTATCTTCAGACGTTCGCACTTTCAAAGCAGGCTGAGAAAGGAGCCTGGCAGGGTACCCCTCTTCCCAGGCTACGTTTGAAGTTTGAGGTGGCAAGACAAGCAAGCAGCCCCAGTCTCTGTGCCTCTGTGCGAGCAGTGCCATGGGCAGATGAGGCTGAGCAACAGCTTTCCAGGCTAGCCCCTTCTGCCTGCCAGCTATCTGCAGACGTTCGCACTTTCGGAGCAGGGCTGCGAAAGGAGCCTGGCAGGGTCCCCCACTTCCCAGGCAACATTTGAAGTCTGAGAGGGCAAGGCAAGCAAGCAGTCCCAGTCTCTGTGCCTCTGTGCGAGCAGTGCCATGGGCAGATGAGGCTGAGCAACAGCTTTCCAGGCTAGCCCCTTCTGCCTGCCAGTTATCTGCAGACGTTCGCACTTTCGGAGCAGGGCTGAGAAAGGAGCCTGGCAGGGACACCACCATTCCCAGGCTGCGTTAGAAGTTTGAGGTGGCAAGACAAGCAAGCAGCCCCAGTCTCTGTGCCTCTGTGCGAGCAGTGCCATGGGCAGATGAGGCTGAGCAACAGCTTTCCAAGCTAGCCCCTTCTGGCTGCCAGCTATCTGCAGACGTTCGCACTTTCGGAGCAGGGCTGCAAAAGGAGCCTGGCAGGTTACCCCCCTTCCCAGGCTACGTTTGAAGTTTGAGGTGGCAAGACAAGCAAGCAGCCCCAGTCTCTGTGCCTCTGTGCGAGCAGTGCCATGGGCAGATGAGGCTGAGTAACAGCTTTCCAGGCTAGCCCCTTCTGCCTGCCAGCTATCTGCAGACGTTCGCACTTTCGGAGCAGGGCTGAGAAAGGAGCCTGGCAGGGTCCCCCTTTTCCCAGGCTACGTTTGAAGTTTGAGGTGGCAAGACAAGCAAGCAGCCCCAGTCTCTGTGCCTCTGTGCGAGCAGTGCCATGGGCAGATGAGGCTGACAAACAGCTTTCCAGGCTAGCCCCTTCTGCCTGCCAGCTATTTGCAGACGTTCGCACTTTCGGAGCAGGGCTGCGAAAGGAGCCTGACAGGGTCACCCCCTTCCCAGGCTACGTTTGAAGTTTGAGGTGGCAAGACAAGCAAGCAGCCCCATTCTCTGTGCCTCTATGCGTACAGTGCCATGGGCAGATGAGGCTGAGCAACAGCTTTCCAGGCTAGCACCTTCTGCCTGCCACCTATCTGCAGACGTGCGCACTTTCGGAGCAGGGCTGTGATAGGAGCCTGGCAGGGACACCACCATTCCCAGCATGCGTTTGAAGTTTCAAGTGGCAAGATAAGCAAGAAGCCCCATTCTCTGTGCCTCTATGCGAACAGTGCCATGGGCAGATGAGGCTGAGCAACAGCTTTCCAGGCTAGCCCCTTCTGCCTGCCAGCTATCTGCAGACGTTCGCATTTCAAGAGCAGGGCTGCGAAAGGAGCCTGGCTGGGACACCATCTTTCCCAGGCTACGTTTGAAGTTTGAGGTGGCAAGACAAGCAAGCAGCCCCATTCTCTGTGCCTCTGTGCGAGCAGTGCCATGGGCAGATGAGGCTGAGCAACAGCTTTCCAGGCTAGCCCCTTCTGGCTGCCAGCTATCTTCAGACGTTCGCACTTTCAGCGCAGGCTTAGAAAGGAGCCTGGCAGGGACACCAACTTTCCCAGGCTACGTTTGAAGTTTGAGGTGGCAAGACAAGCAAGCAGCCCCATTCTCTGTGCCTCTGTGCGAGCAGTGCCATGGGCAGATGAGGCTGAGCAACAGCTTTCCAGGCTAGCCCCTTCTGGCTGCCAGCTATCTTCAGACGTTCGCACTTTCAGAGCAGGCTGAGAAAGGAGCCTGGCAGGGTACCCCCCTTCCCAGGCTACGTTTGAAGTTTGAGGTGGCAAGACAAGCAAGCAGCCCCAGTCTCTGTGCCTCTGTGCGAGCAGTGCCATGGGCAGATGAGGCTGAGCAACAGCTTTCCAGGCTAGCCCGTTCTGCCTGCCAGCTATTTGCAGACGTTCGCACTTTCGGAGCAGGGCTGCGAAAGGAGCCTGGCAGGGTCCCCCAGTTCCCAGGCAACATTTGAAGTCTGAGGGGGCAAGGCAAGCAAGCAGTCCCAGTCTCTGTGCCTCTGTGCGAGCAGTGCAATGGGCAGATGAGGCTGAGCAACAGCTTTCCAGGCTAGCCCCTTCTGCCTGCCACCTATCTGCAGACGTTCGCACTTTCGGAGCAGGGCTGAGAAAGGAGCCTGGCAGGGACACCACCATTCCCAGGCTGCGTTAGAAGTTTGAGGTGGCAAGACAAGCAAGCAGCCCCAGTCTCTGTGCCTCTGTGCGAGCACTGCCATGGGCAGATGAGGCTGAGCAACAGCTTTCCAAGCTAGCCCCTTCTGCCTGCCAGCTATCTGCAGACGTTCGCACTTTCGGAGCAGGGCTGAGAAAGGAGCCTGGCAGGGTCCCCCTTTTCCCAGGCTACGTTTGAAGTTTGAGGTGGCAAGACAAGCAAGCAGCCCCAGTCTCTGTGCCTCTGTGCGAGCAGTGCCATGGGCAGATGAGGCTGACAAACAGCTTTCCAGGCTAGCCCCTTCTGCCTGCCAGCTATTTGCAGACGTTCGCACTTTCGGAGCAGGGCTGCGAAAGGAGCCTGACAGGGTCCCCCCCTTCCCAGGCTACGTTTGAAGTTTGAGGTGGCAAGACAAGCAAGCAGCCCCATTCTCTGTGCCTCTATGCGTACAGTGCCATGGGCAGATGAGGCTGAGCAACAGCTTTCCAGGCTAGCCCCTTCTGCCTGCCACCTATCTGCAGACGTGCGCACTTTCGGAGCAGGGCTGTGATAGGAGCCTGGCAGGGACACCACCATTCCCAGCATGCGTTTGAAGTTTCAAGTGGCAAGATAAGCAAGCAGCCCCATTCTCTGTGCCTCTGTGCGAGCAGTGCCATGGGCAGATGAGGCTGAGCAACAGCTTTCCAGGCTAGCCCCTTCTGGCTGCCAGCTATCTTCAGACGTTCGCACTTTCAGAGCAGGGCTGAGAAAGGAGCCTGGCAGGGTACCCCCCTTCCCAGGCTACGTTTGAAGTTTGAGGTGGCAAGACAAGCAAGCAGCCCCAGTCTCTGTGCCTCTGTGCGAGCAGTGCCATGGGCAGATGAGGCTGAGCAACAGCTTTCCAGGCTAGCCCCTTCTGCCTGCCAGCTATTTGCAGACGTTCGCACTTTCGAAGCAGGGCTGCGAAAGGAGCCTGGCAGGGTCCCCCACTTCCCAGGCAACATTTGAAGTCTGAGGGGCAAGGCAAGCAAGCAGTCCCAGTCTCTGTGCCTCTGTGCGAGCAGTGCCATGGGCAGATGAGGCTGAGCAACAGCTTTCCAGGCTAGCCCCTTCTGCCTGCCAGTTATCTGCAGACGTTCGCACTTTCGGAGCAGGGCTGTGATAGGAGCCTGGCAGGGACACCACCATTCCCAGCATGCGTTTGAAGTTTCAAGTGGCAAGATAAGCAAGAAGCCCCAGTCTCTGTGCCTCTATGCGAACAGTGCCATGGGCAGATGAGGCTGAGCAACAGCTTTCCAGGCTAGCCCCTTCTGCCTGCCAGCTATCTGCAGACGTTCGCATTTCAAGAGCAGGGCTGCGAAAGGAGCCTGGCTGGGACACCATCTTTCCCAGGCTACGTTTGAAATTTGAGGTGGCAAGACAAGCAAGCAGCCCCATTCTCTGTGTCTCTGTGCGAGCAGTGCCATGGGCAGATGAGGCTGAGCAACAGCTTTCCAGGCTAGCCCCTTCTGGCTGCCAGCTATCTTCAGACGTTCGCACTTTCAAAGCAGGCTGAGAAAGGAGCCTGGCAGGGTACCCCTCTTCCCAGGCTACGTTTGAAGTTTGAGGTGGCAAGACAAGCAAGCAGCCCCAGTCTCTGTGCCTCTGTGCGAGCAGTGCCATGGGCAGATGAGGCTGAGCAACAGCTTTCCAGGCTAGCCCCTTCTGCCTGCCAGCTATCTGCAGACGTTCGCACTTTCGGAGCAGGGCTGCGAAAGGAGCCTGGCAGGGTCCCCCACTTCCCAGGCAACATTTGAAGTCTGAGAGGGCAAGGCAAGCAAGCAGTCCCAGTCTCTGTGCCTCTGTGCGAGCAGTGCCATGGGCAGATGAGGCTGAGCAACAGCTTTCCAGGCTAGCCCCTTCTGCCTGCCAGTTATCTGCAGACGTTCGCACTTTCGGAGCAGGGCTGAGAAAGGAGCCTGGCAGGGACACCACCATTCCCAGGCTGCGTTAGAAGTTTGAGGTGGCAAGACAAGCAAGCAGCCCCAGTCTCTGTGCCTCTGTGCGAGCACTGCCATGGGCAGATGAGGCTGAGCAACAGCTTTCCAAGCTAGCCCCTTCTGGCTGCCAGCTATCTGCAGACGTTCGCACTTTCGGAGCAGGGCTGCAAAAGGAGCCTGGCAGGTTACCCCCCTTCCCAGGCTACGTTTGAAGTTTGAGGTGGCAAGACAAGCAAGCAGCCCCAGTCTCTGTGCCTCTGTGCGAGCAGTGCCATGGGCAGATGAGGCTGAGTAACAGCTTTCCAGGCTAGCCCCTTCTGCCTGCCAGCTATCTGCAGACGTTCGCACTTTCGGAGCAGGGCTGAGAAAGGAGCCTGGCAGGGTCCCCCTTTTCCCAGGCTACGTTTGAAGTTTGAGGTGGCAAGACAAGCAAGCAGCCCCAGTCTCTGTGCCTCTGTGCGAGCAGTGCCATGGGCAGATGAGGCTGACAAACAGCTTTCCAGGCTAGCCCCTTCTGCCTGCCAGCTATTTGCAGACGTTCGCACTTTCGGAGCAGGGCTGCGAAAGGAGCCTGACAGGGTCACCCCCTTCCCAGGCTACGTTTGAAGTTTGAGGTGGCAAGACAAGCAAGCAGCCCCATTCTCTGTGCCTCTATGCGTACAGTGCCATGGGCAGATGAGGCTGAGCAACAGCTTTCCAGGCTAGCACCTTCTGCCTGCCACCTATCTGCAGACGTGCGCACTTTCGGAGCAGGGCTGTGATAGGAGCCTGGCAGGGACACCACCATTCCCAGCATGCGTTTGAAGTTTCAAGTGGCAAGATAAGCAAGAAGCCCCATTCTCTGTGCCTCTATGCGAACAGTGCCATGGGCAGATGAGGCTGAGCAACAGCTTTCCAGGCTAGCCCCTTCTGCCTGCCAGCTATCTGCAGACGTTCGCATTTCAAGAGCAGGGCTGCGAAAGGAGCCTGGCTGGGACACCATCTTTCCCAGGCTACGTTTGAAGTTTGAGGTGGCAAGACAAGCAAGCAGCCCCATTCTCTGTGCCTCTGTGCGAGCAGTGCCATGGGCAGATGAGGCTGAGCAACAGCTTTCCAGGCTAGCCCCTTCTGGCTGCCAGCTATCTTCAGACGTTCGCACTTTCAGCGCAGGCTTAGAAAGGAGCCTGGCAGGGACACCAACTTTCCCAGGCTACGTTTGAAGTTTGAGGTGGCAAGACAAGCAAGCAGCCCCATTCTCTGTGCCTCTGTGCGAGCAGTGCCATGGGCAGATGAGGCTGAGCAACAGCTTTCCAGGCTAGCCCCTTCTGGCTGCCAGCTATCTTCAGACGTTCGCACTTTCAGAGCAGGCTGAGAAAGGAGCCTGGCAGGGTACCCCCCTTCCCAGGCTACGTTTGAAGTTTGAGGTGGCAAGACAAGCAAGCAGCCCCAGTCTCTGTGCCTCTGTGCGAGCAGTGCCATGGGCAGATGAGGCTGAGCAACAGCTTTCCAGGCTAGCCCGTTCTGCCTGCCAGCTATTTGCAGACGTTCGCACTTTCGGAGCAGGGCTGCGAAAGGAGCCTGGCAGGGTCCCCCAGTTCCCAGGCAACATTTGAAGTCTGAGGGGGCAAGGCAAGCAAGCAGTCCCAGTCTCTGTGCCTCTGTGCGAGCAGTGCAATGGGCAGATGAGGCTGAGCAACAGCTTTCCAGGCTAGCCCCTTCTGCCTGCCACCTATCTGCAGACGTTCGCACTTTCGGAGCAGGGCTGAGAAAGGAGCCTGGCAGGGACACCACCATTCCCAGGCTGCGTTAGAAGTTTGAGGTGGCAAGACAAGCAAGCAGCCCCAGTCTCTGTGCCTCTGTGCGAGCACTGCCATGGGCAGATGAGGCTGAGCAACAGCTTTCCAAGCTAGCCCCTTCTGCCTGCCAGCTATCTGCAGACGTTCGCACTTTCGGAGCAGGGCTGAGAAAGGAGCCTGGCAGGGTCCCCCTTTTCCCAGGCTACGTTTGAAGTTTGAGGTGGCAAGACAAGCAAGCAGCCCCAGTCTCTGTGCCTCTGTGCGAGCAGTGCCATGGGCAGATGAGGCTGACAAACAGCTTTCCAGGCTAGCCCCTTCTGCCTGCCAGCTATTTGCAGACGTTCGCACTTTCGGAGCAGGGCTGCGAAAGGAGCCTGACAGGGTCCCCCCCTTCCCAGGCTACGTTTGAAGTTTGAGGTGGCAAGACAAGCAAGCAGCCCCATTCTCTGTGCCTCTATGCGTACAGTGCCATGGGCAGATGAGGCTGAGCAACAGCTTTCCAGGCTAGCCCCTTCTGCCTGCCACCTATCTGCAGACGTGCGCACTTTCGGAGCAGGGCTGTGATAGGAGCCTGGCAGGGACACCACCATTCCCAGCATGCGTTTGAAGTTTCAAGTGGCAAGATAAGCAAGAAGCCCCATTCTCTGTGCCTCTATGCGAACAGTGCCATGGGCAGATGAGGCTGAGCAACAGCTTTCCAGGCTAGCCCCTTCTGCCTGCCAGCTATCTGCAGACGTTCGCATTTCAAGAGCAGGGCTGCGAAAGGAGCCTGGCTGGGACACCATCTTTCCCAGGCTACGTTTGAAGTTTGAGGTGGCAAGACAAGCAAGCAGCCCCATTCTCTGTGCCTCTGTGCGAGCAGTGCCATGGGCAGATGAGGCTGAGCAACAGCTTTCCAGGCTAGCCCCTTCTGGCTGCCAGCTATCTTCAGACGTTCGCACTTTCAGCGCAGGCTTAGAAAGGAGCCTGGCAGGGTACCGCCCTTCCCAGGCTACGTTTGAAGTTTGAGGTGGCAAGACAAGCAAGCAGCCCCAGTCTCTGTGCCTCTGTGCGAGCAGTGCCATGGGCAGATGAGGCTAAGCAACAGCTTTCCAGGCTAGCCCCTTCTGCCTGCCAGCTATTTGCAGACGTTCGCACTTTCGGAGCAGGGCTGCGAAAGGAGCCTGGCAGGGTCCCCCACTTCCCAGGCAACATTTGAAGTCTGAGGGGGCAAGGCAAGCAAGCAGTCCCAGTCTCTGTGCCTCTGTGCGAGCAGTGCCATGGGCAGATGAGGCTGAGCAACAGCTTTCCAGGCTAGCCCCTCCTGCCTGCCAGTTATCTGCAGACGTTCGCACTTTCGGAGCAGGGCTGAGAAAGGAGCCTGGCAGGGACACCACCATTCCCAGGCTGCGTTAGAAGTTTGAGGTGGCAAGACAAGCAAGCAGCCCCAGTCTCTGTGCCTCTGTGCGAGCAGTGCCATGGGCAGATGAGGCTGAGCAACAGCTTTCCAAGCTAGCCCCTTCTGGCTGCCAGCTATCTGCAGACGTTCGCACTTTCGGAGCAGGGCTGCGAAAGGAGCCTGGCAGGTTACCCCCCTTCCCAGGCTACGTTTGAAGTTTGAGGTGGCAAGACAAGCAAGCAGCCCCAGTCTCTGTGCCTCTGTGCGAGCAGTGCCATGGGCAGATGAGGCTGAGTAACAGCTTTCCAGGCTAGCCCCTTCTGGCTGCCAGCTATCTGCAGACGTTCGCACTTTCGGAGCAGGGCTGCAAAAGGAGCCTGGCAGGGTCCCCCTTTTCCCAGGCTACGTTTGAAGTTTGAGGTGGCAAGACAAGCAAGCACCCCCAGTCTCTGTGCCTCTGTGCGAGCAGTGCCATGGGCAGATGAGGCTGACAAACAGCTTTCCAGGCTAGCCCCTTCTGCCTGCCAGCTATTTGCAGACGTTCGCACTTTCGGAGCAGGGCTGCGAAAGGAGCCTGACAGGGTCACCCCCTTCCCAGGCTACGTTTGAAGTTTGAGGTGGCAAGACAAGCAAGCAGCCCCATTCTCTGTGCCTCTATGCGTACAGTGCCATGGGCAGATGAGGCTGAGCAACAGCTTTCCAGGCTAGCACCTTCTGGCTGCCACCTATCTGCAGACGTTCGCACTTTCGGAGCAGGGCTGTGATAGGAGCCTGGCAGGGACACCACCATTCCCAGCATGCGTTTGAAGTTTCAAGTGGCAAGATAAGCAAGAAGCCCCATTCTCTGTGCCTCTATGCGAACAGTGCCATGGGCAGATGAGGCTGAGCAACAGCTTTGCAGGCTAGCCCCTTCTGCCTGCCAGTTATCTGCAGACGTTCGCATTTCAAGAGCAGGGCTGCGAAAGGAGCCTGGCTGGGACACCATCTTTCCCAGGCTACGTTTGAAGTTTGAGGTGGCAAGACAAGCAAGCAGCCCCATTCTCTGTGCCTCTGTGCGAGCAGTGCCATGGGCAGATGAGGCTGACAAACAGCTTTCCAGGCTAGCCCCTTCTGGCTGCCAGCTATCTGCAGACGTTCGCACTTTCGGAGCAGGGCTGCGAAAGGAGCCTGGCTGGGACACCAACTTTCCCAGGCTACGTTTGAAGTTTGAGGTGGCAAGACAAGCAAGCAGCCCCATTCTCTGTGCCTCTGTGCGAGCAGTGCCATGGGCAGATGAGGCTGAGCAACAGCTTTCCAGGCTAGCCCCTTCTGGCTGCCAGCTATCTTCAGACGTTCGCACTTTCAGAGCAGGCTGAGAAAGGAGCCTGGCAGGGTACCCCCCTTCCCAGGCTACGTTTGAAGTTTGAGGTGGCAAGACAAGCAAGCAGCCCCAGTCTCTGTGCCTCTGTGCGAGCAGTGCCATGGGCAGATGAGGCTGAGCAACAGCTTTCCAGGCTAGCCCCTTCTGCCTGCCAGCTATTTGCAGACGTTCGCACTTTCGGAGCAGGGCTGAGAAAGGAGCCTGGCAGGGTCCCCCTTTTCCCAGGCTACGTTTGAAGTTTGAGGGGGCAAGACAAGCAAGCAGCCCCAGTCTCTGTGCCTCTGTGCGAGCAGTGCCATGGGCAGATGAGGCTGACAAACAGCTTTCCAGGCTAGCCCCTTCTGCCTGCCAGCTATTTGCAGACGTTCGCACTTTCGGAGCAGGGCTGCGAAAGGAGCCTGACAGGGTCACCCCCTTCCCAGGCTACGTTTGAAGTTTGAGGTGGCAAGACAAGCAAGCAGCCCCATTCTCTGTGCCTCTATGCGTACAGTGCCATGGGCAGATGAGGCTGAGCAACAGCTTTCCAGGCTAGCCCCTTCTGGCTGCCACCTATCTGCAGACGTTCGCACTTTCGGAGCAGGGCTGTGATAGGAGCCTGGCAGGGACACCACCATTCCCAGCATGCGTTTGAAGTTTCAAGTGGCAAGATAAGCAAGAAGCCCCATTCTCTGTGCCTCTATGCGAACAGTGCCATGGGCAGATGAGGCTGAGCAACAGCTTTCCAGGCTAGCCCCTTCTGCCTGCCAGCTATCTGCAGACGTTCGCATTTCAAGAGCAGGGCTGCGAAAGGAGCCTGGCTGGGACACCATCTTTCCCAGGCTACGTTTGAAGTTTGAGGTGGCAAGACAAGCAAGCAGCCCCAGTCTCTGTGCCTCTGTGCGAGCAGTGCCATGGGCAGATGAGGCTGAGCAACAGCTTTCCAGGCTAGCCCCTTCTGGCTGCCAGCTATCTGCAGACGTTCGCACTTTCGGAGCAGGGCTGCGAAAGGAGCCTGGCTGGGACACCAACTTTCCCAGGCTACGTTTGAAGTTTGAGGTGGCAAGACAAGCAAGCAGCCCCATTCTCTGTGCCTCTGTGCGAGCAGTGCCATGGGCAGATGAGGCTGAGCAACAGCTTTCCAGGCTAGCCCCTTCTGGCTGCCAGCTATCTTCAGACGTTCGCACTTTCAGAGCAGGCTGAGAAAGGAGCCTGGCAGGGTACCCCCCTTCCCAGGCTACGTTTGAAGTTTGAGGTGGCAAGACAAGCAAGCAGCCCCAGTCTCTGTGCCTCTGTGCGAGCAGTGCCATGGGCAGATGAGGCTGAGCAACAGCTTTCCAGGCTAGCCCCTTCTGCCTGCCAGCTATTTGCAGACGTTCGCACTTTCGGAGCAGGGCTGCGAAAGGAGCCTGGCAGGGTCCCCCAGTTCCCAGGCAACATTTGAAGTCTGAGGGGGCAAGGCAAGCAAGCAGTCCCAGTCTCTGTGCCTCTGTGCGAGCAGTGCAATGGGCAGATGAGGCTGAGCAACAGCTTTCCAGGCTAGCCCCTTCTGCCTGCCACCTATCTGCAGACGTTCGCACTTTCGGAGCAGGGCTGAGAAAGGAGCCTGGCAGGGACACCACCATTCCCAGGCTGCGTTAGAAGTTTGAGGTGGCAAGACAAGCAAGCAGCCCCAGTCTCTGTGCCTCTGTGCGAGCACTGCCATGGGCAGATGAGGCTGAGCAACAGCTTTCCAGGCTAGCCCCTTCTGGATGCCAGCTATCTGCAGACGTTCGCACTTTCGGAACAGGGCTGCGAAAGGAGCCTGGCAGGTTACCCCCCTTCCCAGGCTACGTTTGAAGTTTGAGGTGGCAAGACAAGCAAGCAGCCCCAGTCTCTGTGCCTCTGTGCGAGCAGTGCCATGGGCAGATGAGGCTGAGTAACAGCTTTCCAGGCTAGCCCCTTCTGGCTGCCAGCTATCTGCAGACGTTCGCACTTTCGGAGCAGGGCTGAGAAAGGAGCCTGGCAGGGTCCCCCCCTTCCCAGGCTACGTTTGAAGTTTGAGGTGGCAAGACAAGCAAGCAGCCCCAGTCTCTGTGCCTCTGTGCGAGCAGTGCCATGGGCAGATGAGGCTGACAAACAGCTTTCCAGGCTAGCCCCTTCTGCCTGACAGCTATTTGCAGACGTTCGCACTTTCGGAGCAGGGCTGCGAAAGGAGCCTGACAGGGTCACCCCCTTCCCAGGCTACGTTTGAAGTTTGAGGTGGCAAGACAAGCAAGCAGCCCCATTCTCTGTGCCTCTATGCGTACAGTGCCATGGGCAGATGAGGCTGAGCAACAGCTTTCCAGGCTAGCACCTTCTGGCTGCCACCTATCTGCAGACGTTCGCACTTTCGGAGCAGGGCTGTGATAGGAGCCTGGCAGGGACACCACCATTCCCAGCATGCGTTTGAAGTTTCAAGTGGCAAGATAAGCAAGAAGCCCCATTCTCTGTGCCTCTATGCGAACAGTGCCATGGGCAGATGAGGCTGAGCAACAGCTTTCCAGGCTAGCCCCTTCTGCCTGCCAGCTATCTGCAGACGTTCGCATTTCAGGAGCAGGGCTGCGAAAGGAGCCTGGCTGGGACACCATCTTTCCCTGGCTACGTTTGAAGTTTGAGGTGGCAAGACAAGCAAGCAGCCCCAGTCTCTGTGCCTCTGTGCGAGCAGTGCCATGGGCAGATGAGGCTGACAAACAGCTTTCCAGGCTAGCCCCTTCTGGCTGCCAGCTATCTGCAGACGTTCGCACTTTCGGAGCAGGGCTGCGAAAGGAGCCTGGCTGGGACACCAACTTTCCCAGGCTACATTTGAAGTTTGAGGTGGCAAGACAAGCAAGCAGCCCCATTCTCTGTGCCTCTGTGCGAGCAGTGCCATGGGCAGATGAGGCTGAGCAACAGCTTTCCAGGCTAGCCCCTTCTGGCTGCCAGCTATCTTCAGACGTTCGCACTTTCAGAGCAGGCTGAGAAAGGAGCCTGGCAGGGTACCCCCCTTCCCAGGCTACGTTTGAAGTTTGAGGTGGCAAGACAAGCAAGCAGCCCCAGTCTCTGTGCCTCTGTGCGAGCAGTGCCATGGGCAGATGAGGCTGAGCAACAGCTTTCCAGGCTGGCCCCTTCTGCCTGCCAGCTATTTTCAGACATTCGCACTTTCGGAGCAGGGCTGCGAAAGGAGCCTGGCAGGGTCCCCCACTTCCCAGGCAACATGTGAAGTCTGAGGGGGCAAGGCAAGCAAGCAGTCCCAGTCTCTGTGCCTCTGTGCGAGCAGTGCCATGGGCAGATGAGGCTGAGCAACAGCTTTCCAGGCTAGCCCCTTCTGCCTGCCAGTTATCTTCAGACGTTCGCACTTTCGGAGCAGGGCTGAGAAAGGAGCCTGGCAGGGACACCACCATTCCCAGCATGCGTTAGAAGTTTGAGGTGGCAAGACAAGCAAGCAGCCCCAGTCTCTGTGCCTCTGTGCGAGCACTGCCATGGGCAGATGAGGCTGACAAACAGCTTTCCAAGCTAGCCCCTTCTGCCTGCCAGCTATCTGCAGACGTTCGCACTTTCGGAGCAGGGCTGAGAAAGGAGCCTGGCAGGGTCCCCCCCTTCCCAGGCTACGTTTGAAGTTTGAGGTGGCAAGACAAGCAAGCAGCCCCATTCTCTGTGCCTCTATGCGTACAGTGCCATGGGCAGATGAGGCTGAGCAACAGCTTTCCAGGCTAGCACCTTCTGGCTGCCAGCTATCTGCAGACGTTCGCACTTTCGGAGCAGGGCTGTGATAGGAGCCTGGCAGGGACACCACCATTCCCAGCATGCGTTTGAATTTTCAAGTGGGAAGATAAGCAAGAAGCCCCATTCTCTGTGCCTCTATGCGAACAGTGCCATGGGCAGATGAGGCTGAGCAACAGCTTTCCAGGCTAGCCCCTTCTGCCTGCCAGCTATCTGCAGACGTTCGCATTTCAAGAGCAGGGCTGCGAAAGGAGCCTGGCTGGGACACCAACTTTCCCTGGCTACGTTTGAAGTTTGAGGTGGCAAGACAAGCAAGCAGCCCCAGTCTCTGTGCCTCTGTGCGAGCAGTGCCATGGGCAGATGAGGCTGAGCAACAGCTTTCCGGGATAGCCCCTTCTGGCTGCCAGCGATCTGCAGACGTTCGCATTTCAAGAGCAGGGCTGCAAAAGGAGCCTGGCTGGGACACCATCTTTCCCAGGGTACGTTTGAAGTTTGAGGTGGCAAGACAAGCAAGCAGCCCCATTCTCTGTGCCTCTGTGCGAGCAGTGCCATGGGCAGATGAGGCTGAGCAACAGCTTTCCAGGCTAGCCCCTTCTGGCTGCCAGCTATCTGCAGACGTTCGCACTTTCAGAGCAGGGCTGAGAAAGGAGCCTGGCAGGGTACCCCCCTTCCCAGGCTACGTTTGAAGTTTGAGGTGGCAAGACAAGCAAGCAGCCCCAGTCTCTGTGCCTCTGTGCGAGCAGTGCCATGGGCAGATGAGGCTGAGCAACAGCTTTCCAGGCTAGCCCCTTCTGCCTGCCAGCTATTTGCAGACGTTCGCACTTTCGGAGCAGGGCTGCGAAAGGAGCCTGGCAGGGTCCCCCACTTCCCAGGCAACATTTGAAGTTTGAGGTGGCAAGACAAGCAAGCAGCCCCAGTCTCTGTGCCTCTGTGCGAGCAGTGCCATGGGCAGATGAGGCTGAGCAACAGCTTTCCAGGATAGCCCCTTCTGGCTGCCAGCTATCTGCAGACGTTCGCACTTTCGGAGCAGGGCTGCGAAAGGAGCCTGGCAGGTTACCCCCCTTCCCAGGCTACGTTTGAAGTTTGAGGTGGCAAGACAAGCAAGCAGCCCCATTCTCTGTGCCTCTGTGCGAGCAGTGCCATGGGCAGATGAGGCTGACAAACAGCTTTCCAGGCTAGCCCCTTCTGCCTGCCAGCTATTTGCAGACGTTCGCACTTTCGGAGCAGGGCTGCGAAAGGAGCCTGGCAGGGTCACCCCCTTCCCAGGCTACGTTTGAAGTTTGAGGTGGCAAGACAAGCAAGAAGCCCCATTCTCTGTGCCTCTATGCGTACAGTGCCATGGGCAGATGAGGCTGAGCAACAGCTTTCCAGGCTAGCACCTTCTGGCTGCCACCTATCTGCAGACGTTCACACTTTCGGAGCAGGGCTGTGATAGGAGCCTGGCAGGGACACCACCATTCCCAGCATGCGTTTGAAGTTTCAAGTGGCAAGATAAGCAAGAAGCCCCATTCTCTGTGCCTCTATGCGAACAGTGCCATGGGCAGATGAGACTGAGCAACAGCTTTGCAGGCTAGCCCCTTCTGCCTGCCAGCTATCTGCAGACGTTCGCATTTCAAGAGCAGGGCTGCGAAAGGAGCCTGGCTGGGACACCATATTTCCCAGGCTACGTTTGAAGTTTGAGGTGGCAAGACAAGCAAGCAGCCCCATTCTCTGTGCCTCTGTGCGAGCAGTGCCATGGGCAGATGAGGCTGAGCAACAGCTTTCCAGGCTAGCCCCTTCTGCCTGCCAGCTATCTGCAGACGATCGCATTTCAAGAGCAGGTCTGCGAAAGGAGCCTGGCTGGGACACCAACTTTCCCAGGCTACGTTTGAAGTTTGAGGTGGCAAGACAAACAAGCAGCACCAGTCTCTGTGCCTCTGTGCGAGCACTGCCATGGGTAGATGAGGCTGAGCAACAGCTTTCCAGGCTAGTCCCTTCTGGCTGCCAGCTATCTGCAGACGTTCGCATTTCAAGAGCAGGGCTGCGAAAGGAGCCTAGCAGGTACACCATCTTTCCCTGGCTACGTTTGAAGTTTGAGGTGGCAAGACAAGCAAGCAGCCCCATTCTCTGTGCCTCTGTGCGAGCAGTGCCATGGGCAGATGAGGCTGAGCAACAGCTTTCCAGGCTAGCCCCTTCTGCCTGCCAGCTATCTGCAGACGTTCGCACTTTCAGAGCAGGGCTGAGAAAGGAGCCTGGCAGGGTACCCCCCTTCCCAGGCTACGTTTGAAGTTTGAGGTGGCAAGACAAGCAAGCAGCCCCAGTCTCTGTGCCTCTGTGCGAGCAGTGCCATGGGCAGATGAGGCTGAGCAACAGCTTTCCAGGCTAGCCCCTTCTGGCTGCCAGCTATTTGCAGACGTTCGCACTTTCGAAGCAGGGCTGCGAAAGGAGCCTGGCAGGGTCCCCCACTTCCCAGGCAACATTTGAAGTCTGAGGGGGCAAGGCAAGCAAGCAGTCCCAGTCTCTGTGCCTCTGTGCGAGCAGTGCCATGGGCAGATGAGGCTGAGCAACAGCTTTCCAGGCTAGCCCCTTCTGCCTGCCAGTTATCTGCAGACGTTCGCACTTTCGGAGGAGGGCTGAGAAAGGAGCCTGGCAGGGACACCACCATTCCCAGGCTGCGTTAGAAGTTTGAGGTGGCAAGACAAGCAAGCAGCCCCAGTCTCTGTGCCTCTGTGCGAGCAGTGCCATGGGCAGATGAGGCTGAGCAACAGCTTTCCAGGCTAGCCCCTTCTGCCTGCCAGCTATCTGCAGACGTTCGCACTTTCGGAGCAGGGCTGCGAAAGGAGCCTGGCAGGTTACCCCCCTTCCCAGGCTACGTTTGAAGTTTGAGGTGGCAAGACAAGCAAGCAGCCCCATTCTCTGTGCCTCTGTGCGAGCAGTGCCATGGGCAGATGAGGCTGAGCAACAGCTTTCCAGGCTAGCCCCTTCTGCCTGCCAGCTATCTTCAGACGTTCGCACTTTCGGAGCAGGGCTGAGAAAGGAGACTGGCAGGGTCCCCCCCTTCCCAGGCTTCGTTTGAAGTTTGAGGTGGCAAGACAAGCAAGCAGCCCCAGTCTCTGTGCCTCTGTGCGAGCAGTGCCATGGGCAGATGAGGCTGAGAAACAGCTTTCCAGGCTAGCCCCTTCTGCCTGCCATCTATTTGCAGACGTTCGCACTTTCGGAGCAGGGCTGCGAAAGGAGCCTGGCAGGGTCACCCCCTTCCCAGGCTACGTTTGAAGTTTGAGGTGGCAAGACAAGCAAGAAGCCCCATTCTCTGTGCCTCTATGCGTACAGTGCCATGGGCAGATGAGGCTGAGCAACAGCTTTCCAGGCTAGCACCTTCTGGCTGCCACCTATCTGCAGACGTGCGCACTTTCGGAGCAGGGCTGTGATAGGAGCCTGGCAGGGACACCACCATTCCCAGCATGCGTTTGAAGTTTCAAGTGGCAAGATAAGCAAGAAGCCCCATTCTCTGTGCCTCTATGCGAACAGTGCCATGGGCAGATGAGGCTGAGCAACAGCTTTCCAGGCTAGCCCCTTCTGGCTGCCAGCTATCTGCAGACGTTCGCATTTCAAGAGCAGGGCTGCGAAAGGAGCCTGGCTGGGACACCATCTTTCCCAGGCTACGTTTGAAGTTTGAGGTGGCAAGACAAGCAAGCAGCCCCAGTCTCTGTGCCTCTGTGCGAGCAGTGCCATGGGCAGATGAGGCTGAGCAACAGCTTTCCAGGCTAGCCCCTTCTGGCTGCCAGCTATCTGCAGACGTTCGCATTTCAAGAGCAGGTCTGCGAAAGGAGCCTGGCTGGGACACCAACTTTCCCAGGCTACGTTTGAAGTTTGAGGTGGCAAGACAAGCAAGCAGCCGCATTCTCTGTGCCTCTGTGCGAGCACTGCCATGGGCAGATGAGGCTGAGCAACAGCTTTCCAGGATAGCCCCTTCTGGCTGCCAGCTATCTGCAGACGTTCGCACTTTCGGAGCAGGGCTGCGAAAGGAGCCTGACTGGGACACCAACTTTCCCAGGCTATGTTTGAGGTGGCAAGACAAGCAAGCAGCCCCAGTCTCTGTGCCTCTGTGCGAGCAGTGCCATGGGCAGATGAGGCTGAGCAACAGCTTTCCAGGCTAGCCCCTTCTGGCTGCCAGCTATCTGCAGACGTTCGCACTTTCGGAGCAGGGCTGCGAAAGGAGCCTGGCAGGGTCCCCCACTTCCCAGGCAACATTTGAAGTTTGAGGTGGCAAGACAAGCAAGCAGCCCCAGTCTCTGTGCCTCTGTGCGAGCAGTGCCATGGGCAGATGAGGCTGAGCAACAGCTTTCCAGGATAGCCCCTTCTGGCTGCCAGCTATCTGCAGACGTTCGCACTTTCGGAGCAGGGCTGCGAAAGGAGCCTGGCAGGTTACCCCCCTTCCCAGGCTACGTTTGAAGTTTGAGGTGGCAAGACAAGCAAGCAGCCCCATTCTCTGTGCCTCTGTGCGAGCAGTGCCATGGGCAGATGAGGCTGACAAACAGCTTTCCAGGCTAGCCCCTTCTGCCTGCCAGCTATTTGCAGACGTTCGCACTTTCGGAGCAGGGCTGCGAAAGGAGCCTGGCAGGGTCACCCCCTTCCCAGGCTACGTTTGAAGTTTGAGGTGGCAAGACAAGCAAGAAGCCCCATTCTCTGTGCCTCTATGCGTACAGTGCCATGGGCAGATGAGGCTGAGCAACAGCTTTCCAGGCTAGCACCTTCTGGCTGCCACCTATCTGCAGACGTTCACACTTTCGGAGCAGGGCTGTGATAGGAGCCTGGCAGGGACACCACCATTCCCAGCATGCGTTTGAAGTTTCAAGTGGCAAGATAAGCAAGAAGCCCCATTCTCTGTGCCTCTATGCGAACAGTGCCATGGGCAGATGAGACTGAGCAACAGCTTTGCAGGCTAGCCCCTTCTGCCTGCCAGCTATCTGCAGACGTTCGCATTTCAAGAGCAGGGCTGCGAAAGGAGCCTGGCTGGGACACCATATTTCCCAGGCTACGTTTGAAGTTTGAGGTGGCAAGACAAGCAAGCAGCCCCATTCTCTGTGCCTCTGTGCGAGCAGTGCCATGGGCAGATGAGGCTGAGCAACAGCTTTCCAGGCTAGCCCCTTCTGCCTGCCAGCTATCTGCAGACGATCGCATTTCAAGAGCAGGTCTGCGAAAGGAGCCTGGCTGGGACACCAACTTTCCCAGGCTACGTTTGAAGTTTGAGGTGGCAAGACAAACAAGCAGCACCAGTCTCTGTGCCTCTGTGCGAGCACTGCCATGGGTAGATGAGGCTGAGCAACAGCTTTCCAGGCTAGTCCCTTCTGGCTGCCAGCTATCTGCAGACGTTCGCATTTCAAGAGCAGGGCTGCGAAAGGAGCCTAGCAGGTACACCATCTTTCCCTGGCTACGTTTGAAGTTTGAGGTGGCAAGACAAGCAAGCAGCCCCATTCTCTGTGCCTCTGTGCGAGCAGTGCCATGGGCAGATGAGGCTGAGCAACAGCTTTCCAGGCTAGCCCCTTCTGCCTGCCAGCTATCTGCAGACGTTCGCACTTTCAGAGCAGGGCTGAGAAAGGAGCCTGGCAGGGTACCCCCCTTCCCAGGCTACGTTTGAAGTTTGAGGTGGCAAGACAAGCAAGCAGCCCCAGTCTCTGTGCCTCTGTGCGAGCAGTGCCATGGGCAGATGAGGCTGAGCAACAGCTTTCCAGGCTAGCCCCTTCTGGCTGCCAGCTATTTGCAGACGTTCGCACTTTCGAAGCAGGGCTGCGAAAGGAGCCTGGCAGGGTCCCCCACTTCCCAGGCAACATTTGAAGTCTGAGGGGGCAAGGCAAGCAAGCAGTCCCAGTCTCTGTGCCTCTGTGCGAGCAGTGCCATGGGCAGATGAGGCTGAGCAACAGCTTTCCAGGCTAGCCCCTTCTGCCTGCCAGTTATCTGCAGACGTTCGCACTTTCGGAGGAGGGCTGAGAAAGGAGCCTGGCAGGGACACCACCATTCCCAGGCTGCGTTAGAAGTTTGAGGTGGCAAGACAAGCAAGCAGCCCCAGTCTCTGTGCCTCTGTGCGAGCAGTGCCATGGGCAGATGAGGCTGAGCAACAGCTTTCCAGGCTAGCCCCTTCTGCCTGCCAGCTATCTGCAGACGTTCGCACTTTCGGAGCAGGGCTGCGAAAGGAGCCTGGCAGGTTACCCCCCTTCCCAGGCTACGTTTGAAGTTTGAGGTGGCAAGACAAGCAAGCAGCCCCATTCTCTGTGCCTCTGTGCGAGCAGTGCCATGGGCAGATGAGGCTGAGCAACAGCTTTCCAGGCTAGCCCCTTCTGCCTGCCAGCTATCTTCAGACGTTCGCACTTTCGGAGCAGGGCTGAGAAAGGAGACTGGCAGGGTCCCCCCCTTCCCAGGCTTCGTTTGAAGTTTGAGGTGGCAAGACAAGCAAGCAGCCCCAGTCTCTGTGCCTCTGTGCGAGCAGTGCCATGGGCAGATGAGGCTGAGAAACAGCTTTCCAGGCTAGCCCCTTCTGCCTGCCATCTATTTGCAGACGTTCGCACTTTCGGAGCAGGGCTGCGAAAGGAGCCTGGCAGGGTCACCCCCTTCCCAGGCTACGTTTGAAGTTTGAGGTGGCAAGACAAGCAAGAAGCCCCATTCTCTGTGCCTCTATGCGTACAGTGCCATGGGCAGATGAGGCTGAGCAACAGCTTTCCAGGCTAGCACCTTCTGGCTGCCACCTATCTGCAGACGTGCGCACTTTCGGAGCAGGGCTGTGATAGGAGCCTGGCAGGGACACCACCATTCCCAGCATGCGTTTGAAGTTTCAAGTGGCAAGATAAGCAAGAAGCCCCATTCTCTGTGCCTCTATGCGAACAGTGCCATGGGCAGATGAGGCTGAGCAACAGCTTTCCAGGCTAGCCCCTTCTGGCTGCCAGCTATCTGCAGACGTTCGCATTTCAAGAGCAGGGCTGCGAAAGGAGCCTGGCTGGGACACCATCTTTCCCAGGCTACGTTTGAAGTTTGAGGTGGCAAGACAAGCAAGCAGCCCCAGTCTCTGTGCCTCTGTGCGAGCAGTGCCATGGGCAGATGAGGCTGAGCAACAGCTTTCCAGGCTAGCCCCTTCTGGCTGCCAGCTATCTGCAGACGTTCGCATTTCAAGAGCAGGTCTGCGAAAGGAGCCTGGCTGGGACACCAACTTTCCCAGGCTACGTTTGAAGTTTGAGGTGGCAAGACAAGCAAGCAGCCGCATTCTCTGTGCCTCTGTGCGAGCACTGCCATGGGCAGATGAGGCTGAGCAACAGCTTTCCAGGATAGCCCCTTCTGGCTGCCAGCTATCTGCAGACGTTCGCACTTTCGGAGCAGGGCTGCGAAAGGAGCCTGACTGGGACACCAACTTTCCCAGGCTATGTTTGAGGTGGCAAGACAAGCAAGCAGCCCCAGTCTCTGTGCCTCTGTGCGAGCAGTGCCATGGGCAGATGAGGCTGAGCAACAGCTTTCCAGGCTAGCCCCTTCTGGCTGCCAGCTATCTGCAGACGTTCGCACTTTCGGAGCAGGGCTGCGAAAGGAGCCTGGCAGGGTCCCCCACTTCCCAGGCAACATTTGAAGTCTGAGGGGGCAAGGCAAGCAAGCAGTCCCAGTCTCTGTGCCTCTGTGCGAGCAGTGCCATGGGCAGATGAGGCTGAGCAACAGCTTTCCAGGCTAGCCCCTTCTGCCTGTCAGTTATCTGCAGACGTTCGCACTTTCGGAGCAGGGCTGCGAAAGGAGCCTGGCAGGTTACCCCCCTTCCCAGGCTACGTTTGAAGTTTGAGGTGGCAAGACAAGCAAGCAGCCCCAGTCTCTGTGCCTCTGTGCGAGCAGTGCCATGGGCAGATGAGGCTGAGCAACAGCTTTCCAGGCTAGCCCCTTCTGCCTGCCAGCTATCTTCAGACGTTCGCACTTTCGGAGCAGGGCTGAGAAAGGAGACTGGCAGGGTACCCCCCTTCCCAGGCTACGTTTGAAGTTTGAGGTGGCAAGACAAGCAAGCAGCCCCAGTCTCTGTGCCTCTGTGCGAGCAGTGCCATGGGCAGATGAGGCTGACAAACAGCTTTCCAGGCTAGCCCCTTCTGGCTGCCAGCTATTTGCAGACGTTCGCACTTTCGGAGCAGGGCTGCGAAAGGAGCCTGGCAGGGTCACCGCCTTCCCAGGCTACGTTAGAAGTTTGAGGTGGCAAGACAAGCAAGCAGCACCAGTCTCTGTGCCTCTGTGCGAGCAGTGCCATGGGCAGATGAGGCTGACAAACAGCTTTCCAGGCTAGCACCTTCTGCCTGCCAGCTATCTGCAGACGTTCGCACTTTCGGAGCAGGGCTGTGATAGGAGCCTGGCAGGGACAGCACCATTCCCAGCATGCGTTTGAAGTTTCAAGTGGCAAGATAAGCAAGCAGCCCCATTCTCTGTGCCTTTATGCGAACAGTGCCATGGGCAGATGAGGCTGAGCAACAGCTTTCCAGGCTAGCCCCTTCTGCCTGCCAGCTATCTGCAGACGTTCGCATTTCAAGAGCAGGTCTGCGAAAGGAGCCTGGCTGGGACACCAACTTTCCCAGGCTACGTTTGAAGTTTGAGGTGGCAAGACAAGCAAGCAGCCGCATTCTCTGTGCCTCTGTGCGAGCACTGCCATGGGTAGATGAGGCTGAGCAACAGCTTTCCAGGATAGCCCCTTCTGGCTGCCAGCTATCTGCAGACGTTCGCACTTTCGGAGCAGGGCTGCGAAAGGAGCCTGGCTGGGACACCAACTTTCCCAGGCTATGTTTGAGGTGGCAAGACAAGCAAGCAGCCCCAGTCTCTGTGCCTCTGTGCGAGCACTGCCATGGGCAGATGAGGCTGAGCAACAGCTTTCCAGGCTAGCCCCTTCTGCCTGCCAGCTATCTTCAGACGTTCGCACTTTCGGAGCAGGGCTGCGAAAGGAGCCTGGCAGGGTACCCCCCTTCCCAGGCTACGTTTGAAGTTTGATGTGGCAAGACAAGCAAGCAGCCCCAGTCTCTGTGCCTCTGTGCGAGCAGTGCCATGGGCAGATGAGGCTGACAAACAGCTTTCCAGGCTAGCCCCTTCTGGCTGCCAGCTACCTGCAGACGTTCGCACTTTCGGAGCAGGGCTGCGAAAGGAGCCTGGCTGGGACACCAACTTTCCCAGGCTACGTTAGAAGTTTGAGGTGGCAAGACAAGCAAGCAGCCCCATTCTCTGTGCCTCTGTGCGAGCAGTGCCATGGGCAGATGAGGCTGAGCAACAGCTTTCCAGGCTAGCCCCTTCTGGCTGCCAGCGATCTGCAGACGTTCGCATTTCAAGAGCAGGGCTGAGAAAGGAGCCTGGCTGGGACACCATCTTTCCCAGGCTACGTTTGAAGTTTGAGGTGGCAAGACAAGCAAGCAGCCCCATTCTCTGTGCCTCTGTGCGAGCAGTGCCATGGGCAGATGAGGCTGAGCAACAGCTTTCCAGGCTAGCCCCTTCTGGCTGCCAGCTATCTGCAGACGTTCGCACTTTCGGAGCAGGGCTGTGATAGGAGCCTGGCAGGGACACCACCATTCCCAGCATGCGTTTGAAGTTTCAAGTGGCAAGATAAGCAAGCAGCCCCTTTCTCTGTGCCTCTATGCGAACAGTGCCATGAGGAGATGAGGCTGAGCAACAGCTTTCCAGGCTAGCACCTTCTGGCTGCCAGCTATCTGCAGACGTTCGCATTTCAAGAGCAGGGCTGCGAAAGGAGCCTAGCAGGTACACCATCTTTCCCTGGCTACGTTTGAAGTTTGAGGTGGCAAGACAAGCAAGCAGCCCCATTCTCTGTGCCTCTGTGCGAGCAGTGTCATGGGCAGATGAGGCTGACAAACAGCTTTCCAGGCTAGCCCCTTCTGGCTGCCAGCTATCTGCAGACGTTCGCACTTTCGGAGCAGGGCTGTGATAGGAGCCTGGCTGGGACACCAGCTTTCCCAGGCTACGTTTGAAGTTCGAGGTGGCAAGACAAGCAAGCAGCCCCATTCTCTGTGCCTCTGTGCGAGCAGTGCCATGGGCAGATGAGGCTGAGCAACAGCTTTCCAGGCTAGCCCCTTCTGGCTGCCAGCTATCTGCAGACGTTCGCATTTCAAGAGCAGGTCTGCGAAAGGAGCCTGGCTGGGACACCAACTTTCCCAGGCTACGTTTGAAGTTTGAGGTGGCAAGACAAGCAAGCAGCCCCATTCTCTGTGCCTCTGTGCGAGCACTGCCATGGGCAGATGAGGCTGAGCAACAGCTTTCCAGGCTAGCCCCTTCTGCCTGCCAGCTATCTTCAGACGTTCGCACTTTCGGAGCAGGGCTGCGAAAGGAGACTGGCAGGGTCCCCCCCTTCCCAGGCTACGTTTGAAGTTTGAGGTGGCAAGACAAGCAAGCAGCCCCAGTCTCTGTGCCTCTGTGCGAGCAGTGCCATGGGCAGATGAGGCTGACAAACAGCTTTCCAGGCTAGCCCCTTCTGCCTGCCATCTATTTGCAGATGTTCGCACTTTCGGAGCAGGGCTGCGAAAGGAGCCTGGCAGGGTCACCCCCTTCCCAGGCTACGTTTGAAGTTTGAGGTGGCAAGACAAGCAAGAAGCCCCATTCTCTGTGCCTCTATGCGTACAGTGCCATGGGCAGATGAGGCTGAGCAACAGCTTTCCAGGCTAGCCCCTTCTGGCTGCCAGCTATCTGCAGACGTTCGCATTTCAAGAGCAGGGCTGCGAAAGGAGCCTGGCTGGGACACCATCTTTCCCAGGCTACGTTTGAAGTTTGAGGTGGCAAGACAAGCAAGCAGCCCCATTCTCTGTGCCTCTGTGCGAGCAGTGCCATGGGCAGATGAGGCTGAGCAACAGCTTTCCAGGCTAGCCCCTTCTGGCTGCCAGCTATCTGCAGACGTTCGCATTTCAAGAGCAGGTCTGCGAAAGGAGCCTGGCTGGGACACCAACTTTCCGAGGCTACGTTTGAAGTTTGAGGTGGCAAGACAAGCAAGCAGCCGCATTCTCTGTTCCTCTGTGCGAGCACTGCCATGGGCAGATGAGGCTGAGCAACAGCTTTCCAGGATAGCCCCTTCTGGCTGCCAGCTATCTGCAGACGTTCGCACTTTCGGAGCAGGGCTGCGAAAGGAGCCTGGCTGGGACACCAACTTTCCCAGGCTACGTTTGAGGTGGCAAGACAAGCAAGCAGCCCCAGTCTCTGTGCCTCTGTGCGAGCAGTGCCATGGGCAGATGAGGCTGAGCAACAGCTTTCCAGGCTAGCCCCTTCTGCCTGCCAGCTATCTGCAGACGTTCGCACTTTCGGAGCAGGGCTGCGAAAGGAGCCTGGCAGGGTCCCCCACTTCCCAGGCAACATTTGAAGTCTGAGGGGGCAAGGCAAGCAAGCAGTCCCAGTCTCTGTGCCTCTGTGCGAGCAGTGCCATGGGCAGATGAGGCTGAGCAACAGCTTTCCAGGCTAGCCCCTGCTGCCTGCCAGTTATCTGCAGACGTTCGCACTTTCGGAGCAGGGCTGCGAAAGGAGCCTGGCAGGTTACCCCCCTTCCCAGGCTACGTTTGAAGTTTGAGGTGGCAAGACAAGCAAGCAGCCCCAGTCTCTGTGCCTCTGTGCGAGCAGTGCCATGGGCAGATGAGGCTGAGCAACAGCTTTCCAGGCTAGCCCCTTCTGCCTGCCAGCTATCTTCAGACGTTCGCACTTTCGGAGCAGGGCTGCGAAAGGAGCCTGGCAGGGTACCCCCCTTCCCAGGCTACGTTTGAAGTTTGAGGTGGCAAGACAAGCAAGCAGCCCCAGTCTCTGTGCCTCTGTGCGAGCAGTGCCATGGGCAGATGAGGCTGACAAACAGCTTTCCAGGCTAGCCCCTTCTGCCTGCCAGCTATTTGCAGACGTTCGCACTTTCGGAGCAGGGCTGCGAAAGGAGCCTGGCAGGGTCACCCCCTTCCCAGGCTACGTTAGAAGTTTGAGGTGGCAAGACAAGCAAGCAGCACCAATCTCTGTGCCTCTGTGCGAGCACTGCCATGGGCAGATGAGGCTGAGCAACAGCTTTCCAGGCTAGCCCCTTCTGGCTGCCAGCTATCTGCAGACGTTCGCACTTTCGGAGCAGGGCTGTGATAGGAGCCTGGCAGGGACACCACCATTCCCAGCATGCGTTTGAAGTTTCAAGTGGCAAGATAAGCAAGAAGCCCCATTCTCTGTGCCTTTATGCGAACAGTGCCATGGGCAGATGAGGCTGAGCAACAGCTTTCCAGGCTAGCCCCTTCTGGCTGCCAGCTATCTGCAGACGTTCGCACTTTCGGAGCAGGGCTGCGAAAGGAGCCTGGCTGGGACACCAACTTTCCCAGGCTATGTTTGAGGTGGCAAGACAAGCAAGCAGCCCCAGTCTCTGTGCCTCTGTGCGAGCACTGCCATGGGCAGATGAGGCTGACAAACAGCTTTCCAGTCTAGCCCCTTCTGCCTGCCAGTTATCTTCAGACGTTCGCACTTTCGGAGCAGGGCTGCGAAAGGAGCCTGGCAGGGTACCCCCCTTCCCAGGCTACGTTTGAAGTTTGAGGTGGCAAGACAAGCAAGCAGCCCCAGTCTCTGTGCCTCTGTGCGAGCAGTGCCATGGACAGATGAGGCTGACAAACAGCTTTCCAGGCTAGCCCCTTCTGGCTGCCAGCTATCTGCAGACGTTCGCACTTTCGGAGCAGGGCTGCGAAAGGAGCCTGGCTGGGACACCAACTTTCCCAGGCTACGTTAGAAGTTTGAGGTGGCAAGACAAGCAAGCAGCCCCATTCTCTGTGCCTCTGTGCGAGCAGTGCCATGGGCAGATGAGGCTGAGCAACAGCTTTCCAGGCTAGCCCCTTCTGGCTGCCAGCGATCTGCAGACGTTCGCATTTCAAGAGCAGGGCTGCAAAAGGAGCCTGGCTGGGACACCATCTTTCCCAGGCTACGTTTGAAGTTTCAGGTGGCAAGACAAGCAAGCAGCCCCATTCTCTGTGCCTCTGTGCGAGCAGTGCCATGGGCAGATGAGGCTGAGCAACAGCTTTCCAGGCTAGCCCCTTCTGGCTGCCAGCTATCTGCAGACGTTCGCACTTTCGGAGCAGGGCTGTGATAGGAGCCTGGCAGGGACACCACCATTCCCAGCATGCGTTTGAAGTTTCAAGTGGCAAGATAAGCAAGAAGCCCCAGTCTCTGTGCCTCTATGCGAACAGTGCCATGAGGAGATGAGGCTGAGCAACAGCTTTCCAGGCTAGCCCCTTCTGGCTGCCAGCTATCTGCAGACGTTCGCATTTCAAGAGCAGACCTGCGAAAGGAGCCTAGCAGGTACACCATCTTTCCCTGGCTACGTTTGAAGTTTGAGGTGGCAAGACAAGCAAGCAGCCTCATTCTCTGTGCCTCTGTGCGAGCAGTGTCATGGGCAGATGAGGCTGACAAACAGCTTTCCAGGCTAGCCCCTTCTGGCTGCCAGCTATCTGCAGACGTTCGCACTTTCGGAGCAGGGCTGTTATAGGAGCCTGGCTGGGACACCAGCTTTCCCAGGATACGTTTGAAGTTTGAGGTGGCAAGACAAGCAAGCAGCCCCAGTCTCTGTGCCTCTGTGCGAGCAGTGCCATGGGCAGATGAGGCTGAGCAACAGCTTTCCAGGCTAGCCCCTTCTGGCTGCCAGCTATCTGCAGACGTTCGCATTTCAAGAGCAGGTCTGCGAAAGGAGCCTGGCTGGGACACCAACTTTCCCAGGCTACGTTTGAAGTTTGAGGTGGCAAGACAAGCAAGCAGCCCCAGTCTCTGTGCCTCTGTGCGAGCACTGCCATGGGTAGATGAGGCTGAGCAACAGCTTTCCAGGCTAGCACCTTCTGGCTGC
Organism: Opisthocomus hoazin; assembly: GCF_030867145.1. Taxonomy (NCBI): domain Eukaryota; kingdom Metazoa; phylum Chordata; class Aves; order Opisthocomiformes; family Opisthocomidae; genus Opisthocomus; species Opisthocomus hoazin. The sequence continues at coordinate 2,237,865 of NC_134450.1, read as the reverse complement.
CAGCTATCTGCAGACGTTCGCACTTTCGGAGCAGGGCTGCGAAAGGAGCCTGGCTGGGACACCAACTTTCCCAGGCTACGTTTGAAGTTTGAGGTGGCAAGACAAGCAAGCAGCCCCAGTCTCTGTGCATCTGTGCGAGCAGTGCCATGGGCAGATGAGGCTGAGCAACAGCTTTCCAGGCTAGCCCCTTCTGCCTGCCAGCTATCTTCAGACGTTCGCACTTTCGGAGCAGGGCTGCGAAAGGAGCCTGGCTGGGACACCAACTTTCCCAGGCTACTTTTGAAGTTTGAGGTGGCAAGACAAGCAAGCAGCCCCAGTCTCTGTGCCTCTGTGCGAGCAGTGCCATGGGCAGATGAGGCTGACAAACAGCTTTCCAGGCTAGCCCCTTCTGCCTGCCAGCTATTTGCAGACGTTCGCACTTTCGGACCAGGGCTGCGAAAGGAGCCTGGCAGGGTCCCCCACTTCCCAGACTACATTTGAAGTCTGAGGGGGCAAGGCAAGCAAGCAGTCCCAGTCTCTGTGCCTCTGTGCGAGCAGTGCCATGGGCAGATGAGGCTGAGCAACAGCTTTCCAGGCTAGCCCCTTCTGCCTGCCAGTTATCTGCAGACGTTCGCACTTTCGGAGCAGGGCTGCGAAAGGAGCCTGGCAGGGACACCACCATTCCCAGGCTGCGTTAGAAGTATGAGGTGGCAAGACAAGCAAGCAGCCCCAGTCTCTGTGCCTCTGTGCGAGCAGTGCCATGGGCAGATGAGGCTGAGCAACAGCTTTCCAGGCTAGCCCCTTCTGGCTGCCAGCTATTTGCAGATGTTCGCACTTTCGGAGCAGGGCTGCGAAACTAGCCTGGCAGGGTCACCCCCTTCCCAGGCTACGTTTGAAGTTTGAGGTGGCAAGACAAGCAAGCAGCACCAGTCTCTGTGCCTCTGTGCGAGCACTGCCATGGGCAGATGAGGCTGAGCAACAGCTTTCCACGCTAGCGCCTTCTGGCTGCCAGCTATCTGCAGACGTTCGCACTTTCGGAGCAGGGCTGCGAAAGGAGCCTTGCTGGGACACCAACTTTCCCAGGCTACGTTTGAAGTTTGAGGTGGCAAGACAAGCAAGCAGCCCCATTCTCTGTGCCTCTATGCGTACAGTGCCATGGGCAGATGAGGCTGAGCAACAGCTTTCCAGGCTAGCACCTTCTGGCTGCCACCTATCTGCAGACGTGCGTACTTTCGGAGCAGGGCTGTGATAGGAGCCTGGCAGGGACACCACCATTCCCAGCATGCGTTTGAAGTTTCAAGTGGCAAGATAAGCAAGAAGCCCCATTCTCTGTGCCTCTATGCGAACAGTGCCATGGGCAGATGAGGCTGAGCAACAGCTTTCCAGGCTAGCCCCTTCTGCCTGCCAGCTATCTGCAGACGTTCGCATTTCAAGAGCAGGGCTGCGAAAGGAGCCTGGCTGGGACACCATCTTTCCCAGGCTACGTTTGAAGTTTGAGGTGGCAAGACAAGCAAGCAGCCCCATTCTCTGTGCCTCTGTGCGAGCAGTGCCATGGGCAGATGAGGCTGACAAACAGCTTTCCAGGCTAGCCCCTTCTGGCTGCCAGCTATCTGCAGACGTTCGCATTTCAAGAGCAGGTCTGCGAAAGGAGCCTGGCTGGGACACCAACTTTCCCAGGCTACGTTTGAAGTTTGAGGTGGCAAGACAAGCAAGCAGCCGCATTCTCTGTGCCTCTGTGCGAGCACTGCCATGGGCAGATGAGGCTGAGCAACAGCTTTCCAGGATAGCCCCTTCTGGCTGCCAGCTATCTGCAGACGTTCGCACTTTCGGAGCAGGGCTGCGAAAGGAGCCTGGCTGGGACACCAACTTTCCCAGGCTACGTTTGAGGTGGCAAGACAAGCAAGCAGCCCCAGTCTCTGTGCCTCTGTGCGAGCAGTGCCATGGGCAGATGAGGCTGAGCAACAGCTTTCCAGGCTAGCCCCTTCTGGCTGCCAGCTATCTGCAGACGTTCGCACTTTCGGAGCAGGGCTGCGAAAGGAGCCTGGCAGGGTCCCCCACTTCCCAGGCAACATTTGAAGTCTGAGGGGGCAAGGCAAGCAAGCAGTCCCAGTCTCTGTGCCTCTGTGCGAGCAGTGCCATGGGCAGATGAGGCTGACAAACAGCTTTCCAGGCTAGCCCCTTCTGCCTGCCAGTTATCTGCAGACGTTCGCACTTTCGGAGCAGGGCTGAGAAAGGAGCCTGGTAGGGTCCCCCCCTTCCCAGGCTACGTTTGAAGTTTGAGGTGGCAAGACAAGCAAGCAGCCCCAGTCTCTGTGCCTCTGTGCGAGCAGTGCCATGGGCAGATGAGGCTGACAAACAGCTTTCCAGGCTAGCCCCTTCTGGCTGCCAGCTATTTGCAGATGTTCGCACTTTCGGAGCAGGGCTGCGAAACTAGCCTGGCAGGGTCACCCCCTTCCCAGGCTACGTTTGAAGTTTGAGGTGGCAAGACAAGCAAGCAGCACCAGTCTCTGTGCCTCTGTGCGAGCACTGCCATGGGCAGATGAGGCTGAGCAACAGCTTTCCACGCTAGCCCCTTCTGCCTGCCAGCTATCTGCAGACGTTCGCACGTTCGGAGCAGGGCTGCGAAAGGAGCCTGGCTGGGACACCAACTTTCCCAGGCTACGTTTGAAGTTTGAGGTGGCAAGACAAGCAAGCAGCCCCATTCTCTGTGCCTCTGTGCGAGCAGTGCCATGGGCAGATGAGGCTGAGCAACAGCTTTCCAGGCTAGCCCCTTCTGGCTGCCAGCTATCTGCAGACGTTCGCACTTTCGGAGCAGGGCTGCGAAAGGAGCCTGGCTGGGACACCAAATTTCCCAGGCTACGTTTGAGGTGGCAAGACAAGCAAGCAGCCCCAGTCTCTGTGCCTCTGTGCGAGCAGTGCCATGGGCAGATGAGGCTGAGCAACAGCTTTCCAGGCTAGCCCCTTCTGCCTGCCAGCTATCTGCAGACGTTCGCACTTTCGGAGCAGGGCTGCGAAAGGAGCCTGGCAGGTTACCCCCCTTCCCAGGCTACGTTTGAAGTTTGAGGTGGCAAGACAAGCAAGCAGCCCCAGTCTCTGTGCCTCTGCGCGAGCAGTGCCATGGGCAGATGAGGCTGACAAACAGCTTTCCAGGCTAGCCCCTTCTGCCTGCCAGCTATTTGCAGACGTTCGCACTTTCGGAGCAGATCTGTGATAGGAGCCTGGCATGGACACCACAGTTCCCAGCATGCGTTTGAAGTTTCAAGTGGCAAGATAAGCAAGAAGCCCCATTCTCTGTGCCTCTCTGCGAACAGTGCCATGAGGAGATGAGGCTGAGCAACAGCTTTCCAGGATAGCCCCTTCTGGCTGCCAGCTATCTGCAGACGTTCGCATTTCAAGAGCAGGGCTGCGAAAGGAGCCTGGCTGGGACACCATCTTTCCCAGGCTACGTTTGAAGTTTGAGGTGGCAAGACAAGCAAGCAGCCCCATTCTCTGTGCCTCTGTGCGAGCAGTGCCATGGGCAGATGAGGCTGACAAACAGCTTTCCAGGCTAGCCCCTTCTGGCTGCCAGCTATCTGCAGATGTTCGCATTTCAAGAGCAGGTCTGCGAAAGGAGCCTGGATGGGACACCAACTTTCCCAGGCTACGTTTGAATTTTGAGGTGGCAAGACAAGCAAGCAGCCGCATTCTCTGTGCCTCTGTGCGAGCAGTGCCATGGGCAGATGAGGCTGAGCAACAGCTTTCCAGGCTAGCCCCTTCTGGCTGCCAGCTATCTGCAGACGTTCGCACTTTCGGAGCAGGGCTGCGAAAGGAGCCTGGCTGGGACACCAACTTTCCCAGGCTACGTTTGAGGTGGCAAGACAAGCAAGCAGCCCCAGTCTCTGTGCCTCTGTGCGAGCAGTGCCATGGGCAGATGAGGCTGAGCAACAGCTTTCCAGGCTAGCCCCTTCTGGCTGCCAGCTATCTGCAGACGTTCGCACTTTCGGAGCAGGGCTGCGAAAGGAGCCTGGCAGGGTCCCCCACTTCCCAGGCAACATTTGAAGTCTGAGGGGGCAAGACAAGCAAGCAGTCCCAGTCTCTGTGCCTCTGTGCGAGCAGTGCCATGGGCAGATGAGGCTGAGCAACAGCTTTCCAGGCTAGCCCCTTCTGCCTGCCAGTTATCTGCAGACGTTCGCACTTTCGGAGCAGGGCTGCGAAAGGAGCCTGGCAGGTTACCCCCCTTCCCAGGCTACGTTTGAAGTTTGAGGTGGCAAGACAAGCAAGCAGCCCCAGTCTCTGTGCCTCTGTGCGAGCAGTGCCATGGGCAGATGAGGCTGAGCAACAGCTTTCCAGGCTAGCCCCTTCTGCCTGCCAGCTATCTTCAGACGTTCGCACTTTCGGAGCAGGGCTGAGAAAGGAGCCTGGCAGGGTACCCCCCTTCCCAGGCTACGTTTGAAGTTTGAGGTGGCAAGACAAGCAAGCAGCCCCAGTCTCTGTGCCTCTGTGCGAGCAGTGCCATGGGCAGATGAGGCTGAGCAACAGCTTTCCAGGCTAGCCCCTTCTGGCTGCCAGCTATTTGCAAACGTTCGCACTTTCGGAGCAGGGCTGCGAAAGGAGCCTGGCAGGGACACCACCATTCCCAGCATGCGTTTGAAGTTTCAAGTGGGAAGATAAGCAAGAAGCCCCATTCTCTGTGCCTTTATGCGAACAGTGCCATTGGCAGATGAGGCTGAGCAACAGCTTTCCAGGCTAGCCCCTTCTGCCTGCCAGCTATCTTCAGACGTTTTTATTTCAAGAGCAGGGCTGCGAAAGGAGCCTGGCTGGGACACCATCTTTCCCAGGGTACGTTTGAAGTTTGAGGTGGCAAGACAAGCAAGCAGCCCCAGTCTCTGTGCCTCTGTGCGAGCAGTGCCATGGGCAGATGAGGCTGAGCAACAGCTTTCCAGGCTAGCCCCTTCTGCCTGCCAGCTATCTTCAGACGTTCGCATTTCAAGAGCAGGGCTGCGAAAGGAGCCTGGCTGGGACACCAACTTTCCCAGGCTACGTTTGAAGTTTGATGTGGCAAGACAAGCAAGCAGCACCAGTCTCTGTGCCTCTGTGCGAGCACTGCCACGGGTAGATGAGGCTGAGCAACAGCTTTCCAGGATAGCCCCTTCTGGCTGCCAGCTATCTGCAGACGTTCGCACTTTCGGAGCAGGGCTGCGAAAGGAGCCTGGCTGGGACACCAACTTTCCCAGGCTACGTTTGAGGTGGCAAGACAAGCAAGCAGCCCCAGTCTCTGTGCCTCTGTGCGAGCAGTGCCATGGGCAGATGAGGCTGAGCAACAGCTTTCCAGGCTAGCCCCTTCTGCCTGCCAGCTATCTTCAGACGTTCGCACTTTCGGAGCAGGGCTGCGAAAGGAGCCTGGCAGGGTACCCCCCTTCCCAGGCTACGTTTGAAGTTTGAGGTGGCAAGACAAGCAAGCAGCCCCATTCTCTGTGCCTCTGTGCGAGCAGTGCCATGGGCAGATGAGGCTGACAAACAGCTTTCCAGGCTAGCCCCTTCTGGCTGCCAGCTATCTGCAGACGTTCGCACTTTCGGAGCAGGGCTGCGAAAGGAGCCTGGCTGGGACACCAACTTTCCCAGGCTACGTTTGAAGTTTGAGGTGGCAAGACAAGCAAGCAGCCCCATTCTCTGTGCCTCTGTGCGAGCAGTGCCATGGGCAGATGAGGCTGAGCAACAGCTTTCCAGGCTAGCCCCTTCTGGCTGCCAGCGATCTGCAGACGTTCGCATTTCAAGAGCAGGGCTGCAAAAGAAGCCTGGCTGGGACACCATCTTTCCCAGGCTACGTTTGAAGTTTGAGGTGGCAAGACAAGCAAGCAGCCCCATTCTCTGTGCCTCTGTGCGAGCAGTGTCATGGGCAGATGAGGCTGAGCAACAGCTTTCCAGGCTAGCCCCTTCTGGCTGCCAGCTATCTGCAGACGTTCGCACTTTCGGAGCAGGGCTGTGATAGGAGCCTGGCTGGGACACCACCATTCCCAGCATGCGTTTGAAGTTTCAAGTGGCAAGATAAGCAAGAAGCCCCATTCTCTGTGCCTCTATGCGAACAGTGCCATGAGGAGATGAGGCTGAGCAACAGCTTTCCAGGATAGCCCCTTCTGGCTGCCAGCTATCTGCAGACGTTCGCATTTCAAGAGCAGGGCTGCGAAAGGAGCCTAGCAGGTACACCATCTTTCCCTGGCTACGTTTGAAGTTTGAGGTGGCAAGACAAGCAAGCAGCCCCATTCTCTGTGCCTCTGTGCGAGCAGTGTCATGGGCAGATGAGGCTGACAAACAGCTTTCCAGGCTAGCCCCTTCTGGCTGCCAGCTATCTGCAGACGTTCGCACTTTCGGAGCAGGGCTGTGATAGGAGCCTGGCTGGGACACCAGCTTTCCCAGGCTACGTTTGAAGTTTGAGGTGGCAAGACAAGCAAGCAGCCCCAGTCTCTGTGCCTCTGTGCGAGCAGTGCCATGGGCAGATGAGGCTGAGCAACAGCTTTCCAGGCTAGCCCCTTCTGGCTGCCAGCTATCTGCAGACGTTCGCATTTCAAGAGCAGGTCTGCGAAAGGAGCCTGGCTGGGACACCAACTTTCCCAGGCTACGTTTGAAGTTTGAGGTGGCAAGACAAGCAAGCAGTCCCATTCTCTGTGCCTCTGTGCGAGCAGTGCCATGGGCAGATGAGGCTGACAAACAGCTTTCCAGGCTAGCCCCTTCTGCCTGCCAGCTATTTGCAGACGTTCTCACTTTCGGAGCAGGGCTGCGAAAGGAGCCTGGCAGGGTCCCCCACTTCCCAGACTACATTTTAAGTCTGAGGGGGCAAGGCAAGCAAGCAGTCCCAGTCTCTGTGCCTCTGTGCGAGCAGTGCCATGGGCAGATGAGGCTGAGCAACAGCTTTCCAGGCTAGCCCCTTCTGCCTGCCAGTTATCTGCAGACGTTCGCACTTTTGGAGCAGGGCTGCGAAAGGAGCCTGGCAGGGACACCACCATTCCCAGGCTGCGTTAGAAGTATGAGGTGGCAAGACAAGCAAGCAGCCCCAGTCTCTGTGCCTCTGTGCGAGCAGTGCCATGGGCAGATGAGGCTGACAAACAGCTTTCCAGGCTAGCCCCTTCTGGCTGCCAGCTATTTGCAGACGTTCGCACTTTCGGAGCAGGGCTGCGAAAGGAGCCTGGCTGGGACACCAACTATCCCAGGCTACGTTTGAAGTTTGAGGTGGCAAGACAAGCAAGCAGCCCCAGTCTCTGTGCCTCTGTGCGAGCAGTGCCATGGGCAGATGAGGCTGACAAACAGCTTTCCAGGCTAGCACCTTCTGGCTGCCAGCTATTTGCAGACGTTCTCACTTTCGGAGCAGGGCTGCGAAAGGAGCCTGGCATGGTCCCCCACTTCCCAGACTACATTTGAAGTCTGAGGGGGCAAGGCAAGCAAGCAGTCCCAGTCTCTGTGCCTCTGTGCGAGCAGTGCCATGGGCAGATGAGGCTGAGCAACAGCTTTCCAGGCTAGCCCCTTCTGCCTGCCAGTTATCTGCAGACGTTCGCACTTTCGGAGCAGGGCTGCGAAAGGAGCCTGGCAGGGACACCACCATTCCCAGGCTGCGTTAGAAGTATGAGGTGGCAAGACAAACAAGCAACCCCAGTCTCTGTGCCTCTGTGCGAGCAGTGCCATGGGCAGATGAGGCTGAGCAACAGCTTTCCAGGCTAGCCCCTTCTGGCTGCCAGCTATTTGCAGACGTTCGCACTTTCGGAGCAGGGCTGCGAAAGGAGCCTGGCAGGTTACCCCCCTTCCCAGGCTACGTTTGAAGTTTGAGGTGGCAAGACAAGCAAGCAGCCCCAGTCTCTGCGCCTCTGTGCGAGCAGTGCCATGGGCAGATGAGGCTGACAAACAGCTTTCCAGGCTAGCCCCTTCTGCCTGCCAGCTATCTTCAGACGTTCGCACTTTCGGAGCAGGGCTGAGAAAGGAGCCTGGCAGGGTACCCCCCTTCCCAGGCTACGTTTGAAGTTTGAGGTGGCAAGACAAGCAAGCAGCCCCAGTCTCTGTGCCTCTGTGCGAGCAGTGCCATGGGCAGATGAGGCTGAGCAACAGCTTTCCAGGCTAGCCCCTTCTGGCTGCCAGCTATTTGCAGACGTTCGCACTTTCGGAGCAGGGCTGCGAAAGGAGCCTGGCAGGGACACCACCATTCCCAGCATGCGTGTGAAGTTTCAAGTGGCAAGATAAGCAAGAAGCCCCATTCTCTGTGCCTTTATGCGAACAGTGCCATGGGCAGATGAGGCTGAGCAACAGCTTTCCAGGCTAGCCCCTTCTGCCTGCCAGCTATCTGCAGACGTTTTTATTTCAAGAGCAGGGCTGCGAAAGGAGCCTGGCTGGGACACCATCTTTCCCAGGCTACGTTTGAAGTTTGAGGTGGCAAGACAAGCAAGCAGCCCCAGTCTCTGTGCCTCTGTGCGAGCAGTGCCATGGGCAGATGAGGCTGAGCAACAGCTTTCCAGGCTAGCCCCTTCTGCCTGCCAGCTATCTGCAGACGTTCGCATTTCAAGAGCAGGGCTGCGAAAGGAGCCTGGCTGGGACACCAACTTTCCCAGGCTACGTTTGAAGTTTGATGTGGCAAGACAAGCAAGCAGCACCAGTCTCTGTGCCTCTGTGCGAGCACTGCCACGGGTAGATGAGGCTGAGCAACAGCTTTCCAGGATAGCCCCTTCTGGCTGCCAGCTATCTGCAGACGTTCGCACTTTCGGAGCAGGGCTGCGAAAGGAGCCTGGCTGGGACACCAACTTTCCCAGGCTACGTTTGAGGTGGCAAGACAAGCAAGCAGCCCCATTCTCTGTGCCTCTGTGCGAGCAGTGCCATGGGCAGATGAGGCTGAGCAACAGCTTTCCAGGCTAGCCCCTTCTGCCTGCCAGCTATCTTCAGACGTTCGCACTTTCGGAGCAGGGCTGCGAAAGGAGCCTGGCAGGGTACCCCCCTTCCCAGGCTACGTTTGAAGTTTGAGGTGGCAAGACAAGCAAGCAGCCCCATTCTCTGTGCCTCTGTGCGAGCAGTGCCATGGGCAGATGAGGCTGAGCAACAGCTTTCCAGGCTAGCCCCTTCTGGCTGCCAGCGATCTGCAGACGTTCGCATTTCAAGAGCAGGGCTGCAAAAGGAGCCTGGCTGGGACACCATCTTTCCCAGGCTACGTTTGAAGTTTGAGGTGGCAAGACAAGCAAGCAGCCCCATTCTCTGTGCCTCTGTGCGAGCAGTGTCATGGGCAGATGAGGCTGAGCAACAGCTTTCCAGGCTAGCCCCTTCTGGCTGCCAGCTATCTGCAGACGTTCTCACTTTCGGAGCAGGGCTGTGATAGGAGCCTGGCTGGGACACCACCATTCCCAGCATGCGTTTGAAGTTTCAAGTGGCAAGATAAGCAAGAAGCCCCATTCTCTGTGCCTCTATGCGAACAGTGCCATGAGGAGATGAGGCTGAGCAACAGCTTTCCAGGATAGCCCCTTCTGGCTGCCAGCTATCTGCAGACGTTCGCATTTCAAGAGCAGGGCTGCGAAAGGAGCCTAGCAGGTACACCATCTTTCCCTGGCTACGTTTGAAGTTTGAGGTGGCAAGACAAGCAAGCAGCCCCATTCTCTGTGCCTCTGTGCGAGCAGTGTCATGGGCAGATGAGGCTGACAAACAGCTTTCCAGGCTAGCCCCTTCTGGCTGCCAGCTATCTGCAGACGTTCGCACTTTCGGAGCAGGGCTGTGATAGGAGCCTGGCTGGGACACCAGCTTTCCCAGGCTACGTTTGAAGTTTGAGGTGGCAAGACAAGCAAGCAGCCCCAGTCTCTGTGCCTCTGTGCGAGCAGTGCCATGGGCAGATGAGGCTGAGCAACAGCTTTCCAGGCTAGCCCCTTCTGGCTGCCAGCTATCTGCAGACGTTCGCATTTCAAGAGCAGGTCTGCGAAAGGAGCCTGGCTGGGACACCAACTTTCCCAGGCTACGTTTGAAGTTTGAGGTGGCAAGACAAGCAAGCAGTCCCATTCTCTGTGCCTCTGTGCGAGCAGTGCCATGGGCAGATGAGGCTGACAAACAGCTTTCCAGGCTAGCCCCTTCTGCCTGCCAGCTATTTGCAGACGTTCTCACTTTCGGAGCAGGGCTGCGAAAGGAGCCTGGCAGGGTCCCCCACTTCCCAGACTACATTTGAAGTCTGAGGGGGCAAGGCAAGCAAGCAGTCCCAGTCTCTGTGCCTCTGTGCGAGCAGTGCCATGGGCAGATGAGGCTGAGCAACAGCTTTCCAGGCTAGCCCCTTCTGCCTGCCAGTTATCTGCAGACGTTCGCACTTTTGGAGCAGGGCTGCGAAAGGAGCCTGGCAGGGACACCACCATTCCCAGGCTGCGTTAGAAGTATGAGGTGGCAAGACAAGCAAGCAGCCCCAGTCTCTGTGCCTCTGTGCGAGCAGTGCCATGGGCAGATGAGGCTGACAAACAGCTTTCCAGGCTAGCCCCTTCTGGCTGCCAGCTATTTGCAGACGTTCGCACTTTCGGAGCAGGGCTGCGAAAGGAGCCTGGCAGGGTCACCCCCTTCCCAGGCTACGTTTGAAGTTTGAGGTGGCAAGACAAGCAAGCAGCCCCAGTCTCTGTGCATCTGTGCGAGCAGTGCCATGGGCAGATAAGGCTGAGCAACAGCTTTCCAGGCTAGCACCTTCTGCCTGCCAGCTATCTTCAGACGTTCGCACTTTCGGAGCAGGGCTGCGAAAGGAGCCTGGCTGGGACACCAACTTTCCCAGGCTACGTTTGAAGTTTGAGGTGGCAAGACAAGCAAGCAGCCCCAGTCTCTGTGCCTCTGTGCGAGCAGTGCCATGGGCAGATGAGGCTGACAAACAGCTTTCCAGGCTAGCACCTTCTGGCTGCCAGCTATTTGCAGACGTTCTCACTTTCGGAGCAGGGCTGCGAAAGGAGCCTGGCATGGTCCCCCACTTCCCAGACTACATTTGAAGTCTGAGGGGGCAAGGCAAGCAAGCAGTCCCAGTCTCTGTGCCTCTGTGCGAGCAGTGCCATGGGCAGATGAGGCTGAGCAACAGCTTTCCAGGCTAGCCCCTTCTGCCTGCCAGTTATCTGCAGACGTTCGCACTTTCGGAGCAGGGCTGCGAAAGGAGCCTGGCAGGGACACCACCATTCCCAGGCTGCGTTAGAAGTATGAGGTGGCAAGACAAGCAAGCAGCCCCAGTCTCTGTGCCTCTGTGCGAGCAGTGCCATGGGCAGATGAGGCTGAGCAACAGCTTTCCAGGCTAGCCCCTTCTGGCTGCCAGCTATTTGCAGATGTTCGCACTTTCGGAGCAGGGCTGCGAAACTAGCCTGGCAGGGTCACCCCCTTCCCAGGCTACGTTTGAAGTTTGAGGTGGCAAGACAAGCAAGCAGCACCAGTCTCTGTGCCTCTGTGCGAGCACTGCCATGGGCAGATGAGGCTGAGCAACAGCTTTCCAGGCTAGCCCCTTCTGCCTGCCAGCTATCTGCAGACGTTCGCATTTGAAGAGCAGGGCTGAGAAAGGAGCCTGGCTGGGACACCAACTTTCCCAGGCTACGTTTGAAGTTTGAGGTGGCAAGATAAGCAAGCAGCCCCATTCTCTGTGCCTCTGTGCGAGCACTGCCACGGGTAGATGAGGCTGAGCAACAGCTTTCCAGGCTAGCCCCTTCTGGCTGCCAGCTATCTGCAGACGTTCGCACTTTCGGAGCAGGGCTGTGATAGGAGCCTGGCAGGGACACCACCATTCCCAGCATGCGTTTGAAGTTTCAAGTGGCAAGATAAGCAAGAAGCCCCATTCTCTGTGCCTCTATGCGAACAGTGCCATGAGGAGATGAGGCTGAGCAACAGCTTTCCAGGATAGCCCCTTCTGCCTGCCAGCTATCTGCAGACGTTCGCATTTCAAGAGCAGGGCTGCGAAAGGAGCCTAGCAGGTACACCATCTTTCCCTGGCTACGTTTGAAGTTTGAGGTGGCAAGACAAGCAAGCAGCCCCATTCTCTGTGCCTCTGTGCGAGCAGTGTCATGGGCAGATGAGGCTGACAAACAGCTTTCCAGGCTAGCCCCTTCTGGCTGCCAGCTATCTGCAGACGTTCGCACTTTCGGAGCAGGGCTGTGATAGGAGCCTGGCTGGGACACCAGCTTTCCCAGGCTACGTTTGAAGTTTGAGGTGGCAAGACAAGCAAGCAGCCCCAGTCTCTGTGCCTCTGTGCGAGCAGTGCCATGGGCAGATGAGGCTGAGCAACAGCTTTCCAGGCTAGCCCCTTCTGGCTGCCAGCTATCTGCAGACGTTCGCATTTCAAGAGCAGGTCTGCGAAAGGAGCCTGGCTGGGACACCAACTTTCCCAGGCTACGTTTGAAGTTTGAGGTGGCAAGACAAGCAAGCAGTCCCATTCTCTGTGCCTCTGTGCGAGCAGTGCCATGGGCAGATGAGGCTGACAAACAGCTTTCCAGGCTAGCCCCTTCTGCCTGCCAGCTATTTGCAGACGTTCTCACTTTCGGAGCAGGGCTGCGAAAGGAGCCTGGCAGGGTCCCCCACTTCCCAGACTACATTTGAAGTCTGAGGGGGCAAGGCAAGCAAGCAGTCCCAGTCTCTGTGCCTCTGTGCGAGCAGTGCCATGGGCAGATGAGGCTGAGCAACAGCTTTCCAGGCTAGCCCCTTCTGCCTGCCAGTTATCTGCAGACGTTCGCACTTTTGGAGCAGGGCTGCGAAAGGAGCCTGGCAGGGACACCACCATTCCCAGGCTGCGTTAGAAGTATGAGGTGGCAAGACAAGCAAGCAGCCCCAGTCTCTGTGCCTCTGTGCGAGCAGTGCCATGGGCAGATGAGGCTGACAAACAGCTTTCCAGGCTAGCCCCTTCTGGCTGCCAGCTATTTGCAGACGTTCGCACTTTCGGAGCAGGGCTGCGAAAGGAGCCTGGCAGGGTCACCCCCTTCCCAGGCTACGTTTGAAGTTTGAGGTGGCAAGACAAGCAAGCAGCCCCAGTCTCTGTGCATCTGTGCGAGCAGTGCCATGGGCAGATAAGGCTGAGCAACAGCTTTCCAGGCTAGCACCTTCTGCCTGCCAGCTATCTTCAGACGTTCGCACTTTCGGAGCAGGGCTGCGAAAGGAGCCTGGCTGGGACACCAACTTTCCCAGGCTACGTTTGAAGTTTGAGGTGGCAAGACAAGCAAGCAGCCCCAGTCTCTGTGCCTCTGTGCGAGCAGTGCCATGGGCAGATGAGGCTGACAAACAGCTTTCCAGGCTAGCACCTTCTGGCTGCCAGCTATTTGCAGACGTTCTCACTTTCGGAGCAGGGCTGCGAAAGGAGCCTGGCATGGTCCCCCACTTCCCAGACTACATTTGAAGTCTGAGGGGGCAAGGCAAGCAAGCAGTCCCAGTCTCTGTGCCTCTGTGCGAGCAGTGCCATGGGCAGATGAGGCTGAGCAACAGCTTTCCAGGCTAGCCCCTTCTGCCTGCCAGTTATCTGCAGACGTTCGCACTTTCGGAGCAGGGCTGCGAAAGGAGCCTGGCAGGGACACCACCATTCCCAGGCTGCGTTAGAAGTATGAGGTGGCAAGACAAGCAAGCAGCCCCAGTCTCTGTGCCTCTGTGCGAGCAGTGCCATGGGCAGATGAGGCTGAGCAACAGCTTTCCAGGCTAGCCCCTTCTGGCTGCCAGCTATTTGCAGATGTTCGCACTTTCGGAGCAGGGCTGCGAAACTAGCCTGGCAGGGTCACCCCCTTCCCAGGCTACGTTTGAAGTTTGAGGTGGCAAGACAAGCAAGCAGCACCAGTCTCTGTGCCTCTGTGCGAGCACTGCCATGGGCAGATGAGGCTGAGCAACAGCTTTCCAGGCTAGCCCCTTCTGCCTGCCAGCTATCTGCAGACGTTCGCATTTCAAGAGCAGGGCTGAGAAAGGAGCCTGGCTGGGACACCAACTTTCCCAGGCTACGTTTGAAGTTTGAGGTGGCAAGACAAGCAAGCAGCCCCATTCTCTGTGCCTCTGTGCGAGCACTGCCACGGGTAGATGAGGCTGAGCAACAGCTTTCCAGGCTAGCCCCTTCTGCCTGCCAGCTATCTGCAGACGTTCGCACTTTCGGAGCAGGGCTGTGATAGGAGCCTGGCTGGGACACCACCATTCCCAGCATGCGTTTGAAGTTTCAAGTGGCAAGATAAGCAAGAAGCCCCATTCTCTGTGCCTCTATGCGAACAGTGCCATGAGGAGATGAGGCTGAGCAACAGCTTTCCAGGATAGCCCCTTCTGCCTGCCAGCTATCTGCAGACGTTCGCATTTCAAGAGCAGGGCTGCGAAAGGAGCCTAGCAGGTACACCATCTTTCCCTGGCTACGTTTGAAGTTTGAGGTGGCAAGACAAGCAAGCAGCCCCATTCTCTGTGCCTCTGTGCGAGCAGTGTCATGGGCAGATGAGGCTGACAAACAGCTTTCCAGGCTAGCCCCTTCTGGCTGCCAGCTATCTGCAGACGTTCGCACTTTCGGAGCAGGGCTGTGATAGGAGCCTGGCTGGGACACCAGCTTTCCCAGGCTACGTTTGAAGTTTGAGGTGGCAAGACAAGCAAGCAGCCCCAGTCTCTGTGCACCTGTGCGAGCAGTGCCATGGGCAGATGAGGCTGAGCAACAGCTTTCCAGGCTAGCCCCTTCTGGCTGCCAGCTATCTGCAGACGTTCGCATTTCAAGAGCAGGTCTGCGAAAGGAGCCTGGCTGGGACACCAAATTTCCCAGGCTACGTTTGAAGTTTGAGGTGGCAAGACAAGCAAGCAGTCCCATTCTCTGTTCCTCTGTGCGAGCACTGCCATGGGTAGATGAGGCTGAGCAACAGCTTTCCAGGCTAGCACCTTCTGGCTGCCAGCTATCTGCAGACGTTCGCACTTTCGGAGCAGGGCTGCGAAAGGAGCCTGGCTGGGACACCAACTTTCCCAGGCTACGTTTGAAGTTTGAGGTGGCAAGACAAGCAAGCAGCCCCAGTCTCTGTGCATCTGTGTGAGCAGTGCCATGGGCAGATGAGGCTGAGCAACAGCTTTCCAGGCTAGCCCCTTCTGCCTGCCAGCTATCTTCAGACGTTCGCACTTTCGGAGCAGGGCTGCGAAAGGAGCCTGGCTGGGACACCAACTTTCCCAGGCTACGTTTGAAGTTTGAGGTGGCAAGACAAGCAAGCAGCCCCAGTCTCTGTGCCTCTGTGCGAGCAGTGCCATGGGCAGATGAGGCTGACAAACAGCTTTCCAGGCTAGCCCCTTCTGCCTGCCAGCTGTTTGCAGACGTTCTCACTTTCGGAGCAGGGCTGCGAAAGGAGCCTGGCAGGGTCCCCCACTTCCCAGACTACATTTGAAGTCTGAGGGGGCAAGGCAAGCAAGCAGTCCCAGTCTCTGTGCCTCTGTGCGAGCAGTGCCATGGGCAGATGAGGCTGAGCAACAGCTTTCCAGGCTAGCCCCTTCTGCCTGCCAGTTATCTGCAGACGTTCGCACTTTTGGAGCAGGGCTGCGAAAGGAGCCTGGCAGGGACACCACCATTCCCAGGCTGCGTTAGAAGTATGAGGTGGCAAGACAAGCAAGCAGCCCCAGTCTCTGTGCCTCTGTGCGAGCAGTGCCATGGGCAGATGAGGCTGACAAACAGCTTTCCAGGCTAGCCCCTTCTGGCTGCCAGCTATTTGCAGACGTTCGCACTTTCGGAGCAGGGCTGCGAAAGGAGCCTGGCAGGGTCACCCCCTTCCCAGGCTACGTTTGAAGTTTGAGGTGGCAAGACAAGCAAGCAGCACCAGTCTCTGTGCCTCTGTGCGAGCACTGCCATGGGCAGATGAGGCTGAGCAACAGCTTTCCACGCTAGCGCCTTCTGGCTGCCAGCTATCTGCAGACGTTCGCACGTTCGGAGCAGGGCTGCGAAAGGAGCCTGGCTGGGACACCAACTTTCCCAGCCTACGTTTGAAGTTTGAGGTGGCAAGACAAGCAAGCAGCACCATTCTCTGTGCCTCTATGCGAACAGTGCCATGAGGAGATGAGGCTGAGCAACAGCTTTCCAGGATAGCCCCTTCTGGCTGCCAGCTATCTGCAGACGTTCGCATTTCAAGAGCAGGGCTGCGAAAGGAGCCTAGCAGGTACACCATCTTTCCCTGGCTACGTTTGAAGTTTGAGGTGGCAAGACAAGCAAGCATCCCCATTCTCTGTGCCTCTGTGCGAGCAGTGTCATGGGCAGATGAGGCTGACAAACAGCTTTCCAGGCTAGCCCCTTCTGGCTGCCAGCTATCTGCAGACGTTCGCACTTTCGGAGCAGGGCTGTGATAGGAGCCTGGCTGGGACACCAGCTTTCCCAGGCTACGTTTGAAGTTTGAGGTGGCAAGACAAGCAAGCAGCCCCAGTCTCTGTGCCTCTGTGCGAGCAGTGCCATGGGCAGATGAGGCTGAGCAACAGCTTTCCAGGCTAGCCCCTTCTGGCTGCCAGCTATCTGCAGACGTTCGCATTTCAAGAGCAGGTCTGCGAAAGGAGCCTGGCTGGGACACCAACTTTCCCAGGCTACGTTTGAAGTTTGAGGTGGCAAGACAAGCAAGCAGTCCCATTCTCTGTGCCTCTGTGCGAGCACTGCCATGGGTAGATGAGGCTGAGCAACAGCTTTCCAGGCTAGCCCCTTCTGGCTGCCAGCTATCTGCAGACGTTCGCACTTTCGGAGCAGGGCTGCGAAAGGAGCCTGGCTGGGACACCAACTTTCCCAGGCTACGTTTGAAGTTTGAGGTGGCAAGACAAGCAAGCAGCCCCAGTCTCTGTGCCTCTGTGCGAGCAGTGCCATGGGCAGATGAGGCTGAGCAACAGCTTTCCAGGCTAGCCCCTTCTGCCTGCCAGCTATCTTCAGACGTTCGCACTTTCGGAGCAGGGCTGCGAAAGGAGCCTGGCTGGGACACCAACTTTCCCAGGCTACGTTTGAAGTTTGAGGTGGCAAGACAAGCAAGCAGCCCCAGTCTCTGTGCCTCTGTGCGAGCAGTGCCATGGGCAGATGAGGCTGAGCAACAGCTTTCCAGGCTAGCCCCTTCTGCCTGCCAGCTGTTTGCAGACGTTCTCACTTTCGGAGCAGGGCTGCGAAAGGAGCCTGGCAGGGTCCCCCACTTCCCAGACTACATTTGAAGTCTGAGGGGGCAAGGCAAGCAAGCAGTCCCAGTCTCTGTGCCTCTGTGCGAGCAGTGCCATGGGCAGATGAGGCTGAGCAACAGCTTTCCAGGCTAGCCCCTTCTGCCTGCCAGTTATCTGCAGACGTTCGCACTTTCGGAGCAGGGCTGCGAAAGGAGCCTGGCAGGGACACCACCATTCCCAGGCTGCGTTAGAAGTATGAGGTGGCAAGACAAGCAAGCAGCCCCAGTCTCTGTGCCTCTGTGCGAGCAGTGCCATGGGCAGATGAGGCTGACAAACAGCTTTCCAGGCTAGCCCCTTCTGGCTGCCAGCTATTTGCAGACGTTCGCACTTTCGGAGCAGGGCTGCGAAAGGAGCCTGGCAGGGTCACCCCCTTCCCAGGCTACGTTTGAAGTTTGAGGTGGCAAGACAAGCAAGCAGCCCCATTCTCTGTGCCTCTGTGCGAGCAGTGCCATGGGCAGATGAGGCTGAGCAACAGCTTTCCACGCTAGCGCCTTCTGGCTGCCAGCTATCTGCAGACGTTCGCACGTTCGGAGCAGGGCTGCGAAAGGAGCCTGGCTGGGACACCAACTTTCCCAGGCTACGTTTGAAGTTTGAGGTGGCAAGACAAGCAAGCAGCACCATTCTCTGTGCCTCTGTGCGAGCAGTGCCATGGGCAGATGAGTCTGAGCAACAGCTTTCCAGGATAGCCCCTTCTGGCTGCCAGCTATCTGCAGACGTTCGCACTTTCGGAGCAGGGCTGCGAAAGGAGCCTGGCTGGGACACCAACTTTCCCAGGCTACGTTTGAGGTGGCAAGACAAGCAAGCAGCCCCAGTCTCTGTGCCTCTGTGCGAGCAGTGCCATGGGCAGATGAGTCTGAGCAACAGCTTTCCAGGCTAGCCCCTTCTGCCTGCCAGCTATCTGCAGACGTTCGCACTTTCGGAGCAGGGCTGCGAAAGGAGCCTGGCAGGTTACCCCCCTTCCCAGGCTACGTTTGAAGTTTGAAGTGGCAAGACAAGCAAGCAGCCCCAGTCTCTGTGCCTCTGTGCGAGCAGTGCCATGGGCAGATGAGGCTGACAAACAGCTTTCCAGGCTAGCCCCTTCTGCCTGCCAGCTATTTGCAGACGTTCGCACTTTCGGAGCAGATCTGTGATAGGAGCCTTGCACGGACACCACCATTCCCAGCATGCGTTTGAAGTTTCAAGTGGCAAGATAAGCAAGAAGCCCCATTCTCTGTGCCTCTCTGCGAACAGTGCCATGAGGAGATGAGGCTGAGCAACAGCTTTCCAGGATAGCCCCTTCTGGCTGCCAGCTATCTGCAGACGTTCGCATTTCAAGAGCAGGGCTGCGAAAGGAGCCTAGCAGGTACACCATCTTTCCCTGGCTACGTTTGAAGTTTGAGGTGGCAAGACAAGCAAGCAGCCCCAGTCTCTGTGCCTCTGTGCGAGCAGTGTCATGGGCAGATGAGGCTGACAAACAGCTTTCCAGGCTAGCCCCTTCTGGTTGCCAGCTATCTGCAGACGTTCGCACTTTCGGAGCAGGGCTGTGATAGGAGCCTGGCTGGGACACCACCATTCCCAGCATGCGTTAGAAGTTTGAGGTGGCAAGACAAGCAAGCAGCCCCAGTCTCTGTGCCTCTGTGCGAGCAGTGCCATGGGCAGATGAGGCTGAGCAACAGCTTTCCAGGCTAGCCCCTTCTGCCTGCCAGCTATCTGCAGACGTTCGCATTTCAAGAGCAGGTCTGCGAAAGGAGCCTGGCTGGGACACCAACTTTCCCAGGCTACGTTTGAAGTTTGAGGTGGCAAGACAAGCAAGCAGCCCCAGTCTCTGTGCACCTGTGCGAGCAGTGCCATGGGCAGATGAGGCTGAGCAACAGCTTTCCAGGCTAGCCCCTTCTGCCTGCCAGCTATCTTCAGACGTTCGCACTTTCGGAGCAGGGCTGCGAAAGGAGCCTGGCTGGGACACCAACTTTCCCAGGCTACGTTTGAAGTTTGAGGTGGCAAGACAAGCAAGCAGCCCCAGTCTCTGTGCCTCTGTGCGAGCAGTGCCATGGGCAGATGAGGCTGACAAACAGCTTTCCAGGCTAGCACCTTCTGCCTGCCAGCTATTTGCAGACGTTCTCACTTTCGGAGCAGGGCTGCGAAAGGAGCCTGGCTGGGTCCCCCACTTCCCAGACTACATTTGAAGTCTGAGGGGGCAAGGCAAGCAAGCAGTCCCAGTCTCTGTGCCTCTGTGCGAGCAGTGCCATGGGCAGATGAGGCTGAGCAACAGCTTTCCAGGCTAGCCCCTTCTGCCTGCCAGTTATCTGCAGACGTTCGCACTTTCGGAGCAGGGCTGCGAAAGGAGCCTGGCAGGGACACCACCATTCCCAGCATGCGTTAGAAGTATGAGGTGGCAAGACAAGCAAGCAGCCCCAGTCTCTGTGCCTCTGTGCGAGCAGTGCCATGGGCAGATGAGTCTGAGCAACAGCTTTCCAGGCTAGCCCCTTCTGCCTGCCAGCTATCTGCAGACGTTCGCACTTTCGGAGCAGGGCTGCGAAAGGAACCTGGCAGGTTACCCCCCTTCCCAGGCTACGTTTGAAGTTTGAGGTGGCAAGACAAGCAAGCAGCCCCAGTCTCTGTGCCTCTGTGCGAGCAGTGCCATGGGCAGATGAGGCTGACAAACAGCTTTCCAGGCTAGCCCCTTCTGCCTGCCAGCTATTTGCAGACGTTCGCACTTTCGGAGCAGATCTGTGATAGGAGCCTGGCACGGACACCACCATTCCCAGCATGCGTTTGAAGTTTCAAGTGGCAAGATAAGCAAGAAGCCCCATTCTCTGTGCCTCTCTGCGAACAGTGCCATGAGGAGATGAGGCTGAGCAACAGCTTTCCAGGATAGCCCCTTCTGGCTGCCAGCTATCTGCAGACGTTCGCATTTCAAGAGCAGGGCTGCGAAAGGAGCCTAGCAGGTACACCATCTTTCCCTGGCTACGTTTGAAGTTTGAGGTGGCAAGACAAGCAAGCAGCCCCAGTCTCTGTGCCTCTGTGCGAGCAGTGCCATGGGCAGATAAGGCTGACAAACAGCTTTCCAGGCTAGCCCCTTCTGGCTGCCAGCTATCTGCAGACGTTCGCACTTTCGGAGCAGGGCTGTGATAGGAGCCTGGCTGGGACACCAGCTTTCCCAGGCTACGTTTGAAGTTTGAGGTGGCAAGACAAGCAAGCAGCCCCAGTCTCTGTGCCTCTGTGCGAGCAGTGCCATGGGCAGATGAGGCTGAGCAACAGCTTTCCAGGCTAGCCCCTTCTGCCTGCCAGCTATCTGCAGACGTTCGCATTTCAAGAGCAGGTCTGCGAAAGGAGCCTGGCTGGGACACCAACTTTCCCAGGCTACGTTTGAAGTTTGAGGTGGCAAGACAAGCAAGCAGCCCCATTCTCTGTGCCTCTGTGCGAGCACTGCCATGGGTAGATGAGGCTGAGCAACAGCTTTCCAGGCTAGCACCTTCTGGCTGCCAGCTATCTGCAGACGTTCGCACTTTCGGAGCAGGGCTGCGAAAGAAGCCTGGCTGGGACACCAACTTTCCCAGGCTACGTTTGAAGTTTGAGGTGGCAAGACAAGCAAGCAGCCCCAGTCTCTGTGCATCTGTGCGAGCAGTGCCATGGGCAGATGAGGCTGAGCAACAGCTTTCCAGGCTAGCCCCTTCTGCCTGCCAGCTATCTTCAGACGTTCGCACTTTCGGAGCAGGGCTGCGAAAGGAGCCTGGCTGGGACACCAACTTTCCCTAACTACGTTTGAAGTTTGAGGTGGCAAGACAAGCAAGCAGCCCCAGTTTCTGTGCCTCTGTGCGAGCAGTGCCATGGGCAGATGAGGCTGACAAACAGCTTTCCAGGCTAGCCCCTTCTGCCTGCCAGTTATCTGCAGACGTTCGCACTTTCGGAGCAGGGCTGCGAAAGGAGCCTGGCAGGGACACCACCATTCCCAGGCTGCGTTAGAAGTATGAGGTGGCAAGACAAGCAAGCAGCCCCAGTCTCTGTGCCTCTGTGCGAGCAGTGCCATGGGCAGATGAGGCTGAGCAACAGCTTTCCAGGCTAGCCCCTTCTGGCTGCCAGCTCTTTGCAGATGTTCGCACTTTCGGAGCAGGGCTGCAAAACTAGCCTGGCAGGGTCACCCCCTTCCCAGGCTACGTTTGAAGTTTGAGGTGGCAAGACAAGCAAGCAGCACCAGTCTCTGTGCCTCTGTGCGAGCACTGCCATGGGCAGATGAGGCTGAGCAACAGCTTTCCAGGCTAGCCCCTTCTGCCTGCCAGCTATCTGCAGACGTTCGCACTTTCGGAGCAGGGCTGCGAAAGGAGCCTGGCAGGTTACCCCCCTTCCCAGGCTACGTTTGAAGTTTGAGGTGGCAAGACAAGCAAGCAGCCCAATCTCTGTGCCTCTGTGCGAGCAGTGCCATGGGCAGATGAGGCTGACAAACAGCTTTCCAGGCTAGCCGCTTCTGCCTGCCAGCTATTTGCAGACGTTCGCACTTTCGGAGCAGATCTGTGATAGGAGCCTGGCACGGACACCACCATTCCCAGCATGCGTTTGAAGTTTCAAGTGGCAAGATAAGCAAGCAGCCCCATTCTCTGTGCCTCTCTGCGAACAGTGCCATGAGGAGATGAGGCTGAGCAACAGCTTTCCAGGATAGCCCCTTCTGGCTGCCAGCTATCTGCAGACGTTCGCATTTCAAGAGCAGGGCTGAGAAAGGAGCCTAGCAGGTACACCATCTTTCCCTGGCTACGTTTGAAGTTTGAGGTGGCAAGACAAGCAAGCAGCCCCAGTCTCTGTGCCTCTGTGCGAGCACTGCCATGGGCAGATGAGGCTGACAAACAGCTTTCCAGGCTAGCCCCTTCTGCCTGCCAGTTATCTGCAGACGTTCGCACTTTCGGAGCAGGGCTGCGAAAGGAGCCTGGCAGGGACACCACCATTCCCAGGCTGCGTTTGAAGTTTGAGGTGGCAAGACAAGCAAGCAGCCCCAGTCTCTGTGCCTCTGTGCGAGCAGTGCCATGGGCAGATGAGGCTGAGCAACAGCTTTCCAGGCTAGCCCCTTCTGGCTGCCAGCTATCTGCAGACGTTCGCACTTTCGGAGCAGGGCTGCGAAAGGAGCCTGGCTGGGACACCAACTTTCCCAGGCTACGTTTGAAGTTTGAGGTGGCAAGACAAGCAAGCAGCCCCATTCTCTGTGCCTCTGTGCGAGCAGTGCCATGGGCAGATGAGGCTGAGCAACAGCTTTCCAGGATAGCCCCTTCTGGCTGCCAGCTATCTGCAGACGTTCGCACTTTCGGAGCAGGGCTGCGAAAGGAGCCTGGCTGGGACACCAACTTTCCCAGGCTACGTTTGAGGTGGCAAGACAAGCAAGCAGCCCCAGTCTCTGTGCCTCGGTGCGAGCAGTGCCATGGGCAGATGAGGCTGAGCAACAGCTTTCCAGGCTAGCCCCTTCTGGCTGCCAGCTATCTGCAGACGTTCGCACTTTCGGAGCAGGGCTGCGAAAGGAGCCTGGCAGGTTACCCCCCTTCCCAGGCTACGTTAGAAGTTTGAGGTGGCAAGACAAGCAAGCAGCCCCAGTCTCTGTGCCTCTGTGCGAGCAGTGCCATGGGCAGATGAGGCTGAGCAACAGCTTTCCAGGCTAGCCCCTTCTGGCTGCCAGCTATTTGCAGATGTTCGCACTTTCGGAGCAGGGCTGTGAAACTAGCCTGGCAGGGTCACCCCCTTCCCAGGCTACGTTTGAAGTTTGAGGTGGCAAGACAAGCAAGCAGCACCAGTCTCTGTGCCTCTGTGTGAGCAGTGCCATGGGCAGATGAGGCTGAGCAACAGCTTTCCAGGCTAGCCCCTTCTGCCTGCCAGCTATCTGCAGACGTTCGCACTTTCGGAGCAGGGCTGCGAAAGGAGCCTGGCAGGGACACCACCATTCCCAGCATGCGTTTGAAGTTTGAGGTGGCAAGACAAGCAAGCAGCCCAATCTCTGTGCCTCTGTGCGAGCAGTGCCATGGGCAGATGAGGCTGACAAACAGCTTTCCAGGCTAGCCGCTTCTGCCTGCCAGCTATTTGCAGACGTTCGCACTTTCGGAGCAGGGCTGTGATAGGAGCCTGGCAGGGACACCACCATTCCCAGCATGCGTTTGAAGTTTCAAGTGGCAAGATAAGCAAGAAGCCCCATTCTCTGTGCCTCTGTGCGAACAGTGCCATGGGCAGATGAGGCTGAGCAACAGCTTTCCAGGGTAGCCCCTTCTGGCTGCCAGCTATCTGCAGACGTTCGCATTTCAAGAGCAGGGCTGCGAAAGGAGCCTGGCTGGGACACCATCTTTCCCAGGGTACGTTTGAAGTTTGAGGTGGCAAGACAAGCAAGCAGCACCAGTCTCTGTGCCTCTGTGCGAGCACTGCCATGGGCAGATGAGGCTGAGCAACAGCTTTCCAGGCTAGCACCTTCTGCCTGCCAGCTATCTGCAGACGTTCGCATTTCGGAGCAGGGCTGCGAAAGGAGCCTGGCAGGTTACCCCCCTTCCCAGGGTACGTTTGAAGTTTGAGGTGGCAAGACAAGCAAGCAGCCCCAGTCTCTGTGCCTCTGTGCGAGCAGTGCCATGGGCAGATGAGGCTGAGCAACAGCTTTCCAGGCTAGCCCCTTCTGCCTGCCAGCTATCTTCAGACGTTCGCACTTTCGGAGCAGGGCTGAGAAAGGAGCCTGGCAGGGTACACCCCTTCCCAGGCTACGTTTGAAGTTTGAGGTGGCAAGACAAGCAAGCAGCCCCAGTCTCTGTGCCTCTGTGCGAGCAGTGCCATGGGCAGATGAGGCTGACAAACAGCTTTCCAGGCTAGCACCTTCTGGCTGCCAGCTATCTGCAGACGTTCGCACGTTCGGAGCAGGGCTGCGAAAGAAGCCTGGCTGGGACACCAACTTTCCCAGGCTACGTTTGAAGTTTGAGGTGGCAAGACAAGCAAGCAGCCCCAGTCTCTGTGCCTCTGTGCGAGCAGTGCCATGGGCAGATGAGGCTGACAAACAGCTTTCCAGGCTAGCCCCTTCTGCCTGCCAGCTATTTGCAGACGTTCGCACTTTCGGAGCAGGGCTGCGAAAGGAGCCTGGCAGGGTCCCCCACTTCCCAGGCTACATTTGAAATCTGAGGTGGCAAGGCAAGCAAGCAGCCCCAGTCTCTGTGCCTCTGTGCGAGCAGTGCCATGGGCAGATGAGGCTGAGCAACAGCTTTCCAGGCTAGCCCCTTCTGGCTGCCAGTTATCTGCAGACGTTCGCACTTTCGGAGCAGGGCTGCGAAAGGAGCCTGGCAGGGAAACCACCATTCCCAGCATGCGTTAGAAGTTTGAGGTGGCAAGACAAGCAAGCAGCCCCAGTCTCTGTGCCTCTGTGCGAGCAGTGCCATGGGCAGATGAGGCTGACAAACAGCTTTCCAGGCTAGCCCCTTCTGCCTGCCAGCTATTTGCAGACGTTCGCACTTTCGGAGCAGGGCTGCGAAAGGAGCCTGGCAGGGTCCCCCACCTCCCAGGATACATGTGAAATCTGAGGGGGCAAGGCAAGCAAGCAGCCCCAGTCTCTGTGCCTCTGTGCGAGCAGTGCCATGGGCAGATGAGGCTGAGCAACAGCTTTCCAGGCTAGCCCCTTCTGCCTGCCAGTTATCTGCAGACGTTCGCACTTTCGGAGCAGGGCTGCGAAAGGAGCCTGGCAGGGACACCACCATTCCCAGCATGCGTTAGAAGTTTGAGGTGGCAAGACAAGCAAGCAGCCCCAGTCTCTGTGCCTCTGTGCGAGCACTGCCATGGGCAGATGAGGCTGACAAACAGCTTTCCAGGCTAGCACCTCCTGCCTACCAGCTATCTGCAGACGTTCGCACTTTCGGAGCAGGGCTGCGAAAGGAGCCTGGCAGGGTCACCCCCTTCCCAGGCTACGTTTGAAGTTTGAGGTGGCAAGACAAGCAAGCAGCACCAGTCTCTGTGCCTCTGTGCGAGCACTGCCATGGGCAGATGAGGCTGAGCAACAGCTTTCCAGGCTAGCACCTTCTGCCTGCCAGCTATCTTCAGACGTTCGCACTTTCGGAGCAGGGCTGCAAAAGGAGCCTGGCTGGGACACCAACTTTCCCAGGCTACGTTTGAAGTTTGAGGTGGCAAGACAAGCAAGCAGCCCCACTCTCTGTGCATCTGTGCGAGCAGTGCCATGGGCAGATGAGGCTGAGCAACAGCTTTCCATGCTAGCCCCTTCTGCCTGCCAGCTATCTTCAGACGTTCGCACTTTCGGAGCAGGGCTGAGAAAGGAGCCTGGCAGGGTCACCCCCTTCCCAGGCTACGTTTGAAGTTTGAAGTGGCAAGACAAGCAAGCAGCCCCAGTCTCTATGCCTCTGTGCGAGCAGTGCCATGGGCAGATGAGGCTGACAAACAGCTTTCCAGGCTAGCCCCTTCTGGCTGCCAGGTATCTGCAGACGTTCGCACTTTCGGAGCAGGGCTGCGAAAGGAGCCTGGCAGGGACACCACCATTCCCAGGCTGCGTTAGAAGTTTGAGGTGGCAAGACAAGCAAGCAGCCCCAGTCTCTGTGCCTCTGTGCGAGCAGTGCCATGGGCAGATGAGGCTGAGCAACAGCTTTCCAGGCTAGCCCCTTCTGCCTGCCAGTTATCTGCAGACGTTCGCACTTTCGGAGCAGGGCTGCGAAAGGAGCCTGGCAGGGACACCACCATTCCCAGCATGCGTTAGAAGTTTGAGGTGGAAAGACAAGCAAGCAGCACCAGTCTCTGTGCCTCTGTGCGAGCACTGCCATGGGCAGATGAGGCTGAGCAACAGCTTTCCAGGCTAGCACCTTCTGCCTGCCAGCTATCGGCAGACGTTCGCACTTTCGGAGCAGGGCTGCGAAAGGAGCCTGGCTGGGACACGAACTTTCCCAGGCTACGTTTGAAGTTTGAGGTGGCAAGACAAGCAAGCAGCCCCATTCTCTGTGCCTCTGTGCGAGCAGTGCCATGGGCAGATGAGGCTGAGAAACAGCTTTCCAGGCTAGCCCCTTCTGGCTGCCAGCTATCTGCAGACGTTCGCACTTTCGGAGCAGGGCTGTGATAGGAGCCTGGCAGGGACACCACCATTCCCAGCATGCGTTTGAAGTTTCAAGTCGCAAGATAAGCAAGAAGCCCCATTCTCTGTGCCTCTATGCGTACAGTGCCATGGGCAGATGAGGCTGAGCAACAGCTTTCCAGGCTAGCCTCTTCTGGCTGCCAGCTATCTGCAGACGTTCGCATTTCAAGAGCAGGGCTGCGAAAGGAGCCTGGCTGGGACACCATCTTTCCCAGGCTCCGTTTGAAGTTTGAGGTGGCAAGACAAGCAAGCAGCCCCATTCTCTGTGCCTCTGTGCGAGCAGTGCCATGGGCAGATGAGGCTGAGCAACAGCTTTCCAGGATAGCACCTTCTGGCTGCCAGCTATCTGCAGACGTTCGCACTTTCGGAGCAGGGCTGTGATAGGAGCCTGGCAGGGACACCACCATTCCCAGCATGCGTTTGAAGTTTCAAGTGGCAAGAGAAGCAAGCAGCCCCATTCTCTGTGCCTCTATGCGAACAGTGCCATGGGCAGATGAGGCTGAGCAACAGCTTTCCAGGCTAGCCCCTTCTGGCTGCCAGCTATCTGCAGACGTTCGCACTTTCGGAGCAGGGCTGCGAAAGGAGCCTGGCTGGGACACCAGCTTTCTCAGGCTACGTTTGAAGTTTGAGGTGGCAAGACAAGCAAGCAGCCCCAGTCTCTGTGCATCTGTGCGAGCAGTGCCATGGGCAGATGACGCTGAGCAACAGCTTTCCAGGCTAGCCCCTTCTGCCTGCCAGCTATCTTCAGACGTTCGCACTTTCGGAGCAGGGCTGAGAAAGGAGCCTGGCAGGGTCACCCCCTTCCCAGGCTACGTTTGAAGTTTGAGGTGGCAAGACAAGCAAGCAGCCCCAGTCTCTGTGCCTCTGTGCGAGCAGTGCCATGGGCAGATGAGGCTGACAAACAGCTTTCCAGGCTAGCCCCTTCTGCCTGCCAGTTATCTGCAGACGTTCGCACTTTCGGAGCAGGGCTGCGAAAGGAGCCTGGCAGGGACACCACCATTCCCAGGCTGCGTTAGAAGTTTGAGGTGGCAAGACAAGCAAGCAGCCCCAGTCTCTGTGCCTCTGTGCGAGCAGTCCCATGGGCAGATGAGGCTGACAAACAGCTTTCCAGGCTAGCCCCTTCTGCCTGCCAGCTATCTTCAGACGTTCGCACTTTCGGAGCAGGGCTGAGAAAGGAGCCTGGCAGGTTACCCCCCTTCCCAGGCTACGTTTGAAGTTTGAGGTGGCAAGACAAGCAAGCAGCCCCAGTCTCTGTGCCTCTGTGCGAGCAGTGCCATGGGCAGATGAGGCTGAGCAACAGCTTTCCAGGCTAGCCCCTTCTGCCTGCCAGCTATCTTCAGACGTTCGCACTTTCGGAGCAGGGCTGAGAAAGGAGCCTGGCAGGGTACCCCCCTTCCCAGGATACGTTTGAAGTTTGAGGTGGCAAGACAAGCAAGCAGCCCCAGTCTCTGTGCCTCTGTGCGAGCAGTGGCATGGGCAGATGAGGCTGACAAACAGCTTTCCAGGCTAGCCCCTTCTGCCTGCCAGCTATCTTCATACGTTCGCACTTTCGGAGCAGGGCTGAGAAAGGAGCCTGGCAGGGTACACCCCTTCCCAGGCTACGTTTGAAGTTTGAGGTGGCAAGACAAGCAAGCAGCACCAGTCTCTGTGCCTCTGTGCGAGCACTGCCATGGGCAGATGAGGCTGAGCAACAGCTTTCCAGGCTAGCACCTTCTGCCTGCCAGCTATCTGCAGACGTTCGCACGTTCGGAGCAGGGCTGCGAATGGAGACTGGCTGGGACACCAACTTTCCCAGGCTACGTTTGAGGTGGCAAGACAAGCAAGCAGCCCCAGTCTCTGTGCCTCTGTGCGAGCAGTGCCATGGGCAGATGAGGCTGAGCAACAGCTTTCCAGGCTAGCCCCTTCTGCCTGCCAGCTATCTGCAGACGTTCGCACTTTCGGAGCAGGGCTGCGAAAGGAGCCTGGCAGGTTACCCCCCTTCCCAGGCTACGTTTGAAGTTTGAGGTGGCAAGACAAGCAAGCAGCCCCAGTCTCTGTGCCTCTGTGCGAGCAGTGCCATGGGCAGATGAGGCTGAGCAACAGCTTTCCAGGCTAGCCCCTTCTGGCTGCCAGCTATCTGCAGACGTTCGCACTTTCGGAGCAGGGCTGAGAAAGGAGCGTGGCAGGGTACACCCCTTCCCAGGTTACGTTTGAATTTTGAGGTGGCAAGACAAGCAAGCAGCCCCAGTCTCTGTGCCTCTGTGCGAGCAGTGCCATGGGCAGATGAGGCTGACAAACAGCTTTCCAGGCTAGCCCCTTCTGCCTGCCAGCTATCTGCAGACGTTCGCACTTTCGGAGCAGGGCTGCGAAAGGAGCCTGGCAGGGTCCCCCACTTCCCAGGATACATTTGAAATCTGAGGGGGCAAGGCAAGCAAGCAGCCCCATTCTCTGTGCCTCTGTGCGAGCAGTGCCATGGGCAGATGAGGCTGAGCAACAGCTTTCCAGGCTAGCCCCTTCTGCCTGCCAGTTATCTGCAGACGTTCGCACTTTTGGAGCAGGGCTGCGAAAGGAGCCTGGCAGGGACACCACCATTCCCAGGCTGCGTTAGAAGTTTGAGGTGGCAAGACAAGCAAGCAGCCCCAGTCTCTGTGCCTCTGTGCGAGCAGTCCCATGGGCAGATGAGGCTGACAAACAGCTTTCCAGGCTAGCCCCTTCTGCCTGCCATCTATCTTCAGACGTTCGCACTTTCGGAGCAGGGCTGAGAAAGGAGCCTGGCAGGGTACCCCCCTTCCCAGGCTACGTTTGAAGTTTGAGGTGGCAAGACAAGCAAGCAGCCCCAGTCTCTGTGCCTCTGTGCGAGCAGTGCCATGGGCAGATGAGGCTGACAAACAGCTTTCCAGGCTAGCCCCTTCTGCCTGCCAGCTATCTTCAGACGTTCGCACTTTCGGAGCAGGGCTGAGAAAGGAGCCTGGCAGGGTACCCCCCTTCCCAGGCTACGTTTGAAGTTTGAGGTGGCAAGACAAGCAAGCAGCCCCAGTCTCTGTGCCTCTGTGCGAGCAGTGCCATGGGCAGATGAGGCTGACAAACAGCTTTCCAGGCTAGCCCCTTCTGCCTGCCAGCTATCTGCAGACGTTCGCACGTTCGGAGCAGGGCTGCGAATGGAGCCTGGCACGGACACCAACTTTCCCAGGCTACGTTTGAAGTTTGAGGTGGCAAGACAAGCAAGCAGCCCCATTCTCTGTGCCTCTGTGCGAGCACTGCCATGGGCAGATGAGGCTGAGCAACAGCTTTCCAGGATAGCCCCTTCTGCCTGCCAGCTATCTTCAGACGTTCGCACTTTCGGAGCAGGTCTGCGAAAGGAGCCTGGCTGGGACACCAACTTTCCCAGGCTACGTTTGAGGTGGCAAGACAAGCAAGCAGCCCCAGTCTCTGTGCCTCTGTGCGAGCAGTGCCATGGGCAGATGAGGCTGAGCAACAGCTTTCCAGGCTAGCCCCTTCTGGCTGCCAGCTATCTGCAGACGTTCGCACTTTCGGAGCAGGGCTGCGAAAGGAGCCTGGCAGGTTACCCCCCTTCCCAGGCTACGTTTGAAGTTTGAGGTGGCAAGACAAGCAAGCAGCCCCAGTCTCTGTGCCTCTGTGCGAGCAGTGCCATGGGCAGATGAGGCTGAGCAACAGCTTTCCAGGCTAGCCCCTTCTGCCTGCCAGCTATCTGCAGACGTTCGCACTTTCGGAGCAGGGCTGAGAAAGGAGTGTGGCAGGGTACACCCCTTCCCAGGTTACGTTTGAATTTTGAGGTGGCAAGACAAGCAAGCAGCCCCATTCTCTGTGCCTCTGTGCGAGCAGTGCCATGGGCAGATGAGGCTGACAAACAGCTTTCCAGGCTAGCCCCTTCTGCCTGCCAGCTATCTGCAGACGTTCGCACTTTCGGAGCAGGGCTGCGAAAGGAGCCTGGCAGGGTCCCCCACTTCCCAGGATACATTTGAAATCTGAGGGGGCAAGGCAAGCAAGCAGCCCCATTCTCTGTGCCTCTGTGCGAGCAGTGCCATGGGCAGATGAGGCTGAGCAACAGCTTTCCAGGCTAGCCCCTTCTGCCTGCCAGTTATCTGCAGACGTTCGCACTTTCGGAGCAGGGCTGCGAAAGGAGCCTGGCAGGGACACCACCATTCCCAGCATGCGTTAGAAGTTTGAGGTGGCAAGACAAGCAAGCAGCCCCAGTCTCTGTGCCTCTGTGCGAGCAGTGCCATGGGCAGATGAGGCTGAGCAACAGCTTTCCAGGCTAGCCCCTTCTGGCTGCCAGCTATCTGCAGATGTTCGCACTTTTGGAGCAGGGCTGCGAAAGGAGCCTGGCAGGGTCACCCCCTTCCCAGGCTACGTTTGAAGTTTGAGGTGGCAAGACAAGCAAGCAGCACCAGTCTCTGTGCCTCTGTGCGAGCACTGCCATGGGCAGATGAGGCTGAGCAACAGCTTTCCAGGCTAGCCCCTTCTGGCTGCCAGCTATCTGCAGACGTTCACACTTTTGGAGCAGGGCTGCGAAAGGAGCCTGGCTGGGACAGCAACTTTCCCAGGCTACGTTTGAAGTTTGAGGTGGCAAGACAAGCAAGCAGCCCCAGTCTCTGTGCCTCTGTGCGAGCAGTGCCATGGGCAGATGAGGCTGAGCAACAGCTTTCCAGGCTAGCCTCTTCTGGCTGCCAGCTATCTGCAGATGTTCGCACTTTCGGAGCAGGGCTGCGAAAGGAGCCTGGCAGGGTCACCCCCTTCCCAGGCTACGTTTGAAGTTTGAGGTGGCAAGACAAGCAAGCAGCACCAGTCTCTGTGCCTCTGTGCGAGCACTGCCATGGGCAGATGAGGCTGAGCAACAGCTTTCCAGGATAGCCCCTTCTGGCTGCCAGCTATCTGCAGACGTTCACACTTTTGGAGCAGGGCTGCGAAAGGAGCCTGGCTGGGACACCAACTTTCCCAGGCTACGTTTGAAGTTTGAGGTGGCAAGACAAGCAAGCAGCCCCAGTCTCTGTGCCTCTGTGCGAGCAGTGCCATGGGCAGATGAGGCTGAGCAACAGCTTTCCAGGCTAGCCCCTTCTGGCTGCCAGCTATCTGCAGACGTTCGCACTTTCGGAGCAGGGCTGAGAAAGGAGCCTGGCAGGGACACCACCATTCCCTACATGCGTTTGAAGTTTCAAGTGGCAAGAGAAGCAAGCAGCCCCATTCTCTGTGCCTCTATGCGAACAGTGCCATGGGCAGATGAGGCTGAGCAACAGCTTTCCAGGCTAGCCCCTTCTGCCTGCCAGCTATCTGCAGACGTTCGCACTTTCGGAGCAGGGCTGAGAAAGGAGCCTGGCAGGGTACCCCCCTTCCCAGGCTACGTTTGAAGTTTGAGGTGGCAAGACAAGCAAGCAGCCCCAGTCTCTGTGCCTCTGTGCGAGCAGTGCCATGGGCAGATGCGGCTGACAAACAGCTTTCCAGGCTAGCCCCTTCTGGCTGCCAGCTATCTGCAGACGTTCGCACTTTCGGAGCAGGGCTGCGAAAGGAGCCTGGCAGGTTACCCCCCTTCCCAGGCTACGTTAGAAGTTTGAGGTGGCAAGACAAGCAAGCAGCCCCAGTCTCTGTGCCTCTGTGCGAGCAGTGCCATGGGCAGATGAGGCTGAGCAACAGCTTTCCAGGCTAGCCCCTTCTGCCTGCCAGCTATTTGCAGACGTTCGCACTTTCGGAGCAGGGCTGCGAAAGGAGCCTGGCAGGGTCACCCCCTTCCCAGGCTACGTTTGAAGTTTGAGGTGGCAAGACAAGCAAGCAGCCCCATTCTCTGTGCCTCTATACGAGCACTGCCATGGGCAGATGAGGCTGAGCAACAGCTTTCCAGGCTAGCACCTTCTGGCTGCCAGCTATCTGCAGACGTTCGCAATTTCGGAGCAGGGCTGTGATAGGAGCCTGGCAGGGACACCAACTTTCCCAGCATGCGTTTGAAGTTTCAAGTGGCAAGATAAGCAAGAAGCCCCATTCTCTGTGCCTCTATGCGAACAGTGCCATGGGCAGATGAGGCTGAGCAACAGCTTTCCAGGCTAGCACCTTCTGGCTGCCAGCTATCTGCAGACGTTCGCACTTTCGGAGCAGGGCTGTGATAGGAGCCTGGCAGGGACACCACCATTCCCTACATGCGTTTGAAGTTTCAAGTGGCAAGATAAGCAAGCAGCCCCATTCTCTGTGCCTCTATGCGAGCACTGCCATGGGCAGATGAGGCTGAGCAACAGCTTTCCAGGCTAGCACCTTCTGGCTGCCAGCTATCTGCAGACGTTCGCACTTTCGGAGCAGGGCTGTGATAGGAGCCTGGCAGGGACACCACCATTCCCAGCATGCGTTTGAAGTTTCAAGTGGCAAGATAAGCAAGAAGCCCCATTCTCTGTGCCTCTATGCGAACAGTGCCATGGGCAGATGAGGCTGAGCAACAGCTTTCCAGGCTAGCCCCTTCTGGCTGCCAGCTATCTGCTGACGTTCGCATTTCAAGAGCAGGGCTGCGAAAGGAGCCTGGCTGGGACACCGTCTTTCCCAGGCAACATTTGAAGTTTGAGGTGGCAAGACAAGCAAGCAGCCCCTGTCTCTGTGCCTCTGTGCGAGCACTGCCATGGGCAGATGAGGCTGAGCAACAGCTTTCCAGGCTAGCACCTTCTGCCTGCCAGCTATCTGCAGACGTTCGCATTTCGGAGCAGGGCTGCGAAAGGAGCCTGGCAGGTTACCCCCCTTCCCAGGCTACGTTTGAAGTTTGAGGTGGCAAGACAAGCAAGCAGCCCCAGTCTCTGTGCCTCTGTGCGAGCAGTGCCATGGGCAGATGAGGCTGAGCAACAGCTTTCCAGGCTAGCCCCTTCTGCCTGCCAGCTATCTTCAGACGTTCGCACTTTCGGAGCAGCGCTGAGAAAGGAGCCTGGCAGGGTACACCCCTTCCCAGGCTACGTTTGAAGTTTGAGGTGGCAAGACAAGCAAGCAGCCCCAGTCTCTGTGCCTCTGTGCGAGCAGTGCCATGGGCAGATGAGGCTGAGCAACAGCTTTCCAGGCTAGCACCTTCTGGCTGCCAGCTATCTGCAGACGTTCGCACGTTCGGAGCAGGGCTGCGAAAGGAGCCTGGCTGGGACACCACCTTTCCCAGGCTACGTTTGAAGTTTGAGGTGGCAAGACAAGCAAGCAGCCCCAGTCTCTGTGCCTCTGTGCGAGCAGTGCCATGGGCAGATGAGGCTGACAAACAGCTTTCCACGCTAGCCCCTTCTGCCTGCCAGCTATTTGCAGACGTTCGCACTTTCGGAGCAGGGCTGCGAAAGGAGCCTGGCAGGGTCCCCCACTTCCCAGGCTACATTTGAAATCTGAGGTGGCAAGGCAAGCAAGCAGCCCCAGTCTCTGTGCCTCTGTGCGAGCAGTGCCATGGGCAGATGAGGCTGAGCAACAGCTTTCCAGGCTAGCCCCTTCTGGCTGCCAGTTATCTGCAGACGTTCGCACTTTCGGAGCAGGGCTGCGAAAGGAGCCTGGCAGGGACACCACCATTCCCAGCATGCGTTAGAAGTTTGAGGTGGCAAGACAAGCAAGCAGCCCCAGTCTCTGTGCCTCTGTGCGAGCAGTGCCATGGGCAGATGAGGCTGAGCAACAGCTTTCCAGGCTAGCCCCTTCTGCCTGCCAGCTATCTGCAGATGTTCGCACTTTGGGAGCAGGGCTGCGAAAGGAGCCTGGCAGGGTCATCCCCTTCCAGGCTACGTTTGAAGTTTGAGGTGGCAAGACAAGCAAGCAGCCCCAGTCTCTGTGCCTCTGTGCGAGCACTGCCATGGGCAGATGAGGCTGACAAACAGCTTTCCAGGCTAGCACCTTCTGGCTGCCAGCTATCTGCAGACGTTCGCACTTTCGGAGCAGGGCTGCGAAAGGAGCCTGGCTGGGACACCAACTTTCCCAGGCTACGTTTGAAGTTTGAGGTGGCAAGACAAGCAAGCAGCCCCATTCTCTGTGCCTCTGTGCGAGCAGTGCCATGGGCAGATGAGGCTGAGCAACAGCTTTCCAGGCTAGCCCCTTCTGCCTGCCAGCTATCTTCAGACGTTCGCACTTTCGGAGCAGGGCTGAGAAAGGAGCCTGGCAGGGTCACCCCCTTCCCAGGCTACGTTTGAAGTTTGAGGTGGCAAGACAAGCAAGCAGCACCAGTCTCTGTGCCTCTGTGCGAGCAGTGCCATGGGCAGATGAGGCTGACAAACAGCTTTCCAGGCTAGCCCCTTCTGCCTGCCAGTTATCTGCAGACGTTCGCACTTTCGGAGCAGGGCTGCGAAAGGAGCCTGGCAGGGACACCACCATTCCCAGGCTGCGTTAGAAGTTTGAGGTGGCAAGACAAGCAAGCAGCCCCAGTCTCTGTGCCTCTGTGCGAGCAGTCCCATGGGCAGATGAGGCTGACAAACAGCTTTCCAGGCTAGCCCCTTCTGCCTGCCAGCTATCTTCAGACGTTCGCACTTTCGGAGCAGGGCTGAGAAAGGAGCCTGGCAGGTTACCCCCCTTCCCAGGCTACGTTTGAAGTTTGAGGTGGCAAGACAAGCAAGCAGCCCCAGTCTCTGTGCCTCTGTGCGAGCAGTGCCATGGGCAGATGAGGCTGAGCAACAGCTTTCCAGGCTAGCCCCTTCTGCCTGCCAGCTATCTTCAGACGTTCGCACTTTCGGAGCAGGGCTGAGAAAGGAGCCTGGCAGGGTACCCCCCTTCCCAGGATACGTTTGAAGTTTGAGGTGGCAAGACAAGCAAGCAGCCCCAGTCTCTGTGCCTCTGTGCGAGCAGTGGCATGGGCAGATGAGGCTGACAAACAGCTTTCCAGGCTAGCCCCTTCTGCC
Organism: Opisthocomus hoazin; assembly: GCF_030867145.1. Lineage (NCBI taxonomy): Eukaryota > Metazoa > Chordata > Aves > Opisthocomiformes > Opisthocomidae > Opisthocomus > Opisthocomus hoazin. The sequence continues at coordinate 2,202,954 of NC_134450.1, read as the reverse complement.
TGCCAGCTATCTTCATACGTTCGCACTTTCGGAGCAGGGCTGAGAAAGGAGCCTGGCAGGGTACACCCCTTCCCAGGCTACGTTTGAAGTTTGAGGTGGCAAGACAAGCAAGCAGCACCAGTCTCTGTGCCTCTGTGCGAGCACTGCCATGGGCAGATGAGGCTGAGCAACAGCTTTCCAGGCTAGCACCTTCTGCCTGCCAGCTATCTGCAGACGTTCGCACGTTCGGAGCAGGGCTGCGAATGGAGACTGGCTGGGACACCAACTTTCCCAGGCTACGTTTGAGGTGGCAAGACAAGCAAGCAGCCCCAGTCTCTGTGCCTCTGTGCGAGCAGTGCCATGGGCAGATGAGGCTGAGCAACAGCTTTCCAGGCTAGCCCCTTCTGCCTGCCAGCTATCTGCAGACGTTCGCACTTTCGGAGCAGGGCTGCGAAAGGAGCCTGGCAGGTTACCCCCCTTCCCAGGCTACGTTTGAAGTTTGAGGTGGCAAGACAAGCAAGCAGCCCCAGTCTCTGTGCCTCTGTGCGAGCAGTGCCATGGGCAGATGAGGCTGAGCAACAGCTTTCCAGGCTAGCCCCTTCTGGCTGCCAGCTATCTGCAGACGTTCGCACTTTCGGAGCAGGGCTGAGAAAGGAGCGTGGCAGGGTACACCCCTTCCCAGGTTACGTTTGAATTTTGAGGTGGCAAGACAAGCAAGCAGCCCCAGTCTCTGTGCCTCTGTGCGAGCAGTGCCATGGGCAGATGAGGCTGACAAACAGCTTTCCAGGCTAGCCCCTTCTGCCTGCCAGCTATCTGCAGACGTTCGCACTTTCGGAGCAGGGCTGCGAAAGGAGCCTGGCAGGGTCCCCCACTTCCCAGGATACATTTGAAATCTGAGGGGGCAAGGCAAGCAAGCAGCCCCATTCTCTGTGCCTCTGTGCGAGCAGTGCCATGGGCAGATGAGGCTGAGCAACAGCTTTCCAGGCTAGCCCCTTCTGCCTGCCAGTTATCTGCAGACGTTCGCACTTTCGGAGCAGGGCTGCGAAAGGAGCCTGGCAGGGACACCACCATTCCCAGGCTGCGTTAGAAGTTTGAGGTGGCAAGACAAGCAAGCAGCCCCAGTCTCTGTGCCTCTGTGCGAGCAGTCCCATGGGCAGATGAGGCTGACAAACAGCTTTCCAGGCTAGCCCCTTCTGCCTGCCATCTATCTTCAGACGTTCGCACTTTCGGAGCAGGGCTGAGAAAGGAGCCTGGCAGGGTACCCCCCTTCCCAGGCTACGTTTGAAGTTTGAGGTGGCAAGACAAGCAAGCAGCCCCAGTCTCTGTGCCTCTGTGCGAGCAGTGCCATGGGCAGATGAGGCTGACAAACAGCTTTCCAGGCTAGCCCCTTCTGCCTGCCAGCTATCTTCAGACGTTCGCACTTTCGGAGCAGGGCTGAGAAAGGAGCCTGGCAGGGTACCCCCCTTCCCAGGCTACGTTTGAAGTTTGAGGTGGCAAGACAAGCAAGCAGCCCCAGTCTCTGTGCCTCTGTGCGAGCAGTGCCATGGGCAGATGAGGCTGACAAACAGCTTTCCAGGCTAGCCCCTTCTGCCTGCCAGCTATCTGCAGACGTTCGCACGTTCGGAGCAGGGCTGCGAATGGAGCCTGGCACGGACACCAACTTTCCCAGGCTACGTTTGAAGTTTGAGGTGGCAAGACAAGCAAGCAGCCCCATTCTCTGTGCCTCTGTGCGAGCACTGCCATGGGCAGATGAGGCTGAGCAACAGCTTTCCAGGATAGCCCCTTCTGCCTGCCAGCTATCTTCAGACGTTCGCACTTTCGGAGCAGGGCTGCGAAAGGAGCCTGCCTGGGACACCAACTTTCCCAGGCTACGTTTGAGGTGGCAAGACAAGCAAGCAGCCCCAGTCTCTGTGCCTCTGTGCGAGCAGTGCCATGGGCAGATGAGGCTGAGCAACAGCTTTCCAGGCTAGCCCCTTCTGGCTGCCAGCTATCTGCAGACGTTCGCACTTTCGGAGCAGGGCTGCGAAAGGAGCCTGGCAGGTTACCCCCCTTCCCAGGCTACGTTTGAAGTTTGAGGTGGCAAGACAAGCAAGCAGCCCCAGTCTCTGTGCCTCTGTGCGAGCAGTGCCATGGGCAGATGAGGCTGAGCAACAGCTTTCCAGGCTAGCCCCTTCTGCCTGCCAGCTATCTGCAGACGTTCGCACTTTCGGAGCAGGGCTGAGAAAGGAGTGTGGCAGGGTACACCCCTTCCCAGGTTACGTTTGAATTTTGAGGTGGCAAGACAAGCAAGCAGCCCCATTCTCTGTGCCTCTGTGCGAGCAGTGCCATGGGCAGATGAGGCTGACAAACAGCTTTCCAGGCTAGCCCCTTCTGCCTGCCAGCTATCTGCAGACGTTCGCACTTTCGGAGCAGGGCTGCGAAAGGAGCCTGGCAGGGTCCCCCACTTCCCAGGATACATTTGAAATCTGAGGGGGCAAGGCAAGCAAGCAGCCCCATTCTCTGTGCCTCTGTGCGAGCAGTGCCATGGGCAGATGAGGCTGAGCAACAGCTTTCCAGGCTAGCCCCTTCTGCCTGCCAGTTATCTGCAGACGTTCGCACTTTCGGAGCAGGGCTGCGAAAGGAGCCTGGCAGGGACACCACCATTCCCAGCATGCGTTAGAAGTTTGAGGTGGCAAGACAAGCAAGCAGCCCCAGTCTCTGTGCCTCTGTGCGAGCAGTGCCATGGGCAGATGAGGCTGAGCAACAGCTTTCCAGGCTAGCCCCTTCTGGCTGCCAGCTATCTGCAGATGTTCGCACTTTTGGAGCAGGGCTGCGAAAGGAGCCTGGCAGGGTCACCCCCTTCCCAGGCTACGTTTGAAGTTTGAGGTGGCAAGACAAGCAAGCAGCACCAGTCTCTGTGCCTCTGTGCGAGCACTGCCATGGGCAGATGAGGCTGAGCAACAGCTTTCCAGGCTAGCCCCTTCTGGCTGCCAGCTATCTGCAGACGTTCACACTTTTGGAGCAGGGCTGCGAAAGGAGCCTGGCTGGGACACCAACTTTCCCAGGCTACGTTTGAAGTTTGAGGTGGCAAGACAAGCAAGCAACCCCAGTCTCTGTGCCTCTGTGCGAGCAGTGCCATGGGCAGATGAGGCTGAGCAACAGCTTTCCAGGCTAGCCTCTTCTGGCTGCCAGCTATCTGCAGATGTTCGCACTTTCGGAGCAGGGCTGCGAAAGGAGCCTGGCAGGGTCACCCCCTTCCCAGGCTACGTTTGAAGTTTGAGGTGGCAAGACAAGCAAGCAGCACCAGTCTCTGTGCCTCTGTGCGAGCACTGCCATGGGCAGATGAGGCTGAGCAACAGCTTTCCAGGATAGCCCCTTCTGGCTGCCAGCTATCTGCAGACGTTCACACTTTTGGAGCAGGGCTGCGAAAGGAGCCTGGCTGGGACACCAACTTTCCCAGGCTACGTTTGAAGTTTGAGGTGGCAAGACAAGCAAGCAGCCCCAGTCTCTGTGCCTCTGTGCGAGCAGTGCCATGGGCAGATGAGGCTGAGCAACAGCTTTCCAGGCTAGCCCCTTCTGGCTGCCAGCTATCTGCAGACGTTCGCACTTTCGGAGCAGGGCTGAGAAAGGAGCCTGGCAGGGACACCACCATTCCCTACATGCGTTTGAAGTTTCAAGTGGCAAGAGAAGCAAGCAGCCCCATTCTCTGTGCCTCTATGCGAACAGTGCCATGGGCAGATGAGGCTGAGCAACAGCTTTCCAGGCTAGCCCCTTCTGCCTGCCAGCTATCTGCAGACGTTCGCACTTTCGGAGCAGGGCTGAGAAAGGAGCCTGGCAGGGTACCCCCCTTCCCAGGCTACGTTTGAAGTTTGAGGTGGCAAGACAAGCAAGCAGCCCCAGTCTCTGTGCCTCTGTGCGAGCAGTGCCATGGGCAGATGCGGCTGACAAACAGCTTTCCAGGCTAGCCCCTTCTGGCTGCCAGCTATCTGCAGACGTTCGCACTTTCGGAGCAGGGCTGCGAAAGGAGCCTGGCAGGTTACCCCCCTTCCCAGGCTACGTTAGAAGTTTGAGGTGGCAAGACAAGCAAGCAGCCCCAGTCTCTGTGCCTCTGTGCGAGCAGTGCCATGGGCAGATGAGGCTGAGCAACAGCTTTCCAGGCTAGTCCCTTCTGCCTGCCAGCTATTTGCAGACGTTCGCACTTTCGGAGCAGGGCTGCGAAAGGAGCCTGGCAGGGTCACCCCCTTCCCAGGCTACGTTTGAAGTTTGAGGTGGCAAGACAAGCAAGCAGCCCCATTCTCTGTGCCTCTATACGAGCACTGCCATGGGCAGATGAGGCTGAGCAACAGCTTTCCAGGCTAGCACCTTCTGGCTGCCAGCTATCTGCAGACGTTCGCAATTTCAGAGCAGGGCTGTGATAGGAGCCTGGCAGGGACACCAACTTTCCCAGCATGCGTTTGAAGTTTCAAGTGGCAAGATAAGCAAGAAGCCCCATTCTCTGTGCCTCTATGCGAACAGTGCCATGGGCAGATGAGGCTGAGCAACAGCTTTCCAGGCTAGCACCTTCTGGCTGCCAGCTATCTGCAGACGTTCGCACTTTCGGAGCAGGGCTGTGATAGGAGCCTGGCAGGGACACCACCATTCCCTACATGCGTTTGAAGTTTCAAGTGGCAAGATAAGCAAGCAGCCCCATTCTCTGTGCCTCTATGCGAGCACTGCCATGGGCAGATGAGGCTGAGCAACAGCTTTCCAGGCTAGCACCTTCTGGCTGCCAGCTATCTGCAGACGTTCGCACTTTCGGAGCAGGGCTGTGATAGGAGCCTGGCAGGGACACCACCATTCCCAGCATGCGTTTGAAGTTTCAAGTGGCAAGATAAGCAAGAAGCCCCATTCTCTGTGCCTCTATGCGAACAGTGCCATGGGCAGATGAGGCTGAGCAACAGCTTTCCAGGCTAGCCCCTTCTGGCTGCCAGCTATCTGCTGACGTTCGCATTTCAAGAGCAGGGCTGCGAAAGGAGCCTGGCTGGGACACCGTCTTTCCCAGGCAACATTTGAAGTTTGAGGTGGCAAGACAAGCAAGCAGCCCCAGTCTCTGTGCCTCTGTGCGAGCACTGCCATGGGCAGATGAGGCTGAGCAACAGCTTTCCAGGCTAGCACCTTCTGCCTGCCAGCTATCTGCAGACGTTCGCATTTCGGAGCAGGGCTGCGAAAGGAGCCTGGCAGGTTACCCCCCTTCCCAGGCTACGTTTGAAGTTTGAGGTGGCAAGACAAGCAAGCAGCCCCAGTCTCTGTGCCTCTGTGCGAGCAGTGCCATGGGCAGATGAGGCTGAGCAACAGCTTTCCAGGCTAGCCCCTTCTGCCTGCCAGCTATCTTCAGACGTTCGCACTTTCGGAGCAGCGCTGAGAAAGGAGCCTGGCAGGGTACACCCCTTCCCAGGCTACGTTTGAAGTTTGAGGTGGCAAGACAAGCAAGCAGCCCCAGTCTCTGTGCCTCTGTGCGAGCAGTGCCATGGGCAGATGAGGCTGAGCAACAGCTTTCCAGGCTAGCACCTTCTGGCTGCCAGCTATCTGCAGACGTTCGCACGTTCGGAGCAGGGCTGCGAAAGGAGCCTGGCTGGGACACCACCTTTCCCAGGCTACGTTTGAAGTTTGAGGTGGCAAGACAAGCAAGCAGCCCCAGTCTCTGTGCCTCTGTGCGAGCAGTGCCATGGGCAGATGAGGCTGACAAACAGCTTTTCACGCTAGCCCCTTCTGCCTGCCAGCTATTTGCAGACGTTCGCACTTTCGGAGCAGGGCTGCGAAAGGAGCCTGGCAGGGTCCCCCACTTCCCAGGCTACATTTGAAATCTGAGGTGGCAAGGCAAGCAAGCAGCCCCAGTCTCTGTGCCTCTGTGCGAGCAGTGCCATGGGCAGATGAGGCTGAGCAACAGCTTTCCAGGCTAGCCCCTTCTGGCTGCCAGTTATCTGCAGACGTTCGCACTTTCGGAGCAGGGCTGCGAAAGGAGCCTGGCAGGGACACCACCATTCCCAGCATGCGTTAGAAGTTTGAGGTGGCAAGACAAGCAAGCAGCCCCAGTCTCTGTGCCTCTGTGCGAGCAGTGCCATGGGCAGATGAGGCTGAGCAACAGCTTTCCAGGCTAGCCCCTTCTGCCTGCCAGCTATCTGCAGATGTTCGCACTTTGGGAGCAGGGCTGCGAAAGGAGCCTGGCAGGGTCATCCCCTTCCAGGCTACGTTTGAAGTTTGAGGTGGCAAGACAAGCAAGCAGCCCCAGTCTCTGTGCCTCTGTGCGAGCACTGCCATGGGCAGATGAGGCTGACAAACAGCTTTCCAGGCTAGCACCTTCTGGCTGCCAGCTATCTGCAGACGTTCGCACTTTCGGAGCAGGGCTGCGAAAGGAGCCTGGCTGGGACACCAACTTTCCCAGGCTACGTTTGAAGTTTGAGGTGGCAAGACAAGCAAGCAGCCCCATTCTCTGTGCCTCTGTGCGAGCAGTGCCATGGGCAGATGAGGCTGAGCAACAGCTTTCCAGGCTAGCCCCTTCTGCCTGCCAGCTATCTGCAGACGTTCGCACTTTCGGAGCAGGGCTGTGATAGGAGCCTGGCAGGGTCACCACCATTCCCAGCATGCGTTTGGAGTTTCAAGTCGCAAGATAAGCAAGAAGCCCCATTCTCTGTGCCTCTATGCGTACAGTGCCATGGGCAGATGAGGCTGAGCAACAGCTTTCCAGGCTAGCCTCTTCTTTCTGCCAGCTATCTGCAGACGTTCGCATTTCAAGAGCAGGGCTGCGAAAGGAGCCTGGCTGGGACACCATCTTTCCCAGGCTCCGTTTGAAGTTTGAGGTGGCAAGACAAGCAAGCAGCCCCATTCTGTCTGCCTCTGTGCGAGCAGTGCCATGGGCAGATGAGGCTGACAAACAGCTTTCCAGGATAGCCCCTTCTGGCTGCCAGCTATCTGCAGACGTTCGCACTTTCGGAGCAGGGCTGTGATAGGAGCCTGGCAGGGTCACCCCCTTCCCAGGCTACGTTTGAAGTTTGAGGTGGCAAGACAAGCAAGCAGCACCAGTCTCTGTGCCTCTGTGCGAGCACTGCCATGGGCAGATGAGGCTGAGCAACAGCTTTCCAGGCTAGACCCTTCTGGCTGCCAGCTATCTGCAGACGTTCACACTTTTGGAGCAGGGCTGCGATAGGAGCCTGGCTGGGACAGCAACTTTCCCAGGCTACGTTTGAAGTTTGAGGTGGCAAGACAAGCAAGCAGCCCCAGTCTCTGTGCCTCTGTGCGAGCAGTGCCATGGGCAGATGAGGCTGAGCAACAGCTTTCCAGGCTAGCCTCTTCTGGCTGCCAGCTATCTGCAGATGTTCGCACTTTCGGAGCAGGGCTGCGAAAGGAGCCTGGCAGGGTCACCCCCTTCCCAGGCTACGTTTGAAGTTTGAGGTGGCAAGACAAGCAAGCAGCACCAGTCTCTGTGCCTCTGTGCGAGCACTGCCATGGGCAGATGAGGCTGAGCAACAGCTTTCCAGGCTAGCCCCTTCTGCCTGCCAGTTATCTGCAGACGTTCACACTTTTGGAGCATGGCTGCGAAAGGAGCCTGGCTGGGACACCAACTTTCCCAGGCTACGTTTGAAGTTTGAGGTGGCAAGACAAGCAAGCAGCCCCAGTCTCTGTGCCTCTGTGCGAGCAGTGCCATGGGCAGATGAGGCTGAGCAACAGCTTTCCAGGCTAGCACCTTCTGGCTGCCAGCTATCTGCAGACGTTCGCACTTTCGGAGCAGGGCTGAGAAAGGAGCCTGGCAGGGACACCACCATTCCCTACATGCGTTTGAAGTTTCAAGTGGCAAGAGAAGCAAGCAGCCCCATTCTCTGTGCCTCTATGCGAACAGTGCCATGGGCAGATGAGGCTGAGCAACAGCTTTCCAGGCTAGCCCCTTCTGCCTGCCAGCTATCTGCAGACGTTCGCACTTTCGGAGCAGGGCTGAAAAAGGAGCCTGGCAGGGTACCCCCCTTCCCAGGCTACGTTTGAAGTTTGAGGTGGCAAGACAAGCAAGCAGCCCCAGTCTCTGTGCCTCTGTGCGAGCAGTGCCATGGGCAGATGCGGCTGACAAACAGCTTTCCAGGCTAGCCCCTTCTGGCTGCCAGCTATCTGCAGACGTTCGCACTTTCGGAGCAGGGCTGCGAAAGGAGCCTGGCAGGTTACCCCCCTTCCCAGGCTACGTTAGAAGTTTGAGGTGGCAAGACAAGCAAGCAGCCCCAGTCTCTGTGCCTCTGTGCGAGCAGTGCCATGGGCAGATGAGGCTGAGCAACAGCTTTCCAGGCTAGCCCCTTCTGCCTGCCAGCTATCTGCAGACGTTCGCACTTTCGGAGCAGGGCTGTGATAGGAGCCTGGCAGGGTCACCACCATTCCCAGCATGCGTTTGGAGTTTCAAGTCGCAAGATAAGCAAGAAGCCCCATTCTCTGTGCCTCTATGCGTACAGTGCCATGGGCAGATGAGGCTGAGCAACAGCTTTCCAGGCTAGCCTCTTCTTTCTGCCAGCTATCTGCAGACGTTCGCATTTCAAGAGCAGGGCTGCGAAAGGAGCCTGGCTGGGACACCATCTTTCCCAGGCTCCGTTTGAAGTTTGAGGTGGCAAGACAAGCAAGCAGCCCCATTCTGTCTGCCTCTGTGCGAGCAGTGCCATGGGCAGATGAGGCTGACAAACAGCTTTCCAGGATAGCCCCTTCTGGCTGCCAGCTATCTGCAGACGTTCGCACTTTCGGAGCAGGGCTGTGATAGGAGCCTGGCAGGGTCACCCCCTTCCCAGGCTACGTTTGAAGTTTGAGGTGGCAAGACAAGCAAGCAGCACCAGTCTCTGTGCCTCTGTGCGAGCACTGCCATGGGCAGATGAGGCTGAGCAACAGCTTTCCAGGCTAGCCCCTTCTGGCTGCCAGCTATCTGCAGACGTTCACACTTTTGGAGCAGGGCTGCGAAAGGAGCCTGGCTGGGACACCGACTTTCCCAGGCTACGTTTGAAGTTTGAGGTGGCAAGACAAGCAAGCAGCCCCAGTCTCTGTGCCTCTGTGCGAGCAGTGCCATGGGCAGATGAGGCTGAGCAACAGCTTTCCAGGCTAGCCTCTTCTGGCTGCCAGCTATCTGCAGATGTTCGCACTTTCGGAGCAGGGCTGCGAAAGGAGCCTGGCAGGGTCACCCCCTTCCCAGGCTACGTTTGAAGTTTGAGGTGGCAAGACAAGCAAGCAGCACCAGTCTCTGTGCCTCTGTGCGAGCACTGCCATGGGCAGATGAGGCTGAGCAACAGCTTTCCAGGATAGCCCCTTCTGGCTGCCAGCTATCTGCAGACGTTCACACTTTTGGAGCATGGCTGCGAAAGGAGCCTGGCTGGGACACCAACTTTCCCAGGCTACGTTTGAAGTTTGAGGTGGCAAGACAAGCAAGCAGCCCCAGTCTCTGTGCCTCTGTGCGAGCAGTGCCATGGGCAGATGAGGCTGAGCAACAGCTTTCCAGGCTAGCCCCTTCTGGCTGCCAGCTATCTGCAGACGTTCGCACTTTCGGAGCAGGGCTGAGAAAGGAGCCTGGCAGGGACACCACCATTCCCTACATGCGTTTGAAGTTTCAAGTGGCAAGAGAAGCAAGCAGCCCCATTCTCTGTGCCTCTATGCGAACAGTGCCATGGGCAGATGAGGCTGAGCAACAGCTTTCCAGGCTAGCCCCTTCTGCCTGCCAGCTATCTGCAGACGTTCGCACTTTCGGAGCAGGGCTGAAAAAGGAGCCTGGCAGGGTACCCCCCTTCCCAGGATACGTTTGAAGTTTGAGGTGGCAAGACAAGCAAGCAGCCCCAGTCTCTGTGCCTCTGTGCGAGCAGTGCCATGGGCAGATGCGGCTGACAAACAGCTTTCCAGGCTAGCCCCTTCTGGCTGCCAGCTATCTGCAGACGTTCGCACTTTCGGAGCAGGGCTGCGAAAGGAGCCTGGCAGGTTACCCCCCTTCCCAGGCTACGTTAGAAGTTTGAGGTGGCAAGACAAGCAAGCAGCCCCAGTCTCTGTGCCTCTGTGCGAGCAGTGCCATGGGCAGATGAGGCTGAGCAACAGCTTTCCAGGCTAGCCCCTTCTGCCTGCCAGCTATTTGCAGACGTTCGCACTTTCGGAGCAGGGCTGCGAAAGGAGCCTGGCAGGGTCCCCCCCTTCCCAGGCTACGTTTGAAGTTTGAGGTGGCAAGACAAGCAAGCAGCCCCATTCTCTGTGCCTCTATACGAGCACTGCCATGGGCAGATGAGGCTGAGCAACAGCTTTCCAGGCTAGCACCTTCTGGCTGCCAGCTATCTGCAGACGTTCGCAATTTCGGAGCAGGGCTGTGATAGGAGCCTGGCAGGAACACCAACTTTCCCAGCATGCGTTTGAAGTTTCAAGTGGCAAGATAAGCAAGAAGCCCCATTCTCTGTGCCTCTATGCGAACAGTGCCATGGGCAGATGAGGCTGAGCAACAGCTTTCCAGGCTAGCACCTTCTGGCTGCCAGCTATCTGCAGACGTTCGCACTTTCGGAGCAGGGCTGTGATAGGAGCCTGGCAGGGACACCACCATTCCCTACATGCGTTTGAAGTTTCAAGTGGCAAGATAAGCAAGCAGCCCCATTCTCTGTGCCTCTATGCGAACAGTGCCATGGGCAGATGAGGCTGAGCAACAGCTTTCCAGGCTAGCACCTTCTGGCTGCCAGCTATCTGCAGACGTTCGCACTTTCGGAGCAGGGCTGTGATAGGAGCCTGGCAGGGACACCACCATTCCCAGCATGAGTTTGAAGTTTCAAGTGGCAAGATAAGCAAGAAGCCCCATTCTCTGTGCCTCTATGCGAACAGTGCCATGGGCAGATGAGGCTGAGCAACAGCTTTCCAGGCTAGCCCCTTCTGCCTGCCAGCTATCTGCAGACGTTCGCATTTCAAGAGCAGGGCTGCGAAAGGAGCCTGGCTGGGACACCGTCTTTCCCAGGCTACGTTTGAAGTTTGAGGTGGCAAGACAAGCAAGCAGCCCCAGTCTCTGTGCCTCTGTGCGAGCACTGCCATGGGCAGATGAGGCTGAGCAACAGCTTTCCAGGCTAGCACCTTCTGCCTTCCAGCTATCTGCAGACGTTCGCATTTCGGAGCAGGGCTGCGAAAGGAGCCTGGCAGGTTACCCCCCTTCCCAGGCTACGTTTGAAGTTTGAGGTGGCAAGACAAGCAAGCAGCCCCAGTCTCTGTGCCTCTGTGCGAGCAGTGCCATGGGCAGATGAGGCTGAGCAACAGCTTTCCAGGCTAGCCCCTTCTGCCTGCCAGCTATCTTCAGACGTTCGCACTTTCGGAGCAGCGCTGAGAAAGGAGCCTGGCAGGGTACACCCCTTCCCAGGCTACGTTTGAAGTTTGAGGTGGCAAGACAAGCAAGCAGCCCCAGTCTCTGTGCCTCTGTGCGAGCAGTGCCATGGGCAGATGAGGCTGAGCAACAGCTTTCCAGGCTAGCACCTTCTGGCTGCCAGCTATCTGCAGACGTTCGCACGTTCGGAGCAGGGCTGCGAAAGGAGCCTGGCTGGGACACCACCTTTCCCAGGCTACGTTTGAAGTTTGAGGTGGCAAGACAAGCAAGCAGCCCCAGTCTCTGTGCCTCTGTGCGAGCAGTGCCATGGGCAGATGAGGCTGACAAACAGCTTTCCACGCTAGCCCCTTCTGCCTGCCAGCTATTTGCAGACGTTCGCACTTTCGGAGCAGGGCTGCGAAAGGAGCCTGGCAGGGTCCCCCACTTCCCAGGCTACATTTGAAATCTGAGGTGGCAAGGCAAGCAAGCAGCCCCAGTCTCTGTGCCTCTGTGCGAGCAGTGCCATGGGCAGATGAGGCTGAGCAACAGCTTTCCAGGCTAGCCCCTTCTGGCTGCCAGTTATCTGCAGACGTTCGCACTTTCGGAGCAGGGCTGCGAAAGGAGCCTGGCAGGGACACCACCATTCCCAGCATGCGTTAGAAGTTTGAGGTGGCAAGACAAGCAAGCAGCCCCAGTCTCTGTGCCTCTGTGCGAGCAGTGCCATGGGCAGATGAGGCTGAGCAACAGCTTTCCAGGCTAGCCCCTTCTGCCTGCCAGCTATCTGCAGATGTTCGCACTTTGGGAGCAGGGCTGCGAAAGGAGCCTGGCAGGGTCATCCCCTTCCAGGCTACGTTTGAAGTTTGAGGTGGCAAGACAAGCAAGCAGCCCCAGTCTCTGTGCCTCTGTGCGAGCACTGCCATGGGCAGATGAGGCTGAGCAACAGCTTTCCAGGCTAGCCCCTTCTGCCTGCCAGCTATCTGCAGACGTTCGCACTTTCGGAGCAGGGCTGTGATAGGAGCCTGGCAGGGTCACCACCAATCCCAGCATGCGTTTGGAGTTTCAAGTCGCAAGATAAGCAAGAAGCCCCATTCTCTGTGCCTCTATGCGTACAGTGCCATGGGCAGATGAGGCTGAGCAACAGCTTTCCAGGCTAGCCTCTTCTGGCTGCCAGCTATCTGCAGACGTTCGCATTTCAAGAGCAGGGCTGCGAAAGGAGCCTGGCTGGGACACCATCTTTCCCAGGCTCCGTTTGAAGTTTGAGGTGGCAAGACAAGCAAGCAGCCCCATTCTGTCTGCCTCTGTGCGAGCAGTGCCATGGGCAGATGAGGCTGACAAACAGCTTTCCAGGATAGCCCCTTCTGGCTGCCAGCTATCTGCAGACGTTCGCACTTTCGGAGCAGGGCTGTGATAGGAGCCTGGCAGGGACACCACCATTCCCAGCATGCGTTTGAAGTTTCAAGTGGCAAGAGAAGCAAGCAGCCCCATTCTCTGTGCCTCTATGCGAGCAGTGCCATGGGCAGATGAGGCTGAGCAACAGCTTTCCAGGCTAGCACCTTCTGCCTGCCAGCTATCTGCAGACGTTCGCACTTACGGAGCAGGGCTGCGAAAGGAGCCTGGCTGGGACACGAACTTTCCCAGGCTACGTTTGAAGTTTGAGGTGGCAAGACAAGCAAGCAGCCCCAGTCTCTGTGCATCTGTGCGAGCAGTGCCATGGGTAGATCAGGCTGAGCAACAGCTTTCCAGGCTAGCCCCTTCTGGCTGCCAGCTATCTGCAGACGTTCGCACTTTCGGAGCAGGGCTGAGAAAGGAGCCTGGCAGGGTACCCCCCTTCCCAGGCTACGTTTGAAGTTTGAGGTGGCAAGACAATCAAGCGGCCGCAGTCTCTGTGCCTCTGTGCGAGCAGTGCCATGGGCAGATGAGGCTGAGCAACAGCTTTCCAGGCTAGCCCCTTCTGCCTGCTAGCTATCTTCAGACGTTCGCACTTTCGGAGCAGGGCTGAGAAAGGAGCCTGGCAGGGTTCCCCCTTCCCAGGCTACGTTTGAAGTTTGAGGTGGCAAGACAAGCAAGCAGCCCCAGTCTCTGTGCCTCTGTGCGAGCAGTGCCATGGACAGATGAGGCTGACAAACAGCTTTCCAGGCTAGCCCCTTCTGCCTGCCAGCTATTTGCAGACGTTCGCACGTTCGGAGCAGGGCTGCGAAAGGAGCCTGGCTGGGACACCAACTTTCCCAGGCTACGTTTGAGGTGGCAAGACAAGCAAGCAGCCCCATTCTCTGTGCCTCTGTGCGAGCAGTGCCATGGGCAGATGAGGCTGAGCAACAGCTTTCCAGGATAGCCCCTTCTGGCTGCCAGCTATCTGCAGACGTTCGCACTTTCGGAGCAGGGCTGCGAAAAGAGCCTGGCTGGGACACCAACTTTCCCAGGCTACTTTTGAGGTGGCAAGACAAGCAAGCAGCCCCAGTCTCTGTGCCTCTGTGCGAGCAGTGCCATGGGCAGATGAGTCTGAGCAACAGCTTTCCAGGCTAGCCCCTTCTGCCTGCCAGCTATCTGCAGACGTTCGCACTTTCGGAGCAGGGCTGCGAAAGGAGCCTGGCAGGTTACACCCCTTCCCAGGCTACGTTTGAAGTTTGAGGTGGCAAGACAAGCAAGCAGCCCCAGTCTCTGTGCGTCTGTGCGAGCAGTGCCATGGGTAGATGAGGCTGAGCAACAGCTTTCCAGGCTAGCCCCTTCTGCCTGCCAGCTATCTGCAGACGTTCGCACTTTCGGAGCAGGGCCGAGAAAGGAGCCTGGCAGGGTACACCCCTTTCCAGGTTACGTTTGAATTTTGAGGTGGCAAGACAAGCAAGCAGCCCCAGTCTCTGTGCCTCTGTGCGAGCAGTGCCATGGGCAGATGAGGCTGACAAACAGCTTTCCAGGCTAGCCCCTTCTGCCTGCCAGCTATTTGCAGACGTTCGCACTTTCGGAGCAGGGCTGCGAAAGGAGCCTGGCTGGGACACGAACTTTCCCAGGCTACGTTTGAAGTTTGAGGTGGCAAGACAAGCAAGCAGCCCCAGTCTCTGTGCCTCTGTGCGAGCACTGCCATGGGCAGATGAGGCTGACAAACAGCTTTCCAGGCTAGCACCTTCTGCCTACCAGCTATCTGCAGACGTTCGCACTTTCGGAGCAGGGCTGTGATAGGAGCCTGGCAGGGACACCACCATTCCCAGCATGCGTTTGAAGTTTCAAGTCGCAAGATAAGCAAACAGCCCCATTCTCTGTGCCTCTGTGCGAGCAGTGCCATGGGCAGATGAGGCTGACAAACAGCTTTCCAGGCTAGCCTCTTCTGGCTGCCAGCTATCTGCAGACGTTCGCATTTCAAGAGCAGGGCTGCGAAAGGAGCCTGGCTGGGACACCATCTTTCCCAGGCTACGTTTGAAGTTTGAGGTGGCAAGACAAGCAAGCAGCCCCATTCTCTGTGCCTCTGTGCGAGCAGTGCCATGGGCAGATGAGGCTGAGCAACAGCTTTCCAGGCTAGCCTCTTCTGGCTGCCAGCTATCTGCAGACGTTCGCATTTCAAGAGCAGGGCTGCGAAAGGAGCCTGGCTGGGACACCATCTTTCCCAGGCTCCGTTTGAAGTTTGAGGTGGCAAGACAAGCAAGCAGCCCCAGTCTCTCTGCCTCTGTGCGAGCAGTGCCATGGGCAGATGAGGCTGACAAACAGCTTTCCAGGATAGCCCCTTCTGGCTGCCATCTATCTGCAGACGTTCGCACTTTCGGAGCAGGGCTGTGAAAGGAGCCTACCTGGGACAACCCCCTTCCCAGGCTACGTTTGAAGTTTGAGGTGGCAAGACAAGCAAGCAGCCCCAGTCTCTGTGCATCTGTGCGAGCAGTGCCATGGGTAGATGAGGCTGAGCAACAGCTTTCCAGGCTAGCCCCTTCTGCCTGCCAGTTATCTGCAGACGTTCGCACTTTCGGAGCAGGGCTGAGAAAGGAGCCTGGCAG
Source organism: Opisthocomus hoazin (assembly GCF_030867145.1). NCBI lineage: Eukaryota > Metazoa > Chordata > Aves > Opisthocomiformes > Opisthocomidae > Opisthocomus > Opisthocomus hoazin. The sequence goes on along the minus strand of NC_134450.1, from coordinate 2,187,717 downwards.
GGTACCCCCCTTCCCAGTCTACGTTTGAAGTTTGAGGTGGCAAGACAAGCAAGCAGCCCCAGTCTCTGTGCCTCTGTGCGAGCACTGCCATGGGCAGATGAGGCTGAGCAACAGCTTTCCAGGCTAGCCCCTTCTGGCTGCCAGCTATCTGCAGATGTTCGCACTTTCGGAGCAGGGCTGCGAAAGAGCCTGGCAGGTTACACCCCTTCCCAGGATACGTTTGAAGTTTGAGGTGGCAAGACAAGCAAGCAGCCCCAGTCTCTGTGCCTCTGTGCGAGCAGTGCCATGGGCAGATGAGGCTGAGCAACAGCTTTCCAGGCTAGCCCCTTCTGCCTGCCAGCTATTTGCAGACGTTCGCACTTTCGGAGCAGGGCTGCGAAAGGAGCCTGGCAGGGTCCCCCACCTCCCAGGATACATTTGAAATCTGAGGGGGCAAGGCAAGCAAGCAGCCCCAGTCTCTGTGCCTCTGTGCGAGCAGTGCCATGGGCAGATGAGGCTGAGCAACAGCTTTCCAGGCTAGCCCCTTCTGCCTGCCAGTTATCTGCAGACGTTCGCACTTTCGGAGCAGGGCTGCGAAAGGAGCCTGGCAGGGACACCACCATTCCCAGCATGCGTTAGAAGTTTGAGGTGGCAAGACAAGCAAGCAGCCCCAGTCTCTGTGCCTCTGTGCGAGCACTGCCATGGGCAGATGAGGCTGACAAACAGCTTTCCAGGCTAGCACCTTCTGCCTACCATCTATCTGCAGACGTTCGCACTTTCGGAGCAGGGCTGCGAAAGAAGCCTGGCAGGGTCACCCCCTTCCCAGGCTACGTTTGAAGTTTGAGGTGGCAAGACAAGCAAGCAGCACCAGTCTCTGTGCCTCTGTGCGAGCACTGCCATGGGCAGATGAGGCTGAGCAACAGCTTTCCAGGCTAGCACCTTCTGCCTGCCAGCTATCGGCAGACGTTCGCACTTTCGGACAAGGGCTGCGAAAGGAGCCTGGCTGGGACACCAACTTTCCCAGGCTACTTTTGAAGTTTGAGGTGGCAAGACAAGCAAGCAGCCCCAGTCTCTGTGCATCTGTGCGAGCAGTGCCATGGGCAGATGACGCTGAGCAACAGCTTTCCAGGCTAGCCCCTTCTGCCTGCCAGCTATCTTCAGACGTTCGCACTTTCGGAGCAGGGCTGAGAAAGGAGCCTGGCAGGGTCACCCCCTTCCCAGGCTACGTTTGAAGTTTGAGGTGGCAAGACAAGCAAGCAGCCCCAGTCTCTGTGCCTCTGTGCGAGCAGTGCCATGGGCAGATGAGGCTGACAAACAGCTTTCCAGGCTAGCCCCTTCTGGCTGCCAGGTATCTGCAGACGTTCGCACTTTCGGAGCAGGGCTGCGAAAGGAGCCTGGCAGGGACACCACCATTCCCAGGCTGCGTTAGAAGTTTGAGGTGGCAAGACAAGCAAGCAGCCCCAGTCTCTGTGCCTCTGTGCGAGCAGTGCCATGGGCAGATGAGGCTGAGCAACAGCTTTCCAGGCTAGCCCCTTCTGCCTGCCAGTTATCTGCAGACGTTCGCACTTTCGGAGCAGGGCTGCGAAAGGAGCCTGGCAGGGACACCACCATTCCCAGCATGCGTTAGAAGTTTGAGGTGGAAAGACAAGCAAGCAGCACCAGTCTCTGTGCCTCTGTGCGAGCACTGCCATGGGCAGATGAGGCTGAGCAACAGCTTTCCAGGCTAGCACCTTCTGGCTGCCAGCTATCGGCAGACGTTCGCACTTTCGGAGCAGGGCTGCGAAAGGAGCCTGGCTGGGACACGAACTTTCCCAGGCTACGTTTGAAGTTTGAGGTGGCAAGACAAGCAAGCAGCCCCATTCTCTGTGCCTCTGTGCGAGCAGTGCCATGGGCAGATGAGGCTGAGAAACAGCTTTCCAGACTAGCCCCTTCTGGCTGCCAGCTATCTGCAGACGTTCGCACTTTCGGAGCAGGGCTGTGATAGGAGCCTGGCAGGGACACCACCATTCCCAGCATGCGTTTGAAGTTTCAAGTCGCAAGATAAGCAAGAAGCCCCATTCTCTGTGCCTCTGTGCGTACAGTGCCATGGGCAGATGAGGCTGAGCAACAGCTTTCCAGGCTAGCCTCTTCTGGCTGCCAGCTATCTGCAGACGTTCGCATTTCAAGAGCAGGACTGCGAAAGGAGCCTGGCTGGGACACCATCTTTCCCAGGCTCCGTTTGAAGTTTGAGGTGGCAAGACAAGCAAGCAGCCCCATTCTCTGTGCCTCTGTGCGAGCAGTGCCATGGGCAGATGAGGCTGAGCAACAGCTTTCCAGGCTAGCCCCTTCTGGCTGCCAGCTATCTGCAGACGTTCGCACTTTCGGAGCAGGGCTGTGATAGGAGCCTGGCAGGGACACCACCATTCCCAGCATGCGTTTGAAGTTTCAAGTGGCAAGAGAAGCAAGCAGCCCCATTCTCTGTGCCTCTATGCGAACAGTGCCATGGGCAGATGAGGCTGAGCAACAGCTTTCCAGGCTAGCACCTTCTGGCTGCCAGCTATCTGCAGACGTTCGCACTTTCGGAGCAGGGCTGCGAAAGGAGCCTGGCTGGGACACCAACTTTCCCAGGCTACGTTTGAAGTTTGAGGTGGCAAGACAAGCAAGCAGCCCCAGTCTCTGTGCATCTGTGCGAGCAGTGCCATGGGCAGATGACGCTGAGCAACAGCTTTCCAGGCTAGCCCCTTCTGCCTGCCAGCTATCTTCAGACGTTCGCACTTTCGGAGCAGGGCTGAGAAAGGAGCCTGGCAGGGTCACCCCCTTCCCAGGCTACGTTTAAAGTTTGAGGTGGCAAGACAAGCAAGCAGCACCAGTCTCTGTGCCTCTGTGCGAGCAGTGCCATGGGCAGATGAGGCTGACAAACAGCTTTCCAGGCTAGCCCCTTCTGCCTGCCAGCTATCTGCAGACGTTCGCACTTTCGGAGCAGGGCTGCGAAAGGAGCCTGGCAGGGACACCACCATTCCCAGGCTGCGTTAGAAGTTTGAGGTGGCAAGACAAGCAGGCAGCCCCATTCTCTGTGCCTCTGTGCGAGCAGTCCCATGGGCAGATGAGGCTGACAAACAGCTTTCCAGGCTAGCCCCTTCTGGCTGCCAGCTATCTTCAGACGTTCGCACTTTCGGAGCAGGGCTGCGAAAGGAGCCTGGCAGGGTACCCCCCTTCCCAGGCTACGTTTGAAGTTTGAGGTGGCAAGACAAGCAAGCAGCCCCAGTCTCTGTGCCTCTGTGCGAGCAGTGCCATGGGCAGATGAGGCTGACAAACAGCTTTCCAGGCTAGCCCCTTCTGCCTGCCAGCTATCTGCAGACGTTCGCACTTTCGGAGCAGGGCTGAGAAAGGAGCCTGGCAGGGTACCCCCCTTCCCAGGCTACGTTTGAAGTTTGAGGTGGCAAGACAAGCAAGCAGCCCCAGTCTCTGTGCCTCTGTGCGAGCAGTGCCATGGGCAGATGAGGCTGACAAACAGCTTTCCAGGCTAGCCCCTTCTGCCTGCCAGCTATCTTCATACGTTCGCACTTTCGGAGCAGGGCTGAGAAAGGAGCCTGGCAGGGTACCCCCCTTCCCAGGCTACGTTTGAAGTTTGAGGTGGCAAGACAAGCAAGCAGCCCCAGTCTCTGTGCCTCTGTGCGAGCAGTGCCATGGGCAGATGAGGCTGAGCAACAGCTTTCCAGGCTAGCACCTTCTGCCTGCCAGCTATCTGCAGACGTTCGCACTTTCGGAGCAGGGCTGCGAAAGGAGCCTGGCTGGGACACCAACTTTCCCAGGCTACGTTTGAAGTTTGAGGTGGCAAGACAAGCAAGCAGCCCCAGTCTCTGTGCATCTGTGCGAGCACTGCCATGGGCAGATGACGCTGAGCAACAGCTTTCCAGGCTAGCCCCTTCTGCCTGCCAGCTATCTTCAGACGTTCGCACTTTCGGAGCAGGGCTGAGAAAGGAGCCTGGCAGGGTCACCCCCTTCCCAGGCTACGTTTGAAGTTTGAGGTGGCAAGACAAGCAAGCAGCACCAGTCTCTGTGCCTCTGTGCGTACAGTGCCATGGGCAGATGAGGCTGAGCAACAGCTTTCCAGGCTAGCCTCTTCTGGCTGCCAGCTATCTGCAGACGTTCGCATTTCAAGAGCAGGACTGCGAAAGGAGCCTGGCTGGGACACCATCTTTCCCAGGCTCCGTTTGAAGTTTGAGGTGGCAAGACAAGCAAGCAGCCCCATTCTCTGTGCCTCTGTGCGAGCAGTGCCATGGGCAGATGAGGCTGAGCAACAGCTTTCCAGGCTAGCCCCTTCTGGCTGCCAGCTATCTGCAGACGTTCGCACTTTCGGAGCAGGGCTGTGATAGGAGCCTGGCAGGGACACCACCATTCCCAGCATGCGTTTGAAGTTTCAAGTGGCAAGAGAAGCAAGCAGCCCCATTCTCTGTGCCTCTATGCGAACAGTGCCATGGGCAGATGAGGCTGAGCAACAGCTTTCCAGGCTAGCACCTTCTGGCTGCCAGCTATCTGCAGACGTTCGCACTTTCGGAGCAGGGCTGCGAAAGGAGCCTGGCTGGGACACCAACTTTCCCAGGCTACGTTTGAAGTTTGAGGTGGCAAGACAAGCAAGCAGCCCCAGTCTCTGTGCATCTGTGCGAGCAGTGCCATGGGCAGATGACGCTGAGCAACAGCTTTCCAGGCTAGCCCCTTCTGCCTGCCAGCTATCTTCAGACGTTCGCACTTTCGGAGCAGGGCTGAGAAAGGAGCCTGGCAGGGTCACCCCCTTCCCAGGCTACGTTTAAAGTTTGAGGTGGCAAGACAAGCAAGCAGCACCAGTCTCTGTGCCTCTGTGCGAGCAGTGCCATGGGCAGATGAGGCTGACAAACAGCTTTCCAGGCTAGCCCCTTCTGCCTGCCAGCTATCTGCAGACGTTCGCACTTTCGGAGCAGGGCTGCGAAAGGAGCCTGGCAGGGACACCACCATTCCCAGGCTGCGTTAGAAGTTTGAGGTGGCAAGACAAGCAGGCAGCCCCATTCTCTGTGCCTCTGTGCGAGCAGTCCCATGGGCAGATGAGGCTGACAAACAGCTTTCCAGGCTAGCCCCTTCTGGCTGCCAGCTATCTTCAGACGTTCGCACTTTCGGAGCAGGGCTGCGAAAGGAGCCTGGCAGGGTACCCCCCTTCCCAGGCTACGTTTGAAGTTTGAGGTGGCAAGACAAGCAAGCAGCCCCAGTCTCTGTGCCTCTGTGCGAGCAGTGCCATGGGCAGATGAGGCTGACAAACAGCTTTCCAGGCTAGCCCCTTCTGCCTGCCAGCTATCTGCAGACGTTCGCACTTTCGGAGCAGGGCTGAGAAAGGAGCCTGGCAGGGTACCCCCCTTCCCAGGCTACGTTTGAAGTTTGAGGTGGCAAGACAAGCAAGCAGCCCCAGTCTCTGTGCCTCTGTGCGAGCAGTGCCATGGGCAGATGAGGCTGACAAACAGCTTTCCAGGCTAGCCCCTTCTGCCTGCCAGCTATCTTCATACGTTCGCACTTTCGGAGCAGGGCTGAGAAAGGAGCCTGGCAGGGTACCCCCCTTCCCAGGCTACGTTTGAAGTTTGAGGTGGCAAGACAAGCAAGCAGCACCAGTCTCTGTGCCTCTGTGCGAGCATTGCCATGGGCAGATGAGGCTGAGCAACAGCTTTCCAGGCTAGCACCTTCTGCCTGCCAGCTATCTGCAGACGTTCGCACTTTCGGAGCAGGGCTGCGAAAGGAGCCTGGCTGGGACACCAACTTTCCCAGGCTACGTTTGAAGTTTGAGGTGGCAAGACAAGCAAGCAGCCCCAGTCTCTGTGCATCTGTGCGAGCACTGCCATGGGCAGATGACGCTGAGCAACAGCTTTCCAGGCTAGCCCCTTCTGCCTGCCAGCTATCTTCAGACGTTCGCACTTTCGGAGCAGGGCTGAGAAAGGAGCCTGGCAGGGTCACCCCCTTCCCAGGCTACGTTTGAAGTTTGAGGTGGCAAGACAAGCAAGCAGCACCAGTCTCTGTGCCTCTGTGCGAGCAGTGCCATGGGCAGATGAGGCTGAGCAACAGCTTTCCAGGCTAGCCCCTTCTGCCTGCCAGCTATCTTCAGACGTTCGCACTTTCGGAGCAGGGCTGAGAAAGGAGCCTGGCAGGGTACCCCCCTTCCCAGGCTACGTTTGAAGTTTGAGGTGGCAAGACAAGCAAGCAGCCCCAGTCTCTGTGCCTCTGTGCGAGCAGTGGCATGGGCAGATGAGGCTGACAAACAGCTTTCCAGGCTAGCCCCTTCTGCCTGCCAGCTATCTTCATACGTTCGCACTTTCGGAGCAGGGCTGAGAAAGGAGCCTGGCAGGGTACCCCCCTTCCCAGGCTACGTTTGAAGTTTGAGGTGGCAAGACAAGCAAGCAGCACCAGTCTCTGTGCCTCTGTGCGAGCACTGCCATGGGCAGATGAGGCTGAGCAACAGCTTTCCAGGCTAGCACCTTCTGCCTGCCAGCTATCTGCAGACGTTCGCACGTTCGGAGCAGGGCTGCGAATGGAGACTGGCTGGGACACCAACTTTCCCAGGCTACGTTTGAGGTGGCAAGACAAGCAAGCAGCCCCAGTCTCTGTGCCTCTGTGCGAGCAGTGCCATGGGCAGATGAGGCTGAGCAACAGCTTTCCAGGCTAGCCCCTTCTGCCTGCCAGCTATCTGCAGACGTTCGCACTTTCGGAGCAGGGCTGAGAAAGGAGCGTGGCAGGGTACACCCCTTCCCAGGTTACGTTTGAATTTTGAGGTGGCAAGACAAGCAAGCAGCCCCAGTCTCTGTGCCTCTGTGCGAGCAGTGCCATGGGCAGATGAGGCTGACAAACAGCTTTCCAGGCTAGCCCCTTCTGCCTGCCAGCTATCTGCAGACGTTCGCACTTTCGGAGCAGGGCTGCGAAAGGAGCCTGGCAGGGTCCCCCCCTTCCCAGGATACATTTGAAATCTGAGGGGGCAAGGCAAGCAAGCAGCCCCATTCTCTGTGCCTCTGTGCGAGCAGTGCCATGGGCAGATGAGGCTGAGCAACAGCTTTCCAGGCTAGCCCCTTCTGCCTGCCAGTTATCTGCAGACGTTCTCACTTTCGGAGCAGGGCTGCGAAAGGAGCCTGGCAGGGACACCACCATTCCCAGGCTGCGTTAGAAGTTTGAGGTGGCAAGACAAGCAAGCAGCCCCAGTCTCTGTGCCTCTGTGCGAGCAGTCCCATGGGCAGATGAGGCTGACAAACAGCTTTCCAGGCTAGCCCCTTCTGCCTGCCATCTATCTTCAGACGTTCGCACTTTCGGAGCAGGGCTGAGAAAGGAGCCTGGCAGGGTACCCCCCTTCCCAGGCTACGTTTGAAGTTTGAGGTGGCAAGACAAGCAAGCAGCCCCAGTCTCTGTGCCTCTGTGCGAGCAGTGCCATGGGCAGATGAGGCTGAGCAACAGCTTTCCAGGCTAGCACCTTCTGCCTGCCAGCTATCTGCAGACGTTCGCACGTTCGGAGCAGGGCTGCGAATGGAGCCTGGCTGGGACACCAACTTTCCCAGGCTACGTTTGAAGTTTGAGGTGGCAAGACAAGCAAGCAGCCCCATTCTCTGTGCCTCTGTGCGAGCACTGCCATGGGCAGATGAGGCTGAGCAACAGCTTTCCAGGATAGCCCCTTCTGGCTGCCAGCTATCTTCAGACGTTCGCACTTTCGGAGCAGGGCTGAGAAAGGAGCCTGGCTGGGACACCAACTTTCCCAGGCTACGTTTGAATTTTGAGGTGGCAAGACAAGCAAGCAGCCCCAGTCTCTGTGCCTCTGTGCGAGCAGTGCCATGGGCAGATGAGGCTGAGCAACAGCTTTCCAGGCTAGCCCCTTCTGCCTGCCAGCTATCTGCAGACGTTCGCACTTTCGGAGCAGGGCTGCGAAAGGAGCCTGGCAGGTTACCCCCCTTCCCAGGCTACGTTTGAAGTTTGAGGTGGCAAGACAAGCAAGCAGCCCCAGTCTCTGTGCCTCTGTGCGAGCAGTGCCATGGGCAGATGAGGCTGAGCAACAGCTTTCCAGGCTAGCCCCTTCTGCCTGCCAGCTATCTGCAGACGTTCGCACTTTCGGAGCAGGGCTGAGAAAGGAGCGTGGCAGGGTACACCCCTTCCCAGGTTACGTTTGAATTTTGAGGTGGCAAGACAAGCAAGCAGCCCCAGTCTCTGTGCCTCTGTGCGAGCAGTGCCATGGGCAGATGAGGCTGAGCAACAGCTTTCCAGGCTAGCCCCTTCTGCCTGCCAGCTATCTCCAGACGTTCGCACTTTCGGAGCAGGGCTGCGAAAGGAGCCTGGCAGGGTCCCCCACTTCCCAGGATACATTTGAAATCTGAGGGGGCAAGGCAAGCAAGCAGCCCCATTCTCTGTGCCTCTGTGCGAGCAGTGCCATGGGCAGATGAGGCTGAGCAACAGCTTTCCAGGCTAGCCCCTTCTGCCTGCCAGTTATCTGCAGACGTTCGCACTTTCGGAGCAGGGCTGCGAAAGGAGCCTGGCAGGGTCACCCCCTTCCCAGGCTACGTTTGAAGTTTGAGGTGGCAAGACAAGCAAGCAGCCCCAGTCTCTGTGCCTCTGTGCGAGCAGTGCCATGGGCAGATGAGGCTGAGCAACAGCTTTCCAGGCTAGCCCCTTCTGTCTGCCAGCTATCTGCAGACGTTCACACTTTTGGAGCAGGGCTGCGAAAGGAGCCTCCCTGGGACACCAACTTTCCCAGGCTACGTTTGAAGTTTGAGGTGGCAAGACAAGCAAGCAGCCCCAGTCTCTGTGCCTCTGTGCGAGCAGTGCCATGGGCAGATGAGGCTGAGCAACAGCTTTCCAGGCTAGCCTCTTCTGGCTGCCAGCTATCTGCAGATGTTCGCACTTTCGGAGCAGGGCTGCGAAAGGAGCCTGGCAGGGTCACCCCCTTCCCAGGCTACGTTTGAAGTTTGAGGTGGCAAGACAAGCAAGCAGCCCCAGTCTCTGTGCCTCTGTGCGAGCACTGCCATGGGCAGATGAGGCTGAGCAACAGCTTTCCAGGATAGCCCCTTCTGGCTGCCAGCTATCTGCAGACGTTCACACTTTTGGAGCAGGGCTGCGAAAGGAGCCTGGCTGGGACACCAACTTTCCCAGGCTACGTTTGAAGTTTGAGGTGGCAAGACAAGCAAGCAACCCCAGTCTCTGTGCCTCTGTGCGAGCAGTGCCATGGGCAGATGAGGCTGAGCAACAGCTTTCCAGGCTAGCCCCTTCTGGCTGCCAGCTATCTGCAGACGTTCGCACTTTTGGAGCAGGGCTGAGAAAGGAGCCTGGCAGGTTACCCCCCTTCCCTAACTACGTTTTAAGTTTGAGGTGGCAAGACAAGGAAGCAGCCCCAGTCTCTGTGCCTCTGTGCGAGCAGTGCCATGGGCAGATGAGGCTGACAAACAGCTTTCCAGGCTAGCCCCTTCTGGCTGCCAGCTATCTGCAGATGTTCGCACTTTCAGAGCAGGGCTGCGAAAGGAGCCTGGCAGGGTCACCCCCTTCCCAGGCTACGTTAGAAGTTTGAGGTGGCAAGAGAAGCAAGCAGCCCCAGTCTCTGTGCCTCTGTGCGAGCAGTGCCATGGGCAGATGAGGCTGACAAACAGCTTTCCAGGGTAGCCCCTTCTGGCTGCCAGCTATCTGCAGACGTTCGCACTTTCGGAGCAGGGCTGTGATAGGAGCCTGGCAGGGTACCCCCCTTCCCAGGCTACGTTTGAAGTTTGAGGTGGCAAGACAAGCAAGCAGCACCAGTCTCTGTGCCTCTGTGCGAGCACTGCCATGGGCAGATGAGGCTGAGCAACAGCTTTCCAGGCTAGCACCTTCTGCCTGCCAGCTAACTGCAGACGTTCGCACTTTCGGAGCAGGGCTGCGAATGGAGCCTGGCTGGGACACCAACTTTCCCAGGCTACGTTTCAAGTTTGAGGTGGCAAGACAAGCAAGCAGCCCCATTCTCTGTGCCTCTGTGCGAGCACTGCCATGGGCAGATGAGGCTGAGCAACAGCTTTCCAGGATAGCCCCTTCTGGCTGCCAGCTATCTTCAGACGTTCGCACTTTCGGAGCAGGGCTGCGAAAGGAGCCTGGCTGGGACACCAACTTTCCCAGGCTACGTTTGAGGTGGCAAGACAAGCAAGCAGCCCCAGTCTCTGTGCCTCTGTGCGAGCAGTGCCATGGGCAGATGAGGCTGAGCAACAGCTTTCCAGGCTAGCCCCTTCTGCCTGCCAGCTATCTGCAGACGTTCGCACTTTCGGAGCAGGGCTGAGAAAGGAGCGTGGCAGGGTACACCCCTTCCCAGGTTACGTTTGAATTTTGAGGTGGCAAGACAAGCAAGCAGCCCCAGTCTCTGTGCCTCTGTGCGAGCAGTGCCATGGGCAGATGAGGCTGAGCAACAGCTTTCCAGGCTAGCCCCTTCTGGCTGCCAGCTATCTGCAGACGTTCGCACTTTCGGAGCAGGGCTGCGAAAGGAGCCTGGCAGGGTCCCCCACTTCCCAGGATACATTTGAAATCTGAGGGGGCAAGGCAAGCAAGCAGCCCCATTCTCTGTGCCTCTGTGCGAGCAGTGCCATGGGCAGATGAGGCTGAGCAACAGCTTTCCAGGCTAGCCCCTTCTGCCTGCCAGTTATCTGCAGACGTTCGCACTTTCGGAGCAGGGCTGCGAAAGGAGCCTGGCAGGGACACCACCATTCCCAGCATGCGTTAGAAGTTTGAGGTGGCAAGACAAGCAAGCAGCCCCAGTCTCTGTGCCTCTGTGCGAGCAGTGCCATGGGCAGATGAGGCTGAGCAACAGCTTTCCAGGCTAGCCCCTTCTGTCTGCCAGCTATCTGCAGACGTTCACACTTTTGGAGCAGGGCTGCGAAAGGAGCCTCCCTGGGACACCAACTTTCCCAGGCTACGTTTGAAGTTTGAGGTGGCAAGACAAGCAAGCAGCCCCAGTCTCTGTGCCTCTGTGCGAGCAGTGCCATGGGCAGATGAGGCTGAGCAACAGCTTTCCAGGCTAGCCTCTTCTGGCTGCCAGCTATCTGCAGATGTTCGCACTTTCGGAGCAGGGCTGCGAAAGGAGCCTGGCAGGGTCACCCCCTTCCCAGGCTACGTTTGAAGTTTGAGGTGGCAAGACAAGCAAGCAGCCCCAGTCTCTGTGCCTCTGTGCGAGCACTGCCATGGGCAGATGAGGCTGAGCAACAGCTTTCCAGGATAGCCCCTTCTGGCTGCCAGCTATCTGCAGACGTTCACACTTTTGGAGCAGGGCTGCGAAAGGAGCCTGGCTGGGACACCAACTTTCCCAGGCTACGTTTGAAGTTTGAGGTGGCAAGACAAGCAAGCAACCCCAGTCTCTGTGCCTCTGTGCGAGCAGTGCCATGGGCAGATGAGGCTGAGCAACAGCTTTCCAGGCTAGCCCCTTCTGGCTGCCAGCTATCTGCAGACGTTCGCACTTTTGGAGCAGGGCTGAGAAAGGAGCCTGGCAGGTTACCCCCCTTCCCTAACTACGTTTTAAGTTTGAGGTGGCAAGACAAGGAAGCAGCCCCAGTCTCTGTGCCTCTGTGCGAGCAGTGCCATGGGCAGATGAGGCTGACAAACAGCTTTCCAGGCTAGCCCCTTCTGGCTGCCAGCTATCTGCAGATGTTCGCACTTTCAGAGCAGGGCTGCGAAAGGAGCCTGGCAGGGTCACCCCCTTCCCAGGCTACGTTAGAAGTTTGAGGTGGCAAGAGAAGCAAGCAGCCCCAGTCTCTGTGCCTCTGTGCGAGCAGTGCCATGGGCAGATGAGGCTGACAAACAGCTTTCCAGGGTAGCCCCTTCTGGCTGCCAGCTATCTGCAGACGTTCGCACTTTCGGAGCAGGGCTGAGAAAGGAGCCTGGCAGGGTACCCCCCTTCCCAGGCTACGTTTGAAGTTTGAGGTGGCAAGACAAGCAAGCAGCACCAGTCTCTGTGCCTCTGTGCGAGCACTGCCATGGGCAGATGAGGCTGAGCAACAGCTTTCCAGGCTAGCACCTTCTGCCTGCCAGCTAACTGCAGACGTTCGCACTTTCGGAGCAGGGCTGCGAATGGAGCCTGGCTGGGACACCAACTTTCCCAGGCTACGTTTCAAGTTTGAGGTGGCAAGACAAGCAAGCAGCCCCATTCTCTGTGCCTCTGTGCGAGCACTGCCATGGGCAGATGAGGCTGAGCAACAGCTTTCCAGGATAGCCCCTTCTGGCTGCCAGCTATCTTCAGACGTTCGCACTTTCGGAGCAGGGCTGCGAAAGGAGCCTGGCTGGGACACCAACTTTCCCAGGCTACGTTTGAGGTGGCAAGACAAGCAAGCAGCCCCAGTCTCTGTGCCTCTGTGCGAGCAGTGCCATGGGCAGATGAGGCTGAGCAACAGCTTTCCAGGCTAGCCCCTTCTGCCTGCCAGCTATCTGCAGACGTTCGCACTTTCGGAGCAGGGCTGAGAAAGGAGCGTGGCAGGGTACACCCCTTCCCAGGTTACGTTTGAATTTTGAGGTGGCAAGACAAGCAAGCAGCCCCAGTCTCTGTGCCTCTGTGCGAGCAGTGCCATGGGCAGATGAGGCTGAGCAACAGCTTTCCAGGCTAGCCCCTTCTGCCTGCCAGCTATCTCCAGACGTTCGCACTTTCGGAGCAGGGCTGCGAAAGGAGCCTGGCAGGGTCCCCCACTTCCCAGGATACATTTGAAATCTGAGGGGGCAAGGCAAGCAAGCAGCCCCATTCTCTGTGCCTCTGTGCGAGCAGTGCCATGGGCAGATGAGGCTGAGCAACAGCTTTCCAGGCTAGCCCCTTCTGCCTGCCAGTTATCTGCAGACGTTCGCACTTTCGGAGCAGGGCTGCGAAAGGAGCCTGGCAGGGACACCACCATTCCCAGCATGCGTTAGAAGTTTGAGGTGGCAAGACAAGCAAGCAGCCCCAGTCTCTGTGCCTCTGTGCGAGCAGTGCCATGGGCAGATGAGGCTGAGCAACAGCTTTCCAGGCTAGCCCCTTCTGGCTGCCAGCTATCTGCAGATGTTCGCACTTTCGGAGCAGGGCTGCGAAAGGAGCCTGGCAGGGTCACCCCCTTCCCAGGCTACGTTTGAAGTTTGAGGTGGCAAGACAAGCAAGCAGCCCCAGTCTCTGTGCCTCTGTGCGAGCAGTGCCATGGGCAGATGAGGCTGAGCAACAGCTTTCCAGGCTAGCCCCTTCTGTCTGCCAGCTATCTGCAGACGTTCACACTTTTGGAGCAGGGCTGCGAAAGGAGCCTCCCTGGGACACCAACTTTCCCAGGCTACGTTTGAAGTTTGAGGTGGCAAGACAAGCAAGCAGCCCCAGTCTCTGTGCCTCTGTGCGAGCAGTGCCATGGGCAGATGAGGCTGAGCAACAGCTTTCCAGGCTAGCCTCTTCTGGCTGCCAGCTATCTGCAGATGTTCGCACTTTCGGAGCAGGGCTGCGAAAGGAGCCTGGCAGGGTCACCCCCTTCCCAGGCTACGTTTGAAGTTTGAGGTGGCAAGACAAGCAAGCAGCCCCAGTCTCTGTGCCTCTGTGCGAGCACTGCCATGGGCAGATGAGGCTGAGCAACAGCTTTCCAGGATAGCCCCTTCTGGCTGCCAGCTATCTGCAGACGTTCACACTTTTGGAGCAGGGCTGCGAAAGGAGCCTGGCTGGGACACCAACTTTCCCAGGCTACGTTTGAAGTTTGAGGTGGCAAGACAAGCAAGCAGCCCCAGTCTCTGTGCCTCTGTGCGAGCAGTGCCATGGGCAGATGAGGCTGAGCAACAGCTTTCCAGGCTAGCCCCTTCTGGCTGCCAGCTATCTGCAGACGTTCGCACTTTTGGAGCAGGGCTGAGAAAGGAGCCTGGCAGGTTACCCCCCTTCCCTAACTACGTTTGAAGTTTGAGGTGGCAAGACAAGGAAGCAGCCCCAGTCTCTGTGCCTCTGTGCGAGCAGTGCCATGGGCAGATGAGGCTGACAAACAGCTTTCCAGGCTAGCCCCTTCTGGCTGCCAGCTATCTGCAGATGTTCGCACTTTCAGAGCAGGGCTGCGAAAGGAGCCTGGCAGGGTCACCCCCTTCCCAGGCTACGTTAGAAGTTTGAGGTGGCAAGAGAAGCAAGCAGCCCCAGTCTCTGTGCCTCTGTGCGAGCAGTGCCATGGGCAGATGAGGCTGACAAACAGCTTTCCAGGGTAGCCCCTTCTGGCTGCCAGCTATCTGCAGACGTTCGCACTTTCGGAGCAGGGCTGAGAAAGGAGCCTGGCAGGGTACCCCCCTTCCCAGGCTACGTTTGAAGTTTGAGGTGGCAAGACAAGCAAGCAGCACCAGTCTCTGTGCCTCTGTGCGAGCACTGCCATGGGCAGATGAGGCTGAGCAACAGCTTTCCAGGCTAGCACCTTCTGCCTGCCAGCTAACTGCAGACGTTCGCACTTTCGGAGCAGGGCTGCGAATGGAGCCTGGCTGGGACACCAACTTTCCCAGGCTACGTTTCAAGTTTGAGGTGGCAAGACAAGCAAGCAGCCCCATTCTCTGTGCCTCTGTGCGAGCACTGCCATGGGCAGATGAGGCTGAGCAACAGCTTTCCAGGATAGCCCCTTCTGGCTGCCAGCTATCTTCAGACGTTCGCACTTTCGGAGCAGGGCTGCGAAAGGAGCCTGGCTGGGACACCAACTTTCCCAGGCTACGTTTGAGGTGGCAAGACAAGCAAGCAGCCCCAGTCTCTGTGCCTCTGTGCGAGCAGTGCCATGGGCAGATGAGGCTGAGCAACAGCTTTCCAGGCTAGCCCCTTCTGCCTGCCAGCTATCTGCAGACGTTCGCACTTTCGGAGCAGGGCTGAGAAAGGAGCCTGGCAGGTTACACCCCTTCCCAGGCTACGTTTGAAGTTTGAGGTGGCAAGACAAGCAAGCAGCCCCAGTCTCTGTGCCTCTGTGCGAGCAGTGCCATGGGCAGATGAGGCTGAGCAACAGCTTTCCAGGCTAGCCCCTTCTGCCTGCCAGCTATCTTCAGACGTTCGCACTTTCGGAGCAGGGCTGAGAAAGGAGCCTGGCAGGGTACCCCCCTTCCCAGGCTACGTTTGAAGTTTGAGGTGGCAAGACAAGCAAGCAGCCCCAGTCTCTGTGCCTCTGTGCGAGCAGTGCCATGGGCAGATGAGGCTGACAAACAGCTTTCCAGGCTAGCCCCTTCTGCCTGCCAACTATTTGCAGACGTTCGCACTTTCGGAGCAGGGCTGCGAAAGGAGCCTGGCAGGGTCACCCCCTTCCCAGGCTACGTTTGAAGTTTGAGGTGGCAAGACAAGCAAGCAGCCCCAGTCTCTGTGCCTCTGTGCGAGCAGTGCCATGGGCAGATGAGGCTGACAAACAGCTTTCCAGGCTAGCCCCTTCTGCCTGCCAGCTATTTGCAGACGTTCGCACTTTCGGAGCAGGGCTGCGAAAGGAGCCTGGCTGGGACACGAACTTTCCCAGGCTACGTTTGAAGTTTGAGGTGGCAAGACAAGCAAGCAGCCCCATTCTCTGTGCCTCTGTGCGAGCACTGCCATGGGCAGATGAGGCTGAGCAACAGCTTTCCAGGCTAGCCCCTTCTGGCTGCCAGCTATCTGCAGACGTTCGCACTTTCGGAGCAGGGCTGTGATAGGAGCGTGGCAGGGACACCACCATTCCCAGCATGCGTTTGAAGTTTCAAGTGGCAAGATAAGCAAGAAGCCCCAGTCTCTGTGCCTCTATGCGAACAGTGCCATGGGCAGATGAGGCTGAGCAACAGCTTTTCAGGCTAGACCCTTCTGCCTGCCAGCTATCTGCAGACGTTCGCACTTTCGGAGCAGGGCTGCGAAAGGAGCCTGGCAGGTTCCCCCAGTTCCCAGGCTACATTTGAAGTCTGAGGGGGCAAGGCAAGAAAGCAGCCCCAGTCTCTGTGCCTCTGTGCGAGCAGTGCCATGGGCAGATGAGGCTGACAAACAGCTTTCCAGGCTAGCACCTTCTGCCTGCCAGCTATCTGCAGACGTTCGCACTTTCGGAGCAGGGCTGCGAAAGGAGCGTGGCAGGGACACCACCATTCCCAGCATGCGTTTGAAGTTTGAGGTGGCAAGACAAGCAAGAAGCCCCATTCTCTGTGCCTCTATGTGAACAGTGCCATGGGCAGATGAGGCTGAGCAACAGCTTTCCAGGCTAGCCCCTTCTGGCTGCCAGCTATCTGCAGACGTTCGCATTTCAACAGCAGGGCTGCGAAAGGAGCCTGTCTGGGACACCATCTTTCCTAGGCTACGTTTGAAGTTTGAGGTGGCAAGACAAGCAAGCAGCCCCATTCTCTGTGCCTCTGTGCGAGCACTGCCATGGGCAGATGAGGCTGAGCAACAGCTTTCCAGGATAGCCCCTTCTGGCTGCCAGCTATCTGCAGACGTTCGCACTTTCGGAGCAGGGCTGCGAAAGGAGCCTGGCAGGGTCCCCCCCTTCCCAGGCTACGTTTGAAATTTGAGGTGGCAAGACAAGCAAGCAGCACCAGTCTCTGTGCCTCTGTGCGAGCAGTGCCATGGGCAGATGAGGCTGAGCAACAGCTTTCCAGGCTAGCACCTTCTGCCTGCCAGCTATCTTCAGAAGTTCGCACTTTCGGAGCAGGGCTGCGAAAGGAGCCTGTCTGGGACACCATCTTTGCTAGGCTACGTTTGAAGTTTGAGGTGGCAAGACAAGCAAGCAGCCCCAGTCTCTGTGCCTCTGTGCGAGCAGTGCCATGGGCAGATGAGGCTGACAAACAGCTTTCCAGGCTAGCCCCTTCTGCCTGCCAACTATTTGCAGACGTTCGCACTTTCGGAGCAGGGCTGCGAAAGGAGCCTGGCAGGGTCACCCCCTTCCCAGGCTACGTTTGAAGTTTGAGGTGGCAAGACAAGCAAGCAGCCCCAGTCTCTGTGCCTCTGTGCGAGCAGTGCCATGGGCAGATGAGGCTGACAAACAGCTTTCCAGGCTAGCCCCTTCTGCCTGCCAGCTATTTGCAGACGTTCGCACTTTCGGAGCAGGGCTGCGAAAGGAGCCTGGCTGGGACACCAACTTTCCCAGGCTACGTTTGAAGTTTGAGGTGGCAAGACAAGCAAGCAGCCCCATTCTCTGTGCCTCTGTGCGAGCACTGCCATGGGCAGATGAGGCTGAGCAACAGCTTTCCAGGCTAGCCCCTTCTGGCTGCCAGCTATCTGCAGACGTTCGCACTTTCGGAGCAGGGCTGTGATAGGAGCGTGGCAGGGACACCACCATTCCCAGCATGCGTTTGAAGTTTCAAGTGGCAAGATAAGCAAGAAGCCCCAGTCTCTGTGCCTCTATGCGAACAGTGCCATGGGCAGATGAGGCTGAGCAACAGCTTTTCAGGCTAGACCCTTCTGCCTGCCAGCTATCTGCAGACGTTCGCACTTTCGGAGCAGGGCTGCGAAAGGAGCCTGGCAGGTTCCTCCAGTTCCCAGGCTACATTTGAAGTCTGAGGGGGCAAGGCAAGAAAGCAGCCCCAGTCTCTGTGCCTCTGTGCGAGCAGTGCCATGGGCAGATGAGGCTGACAAACAGCTTTCCAGGCTAGCACCTTCTGCCTGCCAGCTATCTGCAGACGTTCGCACTTTCGGAGCAGGGCTGCGAAAGGAGCGTGGCAGGGACACCACCATTCCCAGCATGCGTTTGAAGTTTGAGGTGGCAAGACAAGCAAGAAGCCCCATTCTCTGTGCCTCTATGCGAACAGTGCCATGGGCAGATGAGGCTGAGCAACAGCTTTCCAGGCTAGACCCTTCTGGCTGCCAGCTATCTGCAGACGTTCGCATTTCAACAGCAGGGCTGCGAAAGGAGCCTGGCTGGGACACCATCTTTCCTAGGCTACGTTTGAAGTTTGAGGTGGCAAGACAAGCAAGCAGCCCCATTCTCTGTGCCTCTGTGCGAGCACTGCCATGGGCAGATGAGGCTGAGCAACAGCTTTCCAGGATAGCCCCTTCTGCCTGCCAGCTATCTGCAGACGTTCGCACTTTCGGAGCAGGGCTGCGAAAGGAACCTGGCAGGGTCACCCCCTTCCCAGGCTACGTTTGAAGTTTGAGGTGGCAAGACAAGCAAGCAGCACCAGTCTCTGTGCCTCTGTGCGAGCAGTGCCATGGGCAGATGAGGCTGAGCAACAGCTTTCCAGGCTAGCACCTTCTGCCTGCCAGCTATCTGCAGACGTTCGCACTTTCGGAGCAGGGCTGCGAAAGGAGTCTGGCAGGGTACCCCCCTTCCCAGGCTACGTTTGAAGTTTGAGGTGGCAAGACAAGCAAGCAGCCCCATTCTCTGTGCCTCTGTGCGAGCAGTGCCATGGGCAGATGAGGCTGACAAACAGCTTTCCAGGCTAGCCCCTTCTGCCTGCCAGCTTATTGCAGACGTTCGCACTTTCGGAGCAGGGCTGCGAAAGGAGCCTGGCAGGGTCACCCCCTTCCCAGGCTACGTTTGAAGTTTGAGGTGGCAAGACAAGCAAGCAGCCCCAGTCTCTGTGCCTCTGTGCGAGCAGTGCCATGGGCAGATGAGGCTGAGCAACAGCTTTCCAGGCTAGCCCCTTCTGCCTGCCAGCTATTTGCAGACGTTCGCACTTTCGGAGCAGGGCTGCGAAAGGAGCCTGGCTGGGACACGAACTTTCCCAGGCTACGTTTGAAGTTTGAGGTGGCAAGACAAGCAAGCAGCCCCATTCTCTGTGCCTCTGTGCGAGCAGTGCCATGGGCAGATGAGGCTGAGCAACAGCTTTCCAGGATAGCCCCTTCTGGCTGCCAGCTATCTGCAGACGTTCGCACTTTCGGAGCAGGGCTGCGAAAGGAGCCTGGCAGGGTCACCCCCTTCCCAGGCTACGTTTGAAATTTGAGGTGGCAAGACAAGCAAGCAGCACCAGTCTCTGTGCCTCTGTGCGAGCAGTGCCATGGGCAGATGAGGCTGAGCAACAGCTTTCCAGGCTAGCCCCTTCTGCCTGCCAGCTATCTGCAGACGTTCGCACTTTCGGAGCAGGGCTGCGAAAGGAGCCTGGCAGGGTCACCCCCTTCCCAGGCTACGTTTGAAGTTTGAGGTGGCAAGACAAGCAAGCAGCCCCAGTCTCTGTGCCTCTGTGCGAGCAGTGCCATGGGCAGATGAGGCTGAGCAACAGCTTTCCAGGATAGCCCCTTCTGGCTGCCAGCTATCTGCAGACGTTCGCACTTTCGGAGCAGGGCTGTGATAGGAGCCTGGCAGGGACACCACCATTCCCAGCATGCGTTTGAAGTTTCAAGTGGCAAGATAAGCAAAAAGCCCCATTCTCTGTGCCTCTATGCGAACAGTGCCATGGGCAGATGAGGCTGAGCAACAGCTTTCCAGGCTAGACCCTTCTGGCTGCCAGCTATCTGCAGACGTTCGCATTTCAACAGCAGGGCTGCGAAAGGAGCCTGGCTGGGACACCATCTTTCCTAGGCTACGTTTGAAGTTTGAGGTGGCAAGACAAGCAAGCAGCCCCATTCTCTGTGCCTCTGTGCGAGCACTGCCATGGGCAGATGAGGCTGAGCAACAGCTTTCCAGGATAGCCCCTTCTGCCTGCCAGCTATCTGCAGACGTTCGCACTTTCGGAGCAGGGCTGCGAAAGGAGCCTGGCAGGGTCACCCCCTTCCCAGGCTACGTTTGAAATTTGAGGTGGCAAGACAAGCAAGCAGCACCAGTCTCTGTGCCTCTGTGCGAGCAGTGCCATGGGCAGATGAGGCTGAGCAACAGCTTTCCAGGCTAGCACCTTCTGCCTGCCAGCTATCTGCAGACGTTCGCACTTTCGGAGCAGGGCTGCGAAAGGAGCCTGGCTGGGACACGAACTTTCCCAGGCTACGTTTGAAGTTTGAGGTGGCAAGACAAGCAAGCAGCCCCATTCTCTGTGCCTCTGTGCGAGCAGTGCCATGGGCAGATGAGGCTGAGCAACAGCTTTCCAGGATAGCCCCTTCTGGCTGCCAGCTATCTGCAGACGTTCGCACTTTCGGAGCAGGGCTGCGAAAGGAGCCTGGCAGGGTCACCCCCTTCCCAGGCTACGTTTGAAATTTGAGGTGGCAAGACAAGCAAGCAGCACCAGTCTCTGTGCCTCTGTGCGAGCAGTGCCATGGGCAGATGAGGCTGAGCAACAGCTTTCCAGGCTAGCACCTTCTGCCTGCCAGCTATCTGCAGACGTTCGCACTTTCGGAGAAGGGCTGAGAAAGGAGTCTGGCAGGGTACCCCCCTTCCCAGGCTACGTTTGAAGTTTGAGGTGGCAAGACAAGCAAGCAGCCCCAGTCTCTGTGCCTCTGTGCGAGCAGTGCCATGGGCAGATGAGGCTGACAAACAGCTTTCCAGGCTAGCCCCTTCTGCCTGCCAGCTTATTGCAGACGTTCGCACTTTCGGAGCAGGGCTGCGAAAGGAGCCTGGCAGGGTCACCCCCTTCCCAGGCTACGTTTGAAGTTTGAGGTGGCAAGACAAGCAAGCAGCCCCAGTCTCTGTGCCTCTGTGCGAGCAGTGCCATGGGCAGATGAGGCTGACAAACAGCTTTCCAGGCTAGCCCCTTCTGCCTGCCAGCTATTTGCAGACGTTCGCACTTTCGGAGCAGGGCTGCGAAAGGAGCCTGGCTGGGACACCAACTTTCCCAGGCTACGTTTGAAGTTTGAGGTGGCAAGACAAGCAAGCAGCCCCATTCTCTGTGCCTCTGTGCGAGCAGTGCCATGGGCAGATGAGGCTGAGCAACAGCTTTCCAGGATAGCCCCTTCTGGCTGCCAGCTATCTGCAGACGTTCGCACTTTCGGAGCAGGGCTGTGATAGGAGCCTGGCAGGGACACCACCATTCCCAGCATGCGTTTGAAGTTTCAAGTGGCAAGATAAGCAAGAAGCCCCATTCTCTGTGCCTCTATGCGAACAGTGCCATGGGCAGATGAGGCTGAGCAACAGCTTTCCAGGCTAGACCCTTCTGGCTGCCAGCTATCTGCAGACGTTCGCATTTCAACAGCAGGGCTGCGAAAGGAGCCTGGCTGGGACACCATCTTTCCTAGGCTACGTTTGAAGTTTGAGGTGGCAAGACAAGCAAGCAGCCCCATTCTCTGTGCCTCTGTGCGAGCACTGCCATGGGCAGATGAGGCTGAGCAACAGCTTTCCAGGATAGCCCCTTCTGCCTGCCAGCTATCTGCAGACGTTCGCACTTTCGGAGCAGGGCTGCGAAAGGAGCCTGGCAGGGTCACCCCCTTCCCAGGCTACGTTTGAAATTTGAGGTGGCAAGACAAGCAAGCAGCACCAGTCTCTGTGCCTCTGTGCGAGCAGTGCCATGGGCAGATGAGGCTGAGCAACAGCTTTCCAGGCTAGCACCTTCTGCCTGCCAGCTATCTGCAGACGTTCGCACTTTCGGAGCAGGGCTGCGAAAGGAGCCTGGCTGGGACACGAACTTTCCCAGGCTACGTTTGAAGTTTGAGGTGGCAAGACAAGCAAGCAGCCCCATTCTCTGTGCCTCTGTGCGAGCAGTGCCATGGGCAGATGAGGCTGAGCAACAGCTTTCCAGGATAGCCCCTTCTGGCTGCCAGCTATCTGCAGACGTTCGCACTTTCGGAGCAGGGCTGCGAAAGGAGCCTGGCAGGGTCACCCCCTTCCCAGGCTACGTTTGAAATTTGAGGTGGCAAGACAAGCAAGCAGCACCAGTCTCTGTGCCTCTGTGCGAGCAGTGCCATGGGCAGATGAGGCTGAGCAACAGCTTTCCAGGCTAGCACCTTCTGCCTGCCAGCTATCTGCAGACGTTCGCACTTTCGGAGAAGGGCTGAGAAAGGAGTCTGGCAGGGTACCCCCCTTCCCAGGCTACGTTTGAAGTTTGAGGTGGCAAGACAAGCAAGCAGCCCCAGTCTCTGTGCCTCTGTGCGAGCAGTGCCATGGGCAGATGAGGCTGACAAACAGCTTTCCAGGCTAGCCCCTTCTGCCTGCCAGCTTATTGCAGACGTTCGCACTTTCGGAGCAGGGCTGCGAAAGGAGCCTGGCAGGGTCACCCCCTTCCCAGGCTACGTTTGAAGTTTGAGGTGGCAAGACAAGCAAGCAGCCCCAGTCTCTGTGCCTCTGTGCGAGCAGTGCCATGGGCAGATGAGGCTGACAAACAGCTTTCCAGGCTAGCCCCTTCTGCCTGCCAGCTATTTGCAGACGTTCGCACTTTCGGAGCAGGGCTGCGAAAGGAGCCTGGCTGGGACACCAACTTTCCCAGGCTACGTTTGAAGTTTGAGGTGGCAAGACAAGCAAGCAGCCCCATTCTCTGTGCCTCTGTGCGAGCAGTGCCATGGGCAGATGAGGCTGAGCAACAGCTTTCCAGGATAGCCCCTTCTGGCTGCCAGCTATCTGCAGACGTTCGCACTTTCGGAGCAGGGCTGTGATAGGAGCCTGGCAGGGACACCACCATTCCCAGCATGCGTTTGAAGTTTCAAGTGGCAAGATAAGCAAGAAGCCCCATTCTCTGTGCCTCTATGCGAACAGTGCCATGGGCAGATGAGGCTGAGCAACAGCTTTCCAGGCTAGACCCTTCTGGCTGCCAGCTATCTGCAGACGTTCGCATTTCAACAGCAGGGCTGCGAAAGGAGCCTGGCTGGGACACCATCTTTCCTAGGCTACGTTTGAAGTTTGAGGTGGCAAGACAAGCAAGCAGCCCCATTCTCTGTGCCTCTGTGCGAGCACTGCCATGGGCAGATGAGGCTGAGCAACAGCTTTCCAGGATAGCCCCTTCTGCCTGCCAGCTATCTGCAGACGTTCGCACTTTCGGAGCAGGGCTGCGAAAGGAGCCTGGCAGGGTCACCCCCTTCCCAGGCTACGTTTGAAATTTGAGGTGGCAAGACAAGCAAGCAGCACCAGTCTCTGTGCCTCTGTGCGAGCAGTGCCATGGGCAGATGAGGCTGAGCAACAGCTTTCCAGGCTAGCACCTTCTGCCTGCCAGCTATCTGCAGACGTTCGCACTTTCGGAGCAGGGCTGCGAAAGGAGTCTGGCAGGGTACCCCCCTTCCCAGGCTACGTTTGAAGTTTGAGGTGGCAAGACAAGCAAGCAGCCCCATTCTCTGTGCCTCTGTGCGAGCAGTGCCATGGGCAGATGAGGCTGACAAACAGCTTTCCAGGCTAGCCCCTTCTGCCTGCCAGCTTATTGCAGACGTTCGCACTTTCGGACCAGGGCTGCGAAAGGAGCCTGGCAGGGTCACCGCCTTCCCAGGCTACGTTTGAAGTTTGAGGTGGCAAGACAAGCAAGCAGCCCCAGTCTCTGTGCCTCTGTGCGAGCAGTGCCATGGGCAGATGAGGCTGACAAACAGCTTTCCAGGCTAGCCCCTTCTGCCTGCCAGCTATTTGCAGACGTTCGCACTTTCGGAGCAGGGCTGCGAAAGGAGCCTGGCTGGGACACGAACTTTCCCAGGCTACGTTTGAAGTTTGAGGTGGCAAGACAAGCAAGCAGCCCCATTCTCTGTGCCTCTGTGCGAGCAGTGCCATGGGCAGATGAGGCTGAGCAACAGCTTTCCAGGATAGCCCCTTATGGCTGCCAGCTATCTGCAGACGTTCGCACTTTCGGAGCAGGGCTGTGATAGGAGCCTGGCAGGGACACCACCATTCCCAGCATGCGTTTGAATTTTCAAGTGCCAAGATAAGCAAGAAGCCCCATTCTCTGTGCCTCTATGCGAACAGTGCCATGGGCAGATGAGGCTGAGCAACAGCTTTCCAGGCTAGACCCTTCTGGCTGCCAGCTATCTGCAGACGTTCGCATTTCAACAGCAGGGCTGCGAAAGGAGCCTGGCTGGGACACCATCTTTCCTAGGCTACGTTTGAAGTTTGAGGTGGCAAGACAAGCAAGCAGCCCCAGTCTCTGTGCCTCTGTGCGAGCACTGCCATGGGCAGATGAGGCTGAGCAACAGCTTTCCAGGATAGCCCCTTCTGGCTGCCAGCTATCTGCAGACGTTCGCACTTTCGGAGCAGGGCTGCGAAAGGAGCCTGGCAGGGTCACCCCCTTCCCAGGCTACGTTTGAAATTTGAGGTGGCAAGACAAGCAAGCAGCACCAGTCTCTGTGCCTCTGTGCGAGCAGTGCCATGGGCAGATGAGGCTGAGCAACAGCTTTCCAGGCTAGCACCTTCTGCCTGCCAGCTTTCTGCAGACGTTCGCACTTTCGGAGCAGGGCTGAGAAAGGAGTCTGGCAGGGTACCCCCCTTCCCAGGCTACGTTTGAAGTTTGAGGTGGCAAGACAAGCAAGCAGCCCCAGTCTCTGTGCCTCTGTGCGAGCAGTGCCATGGGCAGATGAGGCTGAGCAACAGCTTTCCAGGATAGCCCCTTCTGGCTGCCAGCTATCTGCAGACGTTCGCACTTTCGGAGCAGGGCTGTGATAGGAGCCTGGCAGGGACACCACCATTCCCAGCATGCGTTTGAAGTTTCAAGTGGCAAGATAAGCAAGAAGCCCCATTCTCTGTGCCTCTATGCGAACAGTGCCATGGGTAGATGAGGCTGAGCAACAGCTTTCCAGGCTAGACCCTTCTGGCTGCCAGCTATCTGCAGACGTTCGCATTTCAACATCAGGGCTGCGAAAGGAGCCTGGCTGGGACACCATCTTTCCTAGGCTACGTTTGAAGTTTGAGGTGGCAAGACAAGCAAGCAGCCCCATTCTCTGTGCCTCTGTGCGAGCAGTGCCATGGGCAGATGAGGCTGAGCAACAGCTTTCCAGGCTAGCCCCTTCTGGCTGCCAGCTATCTGCAGACGTTCGCACTTTCGGAGCAGGGCTGCGAAAGGAGCCTGGCAGGGTCACCCCCTTCCCAGGCTACGTTTGAAATTTGAGGTGGCAAGACAAGCAAGCAGCACCAGTCTCTGTGCCTCTGTGCGAGCAGTGCCATGGGCAGATGAGGCTGAGCAACAGCTTTCCAGGCTAGCACCTTCTGCCTGCCAGCTATCTGCAGACGTTCGCACTTTCGGAGCAGGGCTGCGAAAGGAGCCTGGCTGGGACACGAACTTTCCCAGGCTACGTTTGAAGTTTGAGGTGGCAAGACAAGCAAGCAGCCCCATTCTCTGTGCCTCTGTGCGAGCAGTGCCATGGGCAGATGAGGCTGAGCAACAGCTTTCCAGGATAGCCCCTTCTGGCTGCCAGCTATCTGCAGACGTTCGCACTTTCGGAGCAGGGCTGCGAAAGGAGCCTGGCAGGGTCACCCCCTTCCCAGGCTACGTTTGAAATTTGAGGTGGCAAGACAAGCAAGCAGCACCAGTCTCTGTGCCTCTGTGCGAGCAGTGCCATGGGCAGATGAGGCTGAGCAACAGCTTTCCAGGCTAGCACCTTCTGCCTGCCAGCTATCTGCATACGTTCGCACTTTCGGAGAAGGGCTGAGAAAGGAGTCTGGCAGGGTACCCCCCTTCCCAGGCTACGTTTGAAGTTTGAGGTGGCAAGACAAGCAAGCAGCCCCAGTCTCTGTGCCTCTGTGCGAGCAGTGCCATGGGCAGATGAGGCTGACAAACAGCTTTCCAGGCTAGCCCCTTCTGCCTGCCAGCTTATTGCAGACGTTCGCACTTTCGGAGCAGGGCTGCGAAAGGAGCCTGGCAGGGTCACCCCCTTCCCAGGCTACGTTTGAAGTTTGAGGTGGCAAGACAAGCAAGCAGCCCCAGTCTCTGTGCCTCTGTGCGAGCAGTGCCATGGGCAGATGAGGCTGACAAACAGCTTTCCAGGCTAGCCCCTTCTGCCTGCCAGCTATTTGCAGACGTTCGCACTTTCGGAGCAGGGCTGCGAAAGGAGCCTGGCTGGGACACCAACTTTCCCAGGCTACGTTTGAAGTTTGAGGTGGCAAGACAAGCAAGCAGCCCCATTCTCTGTGCCTCTGTGCGAGCAGTGCCATGGGCAGATGAGGCTGAGCAACAGCTTTCCAGGATAGCCCCTTCTGGCTGCCAGCTATCTGCAGACGTTCGCACTTTCGGAGCAGGGCTGTGATAGGAGCCTGGCAGGGACACCACCATTCCCAGCATGCGTTTGAAGTTTCAAGTGGCAAGATAAGCAAGAAGCCCCATTCTCTGTGCCTCTATGCGAACAGTGCCATGGGCAGATGAGGCTGAGCAACAGCTTTCCAGGCTAGACCCTTCTGGCTGCCAGCTATCTGCAGACGTTCGCATTTCAACAGCAGGGCTGCGAAAGGAGCCTGGCTGGGACACCATCTTTCCTAGGCTACGTTTGAAGTTTGAGGTGGCAAGACAAGCAAGCAGCCCCATTCTCTGTGCCTCTGTGCGAGCACTGCCATGGGCAGATGAGGCTGAGCAACAGCTTTCCAGGATAGCCCCTTCTGCCTGCCAGCTATCTGCAGACGTTCGCACTTTCGGAGCAGGGCTGCGAAAGGAGCCTGGCAGGGTCACCCCCTTCCCAGGCTACGTTTGAAATTTGAGGTGGCAAGACAAGCAAGCAGCACCAGTCTCTGTGCCTCTGTGCGAGCAGTGCCATGGGCAGATGAGGCTGAGCAACAGCTTTCCAGGCTAGCACCTTCTGCCTGCCAGCTATCTGCAGACGTTCGCACTTTCGGAGCAGGGCTGCGAAAGGAGTCTGGCAGGGTACCCCCCTTCCCAGGCTACGTTTGAAGTTTGAGGTGGCAAGACAAGCAAGCAGCCCCATTCTCTGTGCCTCTGTGCGAGCAGTGCCATGGGCAGATGAGGCTGACAAACAGCTTTCCAGGCTAGCCCCTTCTGCCTGCCAGCTTATTGCAGACGTTCGCACTTTCGGACCAGGGCTGCGAAAGGAGCCTGGCAGGGTCACCGCCTTCCCAGGCTACGTTTGAAGTTTGAGGTGGCAAGACAAGCAAGCAGCCCCAGTCTCTGTGCCTCTGTGCGAGCAGTGCCATGGGCAGATGAGGCTGACAAACAGCTTTCCAGGCTAGCCCCTTCTGCCTGCCAGCTATTTGCAGACGTTCGCACTTTCGGAGCAGGGCTGCGAAAGGAGCCTGGCTGGGACACGAACTTTCCCAGGCTACGTTTGAAGTTTGAGGTGGCAAGACAAGCAAGCAGCCCCATTCTCTGTGCCTCTGTGCGAGCAGTGCCATGGGCAGATGAGGCTGAGCAACAGCTTTCCAGGATAGCCCCTTATGGCTGCCAGCTATCTGCAGACGTTCGCACTTTCGGAGCAGGGCTGTGATAGGAGCCTGGCAGGGACACCACCATTCCCAGCATGCGTTTGAATTTTCAAGTGCCAAGATAAGCAAGAAGCCCCATTCTCTGTGCCTCTATGCGAACAGTGCCATGGGCAGATGAGGCTGAGCAACAGCTTTCCAGGCTAGACCCTTCTGGCTGCCAGCTATCTGCAGACGTTCGCATTTCAACAGCAGGGCTGCGAAAGGAGCCTGGCTGGGACACCATCTTTCCTAGGCTACGTTTGAAGTTTGAGGTGGCAAGACAAGCAAGCAGCCCCAGTCTCTGTGCCTCTGTGCGAGCACTGCCATGGGCAGATGAGGCTGAGCAACAGCTTTCCAGGATAGCCCCTTCTGGCTGCCAGCTATCTGCAGACGTTCGCACTTTCGGAGCAGGGCTGCGAAAGGAGCCTGGCAGGGTCACCCCCTTCCCAGGCTACGTTTGAAATTTGAGGTGGCAAGACAAGCAAGCAGCACCAGTCTCTGTGCCTCTGTGCGAGCAGTGCCATGGGCAGATGAGGCTGAGCAACAGCTTTCCAGGCTAGCACCTTCTGCCTGCCAGCTTTCTGCAGACGTTCGCACTTTCGGAGCACGGCTGAGAAAGGAGTCTGGCAGGGTACCCCCCTTCCCAGGCTACGTTTGAAGTTTGAGGTGGCAAGACAAGCAAGCAGCCCCAGTCTCTGTGCCTCTGTGCGAGCAGTGCCATGGGCAGATGAGGCTGACAAACAGCTTTCCAGGCTAGCCCCTTCTGCCTGCCAGCTATCTGCAGACGTTCGCACTTTCGGAGCAGGGCTGCGAAAGGAGCCTGGCTGGGACACCAACTTTCCCAGGCTACGTTTGAAGTTTGAGGTGGCAAGACAAGCAAGCAGCCCCATTCTCTGTGCCTCTGTGCGAGCAGTGCCATGGGCAGATGAGGCTGAGCAACAGCTTTCCAGGATAGCCCCTTCTGGCTGCCAGCTATCTGCAGACGTTCGCACTTTCGGAGCAGGGCTGTGATAGGAGCCTGGCAGGGACACCACCATTCCCAGCATGCGTTTGAAGTTTCAAGTGGCAAGAGAAGCAAGCAGCCCCATTCTCTGTGCCTCTATGCGAACAGTGCCATGGGCAGATGAGGCTGAGCAACAGCTTTCCAGGCTAGACCCTTCTGGCTGCCAGCTATCTGCAGACGTTCGCACTTTCGGAGCAGGGCTGCGAAAGGAGCCTGGCAGGGACACCAACATTCCCAGGTTACGTTTGAAGTTTGAGGTGGCAAGACAAGCAAGCAGCCCCATTCTCTGTGCCTCTGTGCGAGCACTGCCATGGGCAGATGAGGCTGAGCAACAGCTTTCCAGGCTAGCCCCTTCTGGCTGCCAGCTATCTGCAGACGTTCGCACGTTCGGAGCAGGGCTGCGAAAGGAGCCTGGCAGGGACACCACCATTCCCAGCATGCGTTTGAAGTTTCAAGCGGCAAGATAAGCAAGAAGCTCCATTCTCTGTGCCTCTATGCGAACAGTGCCATGGGCAGATGAGGCTGAGCAACAGCTTTCCAGGCTAGACCCTTCTGGCTGCCAGCTATCTGCAGAAGTTCGCATTTGAAGAGCAGGGCTGCGAAAGGAGCCTGGCTGGGACACCATCTTTCCCAGGCTACGTTTGAAGTTTGAGGTGGCAAGACAAGCAAGCAGCCCCAGTCTCTGTGCCTCTGTGCGAG
The DNA here is from genome assembly GCF_030867145.1 of Opisthocomus hoazin. NCBI lineage: Eukaryota > Metazoa > Chordata > Aves > Opisthocomiformes > Opisthocomidae > Opisthocomus > Opisthocomus hoazin. The sequence continues at coordinate 2,159,028 of NC_134450.1, read as the reverse complement.
CACTGCCATGGGTAGATGAGGCTGAACAACAGCTTTCCAGGCTAGCCCCTTCTGCCTGCCAGCTATCTGCAGACTTTCGCACTTTCGGAGCAGGGCTGTGATAGGAGCCTGGCAGGTTACCCCCCTTCCCAGGCTACGTTTGAAGTTTGAGGTGGCAAGACAAGCAAGCAGCCCCAGTCTCTGTGCATCTGTGCGAGCATTGCCATGGGCAGATGAGGCTGAGCAACAGCTTTCCAGGCTAGCCCCTTCTGCCTGCCAACTATCTTCAAACGTTCGCACTTTCGGAGCAGGGCTGAGAAAGGAGCCTGGCATGGTACCCCCCTTCCCAGGCTACGTTTGAAGTTTGAGGTGGCAAGACAAGCAAGCAGCCCCAGTCTCTGTGCCTCTGTGCGAGCAGTGCCATGGGCAGATGAGGCTGACAAACAGCTTTCCAGGCTAGCCCCTTCTGCCTGCCAGCTATTTGCAGACGTTCGCACTTTCGGAGCAGGGCTGCGAAAGGAGCCTGGCAGGGTCCCCCAGTTCCCAGGCTACATTTGAAGTCTGAGGGGGCAAGGCAAGAAAGCAGCCCCAGTCTCTGTGCCTCTGTGCGAGCAGTGCCATGGGCAGATGAGGCTGAGCAACAGCTTTCCAGGCTAGCCCCTTCTGGCTGCCAGCTATCTGCAGATGTTCGCACTTTCGGAGCAGGGCTGCAAAAGGAGACTGGCAGGGTCACCCCCTTCCCAGGCTACGTTTGAAGTTTGAGGTGGCAAGACAAGCAAGCAGCACCAGTCTCTGTGACTCTGTGCGAGCAGTGCCATGGGCAGATGAGGCTGAGCAACAGCTTTCCAGGCTAGCACCATCTGCCTGCCAGCTATCTGCAGACGTTCGCATTTCCAGAGCAGGGCTGTGAAAGGAGCCTGCCTGGGACACCAACTTTCCCAGGCTACGTTTGAAGTTTGAGGTGGCAAGACAAGCAAGCAGCCCCATTCTCTGTGCCTCTGTGCGAGCAGTGCCATGGGCAGATGAGGCTGAGCAACAGCTTTCCAGGCTAGCCCCTTCTGCCTGCCAGCTATCTGCAGACGTTCGCACTTTCGGAGCAGGGCTGTGATAGGAGCCTGGCAGGGACACCACCATTCCCAGCATGCGTTTGAAGTTTCAAGTGGCAAGATAAGCAAGAAGCCCCAGTCTCTGTGCCTCTATGCGAACAGTGCCATGGGCAGATGAGGCTGAGCAACAGCTTTCCAGGCTAGCCCATTCTGGCTGCCAGCTATCTGCAGACGTTCGCATTTCAAGAGCAGGGCTGAGAAAGGAGCCTGGCTGGGACATCATCTTTCCCAGGCTATGTTTGAAGTTTGAGGTGGCAAGACAAGCAAGCAGCCCCATTCTCTGTGCCTCTGTGCGAACAGTGCCATGGGCAGATGAGGCTGAGCAACAGCTTTCCAGGCTAGCCCCTTCTGGCTGCCAGCTATCTGCAGACGTTCGCATTTCAAGAGCAGGTCTGCGAAAGGAGCCTGGCTGGGACACCAACTTTCCCAGGCTACGTTTGAAGTTTGAGGTGGCAAGACAAGCAAGCAGCACCAGTCTCTGTGCCTCTGTGCGAGCACTGCCATGGGTAGATGAGGCTGAGCAACAGCTTTCCAGGCTAGCACCTTCTGGCTGCCAGCTATCTGCAGACGTTCGCACTTTCAAAGCAGGGCTGTGATAGGAGCCTGGCAGGGACACCACCATTCCCTACATGCGTTTGAAGTTTCAAGTGGCAAGATAAGCAAGCAGCCCCATTCTCTGTGCCTCTATGCGAACAGTGCCATGGGCAGATGAGGCTGACAAACAGCTTTCCAGGCTAGCACCTTCTGGCTGTCAGCTATCTGCAGACGTTCGCACTTTCGGAGCAGGGCTGCGAAAGGAGCCTGGCTGGGACACCAACTTTCCCAGGCTACATGTGAAGATTGAGGTGGCAAGACAAGCAAGCAGCCCCAGTCTCTGTGCATCTGTGCGAGCAGTGCCATGGGCAGATGACGCTGAGCAACAGCTTTCCAGGCTAGCCTCTTCTGCCTGCCAGCTATCTTCATACGTTCGCACTTTCGGAGCAGGGCTGAGAAAGGAGCCTGGCAGGGTACCCCCCTTCCCAGGCTACGTTTGAAGTTTGAGGTGGCAAGACAAGCAAGCAGCCCCAGTCTCTGTGCCTCTGTGCGAGCAGTGCCATGGGCAGATGAGGCTGACAAACAGCTTTCCAGGCTAGCCCCTTCTGCCTGCCAGCTATTTGCAGACGTTCGCACTTTCGGAGCAGGGCTGCGAAAGGAGCCTGGCAGGGTCCCCCAATTCCCAGGCAATATTTGAAGTTTGAGGTGGCAAGGCAAGCAAGCAGTCACAGTCTCTGTGCCTCTGTGCGAGCAGTGCCATGGGCAGATGAGGCTGAGCAACAGCTTTCCAGGCTAGCCCCTTCTGCCTGCCAGCTATCTGCAGACGTTCGCATTTCAAGAGCAGGGTTGCGAAAGGAGCCTGGCTGGGACATCATCTTTCCCAGGCTACGTTTGAAGTTTGAGGTGGCAAGACAAGCAAGCAGCCCCAGTCTCTGTGCATCTGTGCGAGCAGTGCCATGGGCAGATGAGGCTGAGCAACAGCTTTCCAGGCTAGCCCCTTCTGGCTGCCAGCTATCTGCAGACGTTCGCACTTTCGGAGCAGGGCTGAGAAAGGAGCCTGGCAGGGTACACCCCTTCTCAGGTTACGTTTGAATTTTGAGGTGGCAAGATAAGCAAGCACCCCCAGTCTCTGTGCCTCTGTGCGAGCAGTGCCATGGGCAGATGAGGCTGACAAACAGCTTTCCAGGCTAGCCCCTTCTGGCTGCCAGCTATCTGCAGACGTTCGCACTTACGGAGCAGGGCTGCGAAAGGAGACTGGCAGGGTCCCCCACTTCCCAGGCTACATTTGAAATCTGAGGGGGCAAGGCAAGCAAGCAGCCCCATTCTCTGTACCGCTGTGCGAGCAGTGCCATGGGCAGATGAGGCTGAGCAACAGCTTTCCAGGCTAGCCCCTTCTGGCTGCCAGCTATCTGCAGATGTTCGCACTTTCGGAGCAGGGCTGCGAAAGGAGCCTGGCAGGGTCACCCCCTTCCCAGGCTACGTTTGAAGTTTGAGGTGGCAAGACAAGCAAGCAGCACCAGTCTCTGTGCCTCTGTGCGAGCACTGCCATGGGCAGATGAGGCTGAGCAACAGCTTTCCAGGCTAGCACCTTCTGCCTGCCAGCTATCTGCAGACGTTCACACTTTTGGAGCAGGGCTGCGAAAGGAGCCTGGCTGGGACACCAACTTTCCCAGGATACGTTTGAAGTTTGAGGTGGCAAGACAAGCAAGCAGCCCCATTCTCTGTGCCTCTGTGCGAGCAGTGCCATGGGCAGATGAGGCTGAGCAACGGCTTTCCAGGCTAGCCCCTTCTGGCTGCCAGCTATCTGCAGACGTTCGCACTTTCGGAGCAGGGCTGTGATAGGAGCCTGGCAGGGACACCACCATTCCCAGCATGCGTTTGAAGTTTCAAGTGGCAAGATAAGCAAGAAGCCCCATTCTCTGTGCCTCTATGCGTACAGTGCCATGGGCAGATGAGGCTGAGCAACAGCTTTCCAGGCTAGCCCCTTCTGGCTGCCAGCTATCTGCAGACGTTCGCATTTCAAGAGCAGGGCTGCGAAAGGAGCCTGTCTGGGACATCATCTTTCCCAGGCTACGTTTGAAGTTTGAGGTGGCAAGACAAGCAAGCAGCCCCATTCTCTGTGCCTCTGTGCGAGCAGTGCCATGGGCAGATGAGGCTGAGCAACAGCTTTCCAGGCTAGCCCCTTCTGCCTGCCAGCTATCTGCAGACGTTCGCATTTCAAGAGCAGGTCTGCGAAAGGAGCCTGGCTGGGACACCAACTTTCTCAGGCTACGTTTGAAGTTTGAGGTGGCAAGACAAGCAAGCAGCCGCATTCTCTGTGCCTCTGTGCGAGCACTGCCATGGGTAGATGAGGCTGAGCAACAGCTTTCCAGGCTAGCACCTTCTGGCTGCCAGCTATCTGCAGACGTTCGCACTTTCAAAGCAGGGCTGTGATAGGAGCCTGGCAGGGACACCACCATTCCCTACATGCGTTTGAAGTTTCAAGTGGCAAGATAAGCAAGCAGCCCCATTCTCTGTGCCTCTATGCGAACAGTGCCATGGGCAGATGAGGCTGAGCAACAGCTTTCCAGGCTAGCCCCTTCTGGCTGCCAGCTATCTGCAGACGTTCGCACTTTCGGAGCAGGGCTGCGAAAGGAGCCTGGCTGGGACACCAACTTTCCCAGGCTACGTTTGAAGTTTGAGGTGGCAAGACAAGCAAGCAGCCCCAGTCTCTGTGCATCTGTGCGAGCAGTGCCATGGGCAGATGACGCTGAGCAACAGCTTTCCAGGCTAGCCCCTTCTGCCTGCCAGCTATCTTCATACGTTCGCACTTTCGGAGCAGGGCTGAGAAAGGAGCCTGGCAGGGTACCCCCCTTCCCAGGCTACATTTGAAGTTTGAGGTGGCAAGACAAGCAAGCAGCCCCAGTCTCTGTGCCTCTGTGCGAGCAGTGCCATGGGCAGATGAGGCTGACAAACAGCTTTCCAGGCTAGCCCCTTCTGCCTGCCAGCTATTTGCAGACGTTCGCACTTTCGGAGAAGGGCTGCGAAAGGAGCCTGGCAGGGTCCCCCAATTCCCAGGCAACATTTGAAGTTTGAGGTGGCAAGGCAAGCAAGCAGTCACAGTCTCTGTGCCTCTGTGCGAGCAGTGCCATGGGCAGATGAGGCTGAGCAACAGCTTTCCAGGCTAGCCCCTTCTGCCTGCCAGCTATCTGCAGACGTTCGCATTTCAAGAGCAGGGCTGCGAAAGGAGCCTGGCTGGGACATCATCTTTCCCAGGCTACGTTTGAAGTTTGAGGTGGCAAGACAAGCAAGCAGCCCCAGTCTCTGTGCATCTGTGCGAGCAGTGCCATGGGCAGATGAGGCTGAGCAACAGCTTTCCAGGCTAGCCCCTTCTGCCTGCCAGTTATCTGCAGACGTTCGCACTTTCGGAGCAGGGCTGCGAAAGGAGCCTGGCAGGGACACCACCATTCCCAGCATGCGTTAGAAGTTTGAGGTGGCAAGACAAGCAAGAAGCCCCATTCTCTGTGCCTCTATGCGTACAGTGCCATGGGCAGATGAGGCTGAGCAACAGCTTTCCAGGATAGCCCCTTCTGCCTCCCAGCTATCTGCAGACGTTCGCATTTCAAGAGCAGGTCTGCGAAAGGAGCCTGGCTGGGACACCACCTTTCCCAGGTTACGTTTGAAGTTTGAGGTGGCAAGACAAGCAAGCAGCCCCATTCTCTGTGCCTCTGTGCGAGCAGTGCCATGGGCAGATGAGGCTGAGCAACAGCTTTCCAGGCTAGCCCCTTCTGGCTGCCAGCTATCTGCAGACGTTCGCACTTTCGGAGCAGGGCTGTGATAGGAGCGTGGCAGGGACACCACCATTCCCAGCATGCGTTTGAAGTTTCAAGTGGCAAGATAAGTAAGAAGCCCTATTCTCTGTGCCTCTATGCGAACAGTGCCATGGGCAGATGAGCCTGAGCAACAGCTTTCCAGGCTAGCCCCTTCTGTCTGCCAGCTATCTGCAGACGTTCGCATTTCAAGAGCAGGGCTGCGAAAGGAGCCTGGCAGGGACACCACCATTCCCTACATGCGTTTGAAGTTTCAAGTGGCAAGATAAGCAAGCAGCCCCATTCTCTGTGCCTCTATGCGAACAGTGCCATGGGCAGATGAGGCTGAGCAACAGCTTTCCAGGCTAGCACCTTCTGGCTGCCAGCTATCTGCAGACGTTCGCACTTTCGGAGCAGGGCTGCGAAAGGAGCCTGGCTGGGACACCAACTTTCCCAGGCTACGTTTGAAGTTTGAGGTGGCAAGACAAGCAAGCAGCCCCAGTCTCTGGCCCTCTGTGCGAGCAGTGCCATGGGCAGATGAGGCTGAGCAACAGCTTTCCAGGCTAGCCCCTTCTGCCTGCCAGCTATCTTCAGACGTTCGCACTTTCGGAGCAGGGCTGAGAAAGGAGCCTGGCAGGGTCCCCCCCTTCCCAGGCTACGTTTGAAGTTTGAGGTGGCAAGACAAGCAAGCAGCCCCATTCTCTGTGCCTCTGTGCGAGCAGTGCCATGGGCAGATGAGGCTGAGCAACAGCTTTCCAGGCTAGCCCCTTCTGGCTGCCAGCTATCTGCAGACGTTCGCACTTTCGGAGCAGGGCTGTGATAGGAGCCGGGCAGGGACACCACCATTCCCAGCATGCGTTTGAAGTTTCAAGTGGCAAGATAAGCAAGAAGCCCCATTCTCTGTGCCTCTATGCGTACAGTGCCATGGGCAGATGAGGCTGAGCAACAGCTTTCCAGGCTAGCCCCTTCTGGCTGCCAGCTATCTGCAGACGTTCGCATTTCAAGAGCAGGGCTGCGAAAGGAGCCTGTCTGGGACACCACCTTTCCCAGGTTACGTTTGAAGTTTGAGGTGGCAAGACAAGCAAGCAGCCCCATTCTCTGTGCCTCTGTGCGAGCAGTGCCATGGGCAGATGAGGCTGAGCAACAGCTTTCCAGGCTAGCACCTTCTGGCTGCTAGCTATCTGCAGACGTTCGCACTTTCAAAGCAGGGCTGTGATAGGAGCCTGGCAGGGACACCACCATTCCCTACATGCGTTTGAAGTTTCAAGTGGCAAGATAAGCAAGCAGCCCCATTCTTTGTGCCTCTATGCGAACAGTGCCATGGGCAGATGAGGCTGAGCAACAGCTTTCCAGGCTAGCACCTTCTGGCTGCCAGCTATCTGCAGACGTTCGCACTTTCGGAGCAGGGCTGCGAAAGGAGCCTGGCTGGGACACCAACTTTCCCAGGCTACGTTTGAAGTTTGAGGTGGCAAGACAAGCAAGCAGCCCCAGTCTCTGTGCATCTGTGCGAGCAGTGCCATGGGCAGATGACGCTGAGCAACAGCTTTCCAGGCTAGCCCCTTCTGCCTGCCAGCTATCTTCATACGTTCGCACTTTCGGAGCAGGGCTGAGAAAGGAGCCTGGCAGGGACATCATCTTTCCCAGGCTACGTTTGAAGTTTAAGGTGGCAAGAAAAGCAAGCAGCCCCAGTCTCTGTGCATCTGTGCGAGCAGTGCCATGGGCAGATGAGGCTGAGCAACAGCTTTCCAGGCTAGCCCCTTCTGCCTGCCAGCTATCTGCAGACGTTCGCACTTTCGGAGCAGGGCTGCGAAAGGAGCCTGGCAGGGTACACCCCTTCCCAGGTTACGTTTGAATTTTGAGGTGGCAAGACAAGCAAGCAGCCCCAGTCTCTGTGCCTCTGTGCGAGCAGTGCCATGGGCAGATGAGGCTGACAAACAGCTTTCCAGGCTAGCCCCTTCTGCCTGCCAGCTATCTGCAGACGTTCGCACTTTCGGAGCAGAGCTGCGAAAGGAGACTGGCAGGGTCCCCCACTTCCCAGGATACATTTGAAATCTGAGGGGGCAAGGCAAGCAAGCAGCCCCATTCTCTGTGCCTCTGTGCGAGCAGTGCCATGGGCAGATGAGGCTGAGCAACAGCTTTCCAGGCTAGCCCCTTCTGCCTGCCAGCTATCTGCAGACGTTCGCACTTTCGGAGCAGGGCTGCGAAAGGAGCCTGGCAGGGACACCACCATTCCCAGCATGCGTTAGAAGTTTGAGGTGGCAAGACAAGCAAGCAGCACCAGTCTCTGTGCCTCTGTGCGAGCACTGCCATGGGCAGATGAGGCTGAGCAACAGCTTTCCAGGCTAGCAACTTCTGCCTGCCAGCTATCTGCAGACGTTCACACTTTTGGAGCAGGGCTGTGATAGGAGCCGGGCAGGGACACTACCATTCCCAGCATGCGTTTGAAGTTTCAAGTGGCAAGATAAGCAAGAAGCCCCATTCTCTGTGCCTCTATGCGTACAGTGCCATGGGCAGATGAGGCTGAGCAACAGCTTTCCAGGCTAGCCCCTTCTGGCTGCCAGCTATCTGCAGACGTTCGCATTTCAAGAGCAGGGCTGCGAAAGGAGCCTGGCTGGGACACCACCTTTCCCAGGTTACGTTTGAAGTTTGAGGTGGCAAGACAAGCAAGCAGCCCCAGTCTCTGTGCCTCTGTGCGAGCACTGCCATGGGCAGATGAGGCTGAGCAACAGCTTTCCAGGATAGCCCCTTCTGGCTGCCAGCTATCTGCAGACGTTCGCACTTTCGGAGCAGGGCTGTGATAGGAGCGTGGCAGGGACACCACCATTCCCAGCATGCGTTTGAAGTTTCAAGTGGCAAGATAAGCAAGAAGCCCCATTCTCTGTGCCTCTATGCGAACAGTGCCATGGGCAGATGAGGCTGAGCAACAGCTTTCCAGGCTAGCCCCTTCTGGCTGCCAGCTATCTGCAGACGTTCGCATTTCAAGAGCAGGGCTGCGAAAGGAGCCTGGCTGGGACATCATCTTTCCCAGGCTACGTTTGAAGTTTGAGGTGGCAAGACAAGCAAGCAGCCCCATTCTCTGTGCCTCTGTGCGAGCAGTGCCATGGGCAGATGAGGCTGAGCAACAGCTTTCCAGGCTAGCCCCTTCTGCCTGCCAGCTATCAGCAGACGTTCGCATTTCAAGAGCAGGTCTGCGAAAGGAGCCTGGCTGGGACACCAACTTTCTCAGGCTACGTTTGAATTTTGAGGTGGCAAGACAAGCAAGCAGCCGCATTCTCTGTGCCTCTGTGCGAGCACTGCCATGGGTAGATGAGGCTGAGCAACAGCTTTCCAGGCTAGCACCTTCTGGCTGCCAGCTATCTGCAGACGTTCGCACTTTCAAAGCAGGGCAGTGATAGGAGCCTGGCAGGGACACCACCATTCCCTACATGCGTTTGAAGTTTCAAGTGGCAAGATAAGCAAGCAGCCCCATTCTTTGTGCCTCTATGCGAACAGTGCCATGGGCAGATGAGGCTGAGCAACAGCTTTCCAGGCTAGCACCTTCTGGCTGCCAGCTATCTGCAGACGTTCGCACTTTCGGAGCAGGGCTGCGAAAGGAGCCTGGCTGGGACACCAACTTTCCCAGGCTACGTGTGAAGTTTGAGGTGGCAAGACAAGCAAGCAGCCCCAGTCTCTGTGCATCTGTGCGAGCAGTGCCATGGGCAGATGACGCTGAGCAACAGCTTTCCAGGCTAGCCCCTTCTGCCTGCCAGCTATCTTCATACGTTCGCACTTTCGGAGCAGGGCTGAGAAAGGAGCCTGGCAGGGTACCCCCCTTCCCAGGCTACGTTTGAAGTTTGAGGTGGCAAGACAAGCAAGCAGCCCCAGTCTCTGTGCCTCTGTGCGAGCAGTGCCATGGGCAGATGAGGCTGACAAACAGCTTTCCAGGCTAGCCCCTTCTGCCTGCCCGCTATTTGCAGACGTTCGCACTTTCGGAGCAGGGCTGCGAAAGGAGCCTGGCAGGGTCCCCCAATTCCCAGGCAACATTTGAAGTTTGAGGTGGCAAGGCAAGCAAGCAGTCCCAGTCTCTGTGCCTCTGTGCGAGCAGTGCCATGGGCAGATGAGGCTGAGCAACAGCTTTCCAGGCTAGCCCCTTCTGCCTGCCACCTATCTGCAGACGTTCGCACTTTCGGAGCAGGGCTGCGGAAGGAGCCTGGCAGGGACACCACCATTCCCAGGCTGCGTTAGAAGTTTGAGGTGGCAAGACAAGCAAGCAGCCCCAGTCTCTGTGCCTCTGTGCGAGCAGTGCCATGGGCAGATGAGGCTGAGCAACAGCTTTCCAGGCTAGCCCCTTCTGCCTGCCAGCTATCTTCAGACGTTCGCACTTTCGGAGCAGGGCTGCGAAAGGAGCCTGGCAGGGTCACCCCCTTCCCAGGCTACGTTTGAAGTTTGAGGTGGCAAGACAAGGAAGCAGCACCAGTCTCTCTGCCTCTGTGCGAGCAGTGCCATGGGCAGATGAGGCTGAGCAACAGCTTTCCAGGCTAGCACCTTCTGGCTGCCAGCTATTTGCAGACGTTCGCACTTTCGGAGCAGGGCTGTGATAGGAGCCTGGCAGGGACACCACCATTCCCAGCATGCGTTTGAAGTTTCAAGTGGCAAGATAAGCAAGAAGTCCCATTCTCTGTGCCTCTATGCGAACAGTGCCATGGGCAGATGAGCCTGAGCAACAGCTTTCCAGGCTAGCCCCTTCTGCCTGCCAGCTATCTGCAGACGTTCGCATTTCAAGAGCAGGGCTGCGAAAGGAGCCTGGCTGGGACATCATCTTTCCCAGGCTACGTTTGAAGTTTGAGGTGGCAAGACAAGCAAGCAGCCCCATTCTCTGTGCCTCTGTGCGAGCACTGCCATGGGCAGATGAGGCTGAGCAACAGCTTTCCAGGCTAGCCCCTTCTGGCTGCCAGCTATCTGCAGACGTTCGCACTTTCGGAGCAGGGCTGCGAAAGGAGCCTGGCTGGGACACCAACTTTCCCAGGCTACGTTTGAAGTTTGAGGTGGCAAGACAAGCAAGCAGCCCCAGTCTCTGTGCATCTGTGCGAGCAGTGCCATGGGCAGATGAGGCTGAGCAACAGCTTTCCAGGCTAGCCACTTCTGCCTGCCAGCTATCTTCAGACGTTCGCACTTTCGGAGCAGGGCTGAGAAAGGAGACTGGCAGGGTACCCCCCTTCCCAGGCTACGTTAGAAGTTTGAGGTGGCAAGACAAGCAAGCAGCCCCAGTCTCTGTGCCTCTGTGCGAGCAGTGCCATGGGCAGATGAGGCTGACAAACAGCTTTCCAGGATAGCCCCTTCTGGCTGCCAGCTATCTGCAGACGTTCGCACGTTCGGAGCAGGGCTGCGAAAGGAGCCTGGCTGGGACACCAAATTTCCCAGGCTACGTTTGAAGTTTGAGGTGGCAAGACAAGCAAGCAGTCCCATTCTCTGTGCCTCTGTGCGAGCAGTGCCATGGGCTGATGAGGCTGAGCAACAGCTTTCCAGGCTAGCCCCTTCTGGCTGCCAGCTATCTGCAGACGTTCGCACTTTCGGAGCAGGGCTGCGAAAGGAGCCTGGCAGGGACACCACCATTCCCAGGCTGCGTTAGAAGTTTGAGATGGCAAGACAAGCAAGCAGCCCCAGTCTCTCTGCCTCTGTGCGAGCAGTGCCATGGGCAGATGAGGCTGAGCAACAGCTTTCCAGGCTAGCACCTTCTGGCTGCCAGCTATTTGCACACGTTCGCACTTTCGGAGCAGGGCTGTGATATGAGCCTGGCAGGGACACCACCATTCCCAGCATGCGTTTGAAGTTTCAAGTGGCAAGATAAGCAAGAAGCCCCATTCTCTGTGCCTCTATGCGAACAGTGCCATGGGCAGATGAGCCTGAGCAACAGCTTTCCAGGCTAGCCCCTTCTGCCTGCCAGCTATCTGCAGACGTTCGCATTTCAATAGCAGGGCTGCGAAAGGAGCCTGGCTGGGACATCATCTTTCCCAGGCTACGTTTGAAGTTTGAGGTGGCAAGACAAGCAAGCAGCCCCATTCTCTGTGCCTCTGTGCGAGCACTGCCATGGGCAGATGAGGCTGAGCAACAGCTTTCCAGGCTAGCCCCTTCTGGCTGCCAGCTATCTGCAGACGTTCGCACTTTCGGAGCAGGGCTGCGAAAGGAGCCTGGCTGGGACACCAACTTTCCCAGGCTACGTTTGAAGTTTGAGGTGGCAAGACAAGCAAGCAGCCCCAGTCTCTGTGCATCTGTGCGAGCAGTGCCATGGGCAGATGAGGCTGAGCAACAGCTTTCCAGGCTAGCCACTTCTGCCTGCCAGCTATCTTCAGACGTTCGCACTTTCGGAGCAGGGCTGAGAAAGGAGCCTGGCAGGGTACCCCCCTTCCCAGGCTACGTTAGAAGTTTGAGGTGGCAAGACAAGCAAGCAGCCCCAGTCTCTGTGCCTCTGTGCGAGCAGTGCCATGGGCAGATGAGGCTGACAAACAGCTTTCCAGGATAGCCCCTTCTGGCTGCCAGCTATCTGCAGACGTTCGCACGTTCGGAGCAGGGCTGCGAAAGGAGCCTGGCTGGGACACCAAATTTCCCAGGCTACGTTTGAAGTTTGAGGTGGCAAGACAAGCAAGCAGTCCCATTCTCTGTGCCTCTGTGCGAGCAGTGCCATGGGCTGATGAGGCTGAGCAACAGCTTTCCAGGTTAGCCCCTTCTGGCTGCCAGCTATCTGCAGACGTTCGCACTTTCGGAGCAGGGCTGCGAAAGGAGCCTGGCAGGGACACCACCATTCCCAGGCTGCGTTAGAAGTTTGAGATGGCAAGACAAGCAAGCAGCCCCAGTCTCTGGCCCTCTGTGCGAGCAGTGCCATGGGCAGATGAGGCTGAGCAACAGCTTTCCAGGCTAGCCCCTTCTGCCTGCCAGCTATTTGCAGACGTTCGCACTTTCGGAGCAGGGTTGTGATAGGAGCCTGGCAGGGACACCACCATTCCCAGCATGCGTTTGAAGTTTCAAGTGGCAAGATAAGCAAGCAGCCCCATTCTCTGTGCCTCTATGCGAACAGTGCCATGGGCAGATGAGGCTGAGCAACAGCTTTGCAGGCTAGCCCCTTCTGGCTGCCAGCTATCTGCAGACGTTCGCATTTCAAGAGCAGGGCTGCGAAAGGAGCCTGGCTGGGACATCATCTTTCCCAGGCTACGTTTGAAGTTTGAGGTGGCAAGACAAGCAAGCAGCCCCATTCTCTGTGCCTCTGTGCGAGCACTGCCATGGGCAGATGAGGCTGAGCAACAGCTTTCCAGGCTAGCCCCTTCTGCCTGCCAGCTATCTGCAGACGTTCGCACTTTCGGAGCAGGGCTGCGAAAGGAGCCTGGCTGGGACACCAACTTTCCCAGGCTACGTTTGAAGTTTGAGGTGGCAAGACAAGCAAGCAGCCGCATTCTCTGTGCCTCTGTGCGAGCACTGCCATGGGTAGATGAGGCTGAGCAACAGCTTTCCAGGCTAGCACCTTCTGGCTGCCAGCTATCTGCAGACGTTCGCACTTTCGGAGCAGGGCTGTGATAGGAGCCTGGCAGGGTACCCCCCTTCCCAGGCTACGTTAGAAGTTTGAGGTGGCAAGACAAGCAAGCAGCCCCAGTCTCTGTGCCTCTGTGCGAGCAGTGCCATGGGCAGATGAGACTGAGCAACAGCTTTCCAGGCTAGCCCCTTCTGCCTGCCAGCTATCTGCAGACGTTCGCACTTTCGGAGCAGGGCTGTGATAGGAGCCTGGCAGGGACACCACCATTCCCAGCATGCGTTTGAAGTTTCAAGTGGCAAGATAAGCAAGAAGCCCCATTCTCTGTGCCTCTATGCGAACAGTGCCATGGGCAGATGAGGCTGAGCAACAGCTTTCCAGGCTAGCCCCTTCTGGCTGCCAGCTATCTGCAGACGTTCGCATTTCAAGAGCAGGGCTGCGAAAGGAGCCTGGCTGGGACACCAACATTCCCAGGCTACGTTTGAAGTTTCAAGTGGCAAGATAAGCAAGCAGCCCCATTCTCTGTGCCTCTATGCGAACAGTGCCATGGGCAGATGAGGCTGAGCAACAGCTTTCCAGGCTATCACCTTCTGGCTGCCAGCTATCTGCAGACGTTCGCACTTTCGGAGCAGGTCTGCGAAAGGAGCCTGGCAGGGACACCACCATTCCCAGGCTGCGTTAGAAGTCTGAGGTGGCAAGACAAGCAAGCAGCCCCAGACTCTGTGCCTCTGTGCGAGCAGTGCCATGGGCAGATAACGCTGAGCAACAGCTTTCCAGGCTAGCCCCTTCTGCCTGCCAGCTATCTGCAGACGTTCGCACTTTCGGAGCAGGGCTGAGAAAGGAGCCTGGCAGGGTCACCCCCTTCCCAGGCTACGTTTGAAGTTTGAGGTGGCAAGACAAGCAAGCAGCCCCAGTCTCTGTGCCTCTGTGCGAGCAGTGCCATGGGCAGATGAGGCTGACAAACAGTTTTCCAGGCTAGCCCCTTCTGCCTGCCAGCTATTTGCAGACGTTCGCACTTTCGGAGCAGGGCTGCGAAAGGAGCCTGGCAGGGTCCCCCACTTCTCAGGCAACATTTGAAGTCTGAGGGGGCAAGGCAAGCAAGCAGTCCCAGTCTCTGTGCCTCTGTGCGAGCAGTGCCATGGGCAGATGAGGCTGAGCAACAGCTTTCCAGGCTAGCCCCTTCTGGCTGCCAGTTATCTGCAGACGTTCGCACTTTCGGAGCAGGGCTGCGAAAGGAGCCTGGCAGGGACACCACCATTCCCAGGCTGCATTAGAAGTCTGAGGTGGCAAGACAAGCAAGCAGCCCCAGTCTCTGTGCCTCTGTGCGAGCAGTGCCATGGGCAGATGAGGCTGAGCAACAGCTTTCCAGGCTAGCCCCTTCTGCCTGCCAGCTATCTGCAGACGTTCGCATTTCGGAGCAGGGCAGCGAAAGGAGCCTGGCAGGTTACCCCCCTTCCCAGGCTACGTTTGAAGTTTGAGGTGGCAAGACAAGCAAGCAGCCCCAGTCTCTGTGCCTCTGTGCGAGCAGTGCCATGGGCAGATGAGGCTGAGCAACAGCTTTCCAGGCTAGCCACTTCTACCTGCCAGCTATCTTCAGACGTTCGCACTTTCGGAGCAGGGCTGAGAAAGGAGCCTGGCAGGGTACCCCCCTTCCCAGGCTACGTTAGAAGTTTGAGGTGGCAAGACAAGCAAGCAGCCCCAGTCTCTGTGCCTCTGTGCGAGCAGTGCCATGGGCAGATGAGGCTGAGCAACAGCTTTCCAGGCTAGCCCCTTCTGGCTGCCAGCTATCTGCAGACGTTCGCACTTTCGGAGCAGGGCTGTGATAGGAGCCTGGCAGGGACACCACCATTCCCAGCATGCGTTTGAAGTTTCAAGTGGCAAGATAAGCAAGAAGCCCCATTCTCTGTGCCTCTATGCGAACAGTGCCATGGGCAGATGAGGCTGAGCAACAGCTTTCCAGGCTAGCCCCTTCTGGCTGCCAGCTATCTGCAGACGTTCGCATTTCAAGAGCAGGGCTGCCAAAGGAGCCTGGCTGGGACACCAACTTTCCCAGGCTACGTTTGAAGTTTGAGGTGGCAAGACAAGCAAGCAGCCGCATTCTCTGTGCCTCTGTGCGAGCACTGCCATGGGTAGATGAGGCTGAGCAACAGCTTTCCAGGCTAGCACCTTCTGGCTGCCAGCTATCTGCAGACGTTCGCACTTTTGGAGCAGGGCTGTGATAGGAGCCTGGCAGGGACACCACCATTCCCAGCATGCGTTTGAAGTTTCAAGTGGCAAGATAAGCAAGCAGCCCCATTCTCTGTGCCTCTATGCGAACAGTGCCATGGGCAGATGAGGCTGAGCAACAGCTTTCCAGGCTATCACCTTCTGCCTGCCAGCTATCTGCAGACGTTCGCACTTTCGGAGCAGGGCTGCGAAAGGAGCCTGGCTGGGACACCAACTTTCCCAGGCTACGTTTGAAGTTTGAGGTGGCAAGACAAGCAAGCAGCCCCAGTCTCTGTGCCTCTGTGCGAGCAGTGCCATGGGCAGATGAGGCTGACAAAAAGCTTTCCAGGCTAGCCCCTTCTGCCTGCCAGCTATCTTCAGACGTTCGCACTT
Source organism: Opisthocomus hoazin (assembly GCF_030867145.1). Lineage (NCBI taxonomy): Eukaryota > Metazoa > Chordata > Aves > Opisthocomiformes > Opisthocomidae > Opisthocomus > Opisthocomus hoazin. Next base: position 2,143,525 of record NC_134450.1, on the reverse strand, counting down.
TCGGAGCAGGGCTGCGAAAGGAGCCTGGCAGGGACACCACCATTCCCAGGCTGCGTTAGAAGTCTGAGGTGGCAAGACAAGCAAGCAGCCCCAGACTCTGTGCATCTGTGCGAGCAGTGCCATGGGCAGATGAGGCTGAGCAACAGCTTTCCAGGCTAGCCCCTTCTGGCTGCCAGCTATCTTCAGACGTTCGCACTTTCGGAGCAGGGCTGAGAAAGGAGCCTGGCAGGGTCACCCCCTTCCCAGGCTACGTTTGAAGTTTGAGGTGGCAAGACAAGCAAGCAGCCCCAGTCTCTGTGCCTCTGTGCGAGCAGTGCCATGGGCAGATGAGGCTGACAAACAGCTTTCCAGGCTAGCCCCTTCTGCCTGCCAGCTATTTGCAGACGTTCGCACTTTCGGAGCAGGGCTGCGAAAGGAGCCTGGCAGGGTCCCCCACTTCCCAGGCAACATTTGAAGTCTGAGGGGGCAAGGCAAGCAAGCAGTCCCAGTCTCTGTGCCTCTGTGCGAGCAGTGCCATGGGCAGATGAGGCTGAGCAACAGCTTTCCAGGCTAGCCCCTTCTGGCTGCCAGCTATCTGCAGACGTTCGCACTTTCGGAGCAGGGCTGCGAAAGGAGCCTGGCAGGGACACCACCATTCCCAGGCTGCATTAGAAGTCTGAGGTGGCAAGACAAGCAAGCAGCCCCAGTCTCTGTGCCTCTGTGCGAGCAGTGCCATGGGCAGATGAGGCTGAGCAACAGCTTTCCAGGCTAGCCCCTTTTTCCTGCCAGCTATCTGCAGACGTTCGCATTTCGGAGCAGGGCAGCGAAAGGAGCCTGGCAGGTTACCCCCCTTCCCAGGCTACGTTTGAAGTTTGAGGTGGCAAGACAAGCAAGCAGCCCCAGTCTCTGTGCCTCTGTGCGAGCAGTGCCATGGGCAGATGAGGCTGAGCAACAGCTTTCCAGGCTAGCCACTTCTACCTGCCAGCTATCTTCAGACGTTCGCACTTTCGGAGCAGGGCTGAGAAAGGAGCCTGGCAGGGTACCCCCCTTCCCAGGCTACGTTAGAAGTTTGAGGTGGCAAGACAAGCAAGCAGCCCCAGTCTCTGTGCCTCTGTGCGAGCAGTGCCATGGGCAGATGAGGCTGACAAACAGCTTTCCAGGCTAGCCCCTTCTGGCTGCCAGCTATCTTCAGACGTTCGCACTTTCGGAGCAGGGCTGCGAAAGGAGCCTGGCAGGGTCACCCCCTTCCCAGGCTACGTTTGAAGTTTGAGGTGGCAAGACAAGCAAGCAGCACCAGTCTCTGTGCCTCTGTGCGAGCACTGCCATGGGCAGATGAGGCTGAGCAACAGCTTTCCAGGCTAGCACCTTCTGCCTGCCAGCTATCTGCAGACGTTCGCACGTTCGGAGCAGGGCTGCGAAAGGAGCCTGGCTGGGACACCAACTTTCCCAGGCTACGTTTGAAGTTTGAGGTGGCAAGACAAGCAAGCAGTCCCATTCTCTGTGCCTCTGTGCGAGCAGTGCCATGGGCAGATGAGGCTGAGCAACAGCTTTCCAGGCTAGCCCCTTCTGCCTGCCAGCTATCTGCAGACGTTCGCATTTCGGAGCAGGGCAGCGAAAGGAGCCTGGCAGGTTACCCCCCTTCCCAGGCTACGTTTGAAGTTTGAGGTGGCAAGACAAGCAAGCAGCCCCAGTCTCTGTGCCTCTGTGCGAGCAGTGCCATGGGCAGATGAGGCTGAGCAACAGCTTTCCAGGCTAGCCACTTCTACCTGCCAGCTATCTTCAGACGTTCGCACTTTCGGAGCAGGGCTGAGAAAGGAGCCTGGCAGGGTACCCCCCTTCCCAGGCTACGTTAGAAGTTTGAGGTGGCAAGACAAGCAAGAAGCCCCATTCTCTGTGCCTCTATGCGAACAGTGCCATGGGCAGATGAGGCTGAGCAACAGCTTTCCAGGCTAGCCCCTTCTGGCTGCCAGCTATCTGCAGACGTTCGCATTTCAAGAGCAGGGCTGCGAAAGGAGCCTGGCTGGGACACCAACTTTCCCAGGCTACGTTTGAAGTTTGAGGTGGGAAGACAAGCAAGCAGCCGCATTCTCTGTGCCTCTGTGCGAGCACTGCCATGGGTAGATGAGGCTGAGCAACAGCTTTCCAGGCTAGCACCTTCTGGCTGCCAGCTATCTGCAGACGTTCGCACTTTCGGAGCAGGGCTGTGATAGGAGCCTGGCAGGGACACCACCATTCCCAGCATGCGTTTGAAGTTTCAAGTGGCAAGATAAGCAAGCAGCCCCATTCTCTGTGCCTCTATGCGAACAGTGCCATGGGCAGATGAGGCTGAGCAACAGCTTTCCAGGCTATCACCTTCTGCCTGCCAGCTATCTGCAGACGTTCGCACTTTCGGAGCAGGGCTGCGAAAGGAGCCTGGCTGGGACACCAACTTTCCCAGGCTACGTTTGAAGTTTGAGGTGGCAAGACAAGCAAGCAGCCCCAGTCTCTGTGCCTCTGTGCGAGCAGTGCCATGGGCAGATGAGGCTGACAAACAGCTTTCCAGGCTAGCCCCTTCTGCCTGCCAGCTATCTTCAGACGTTCGCACTTTCGGAGCAGGGCTGCGAAAGGAGCCTGGCAGGGACACCACCATTCCCAGGCTGCGTTAGAAGTCTGAGGTGGCAAGACAAGCAAGCAGCCCCAGACTCTGTGCATCTGTGCGAGCAGTGCCATGGGCAGATGACGCTGAGCAACAGCTTTCCAGGCTAGCCCCTTCTGCCTGCCAGCTATCTTCAGACGTTCGCACTTTCGGAGCAGGGCTGAGAAAGGAGCCTGGCAGGGTCACCCCCTTCCCAGGCTACGTTTGAAGTTTGAGGTGGCAAGACAAGCAAGCAGCCCCAGTCTCTGTGCCTCTGTGCGAGCAGTGCCATGGGCAGATGAGGCTGACAAACAGCTTTCCAGGCTAGCCCCTTCTGCCTGCCAGCTATTTGCAGACGTTCGCACTTTCGGAGCAGGGCTGCGAAAGGAGCCTGGCAGGGTCCCCCACTTCCCAGGCAACATTTGAAGTCTGAGGGGGCAAGGCAAGGAAGCAGTCCCAGTCTCTGTGCCTCTGTGCGAGCAGTGCCATGGGCAGATGAGGCTGAGCAACAGCTTTCCAGGCTAGCCCCTTCTGGCTGCCAGTTATCTGCAGACGTTCGCACTTTCGGAGCAGGGCTGCGAAAGGAGCCTGGCAGGGACACCACCATTCCCAGGCTGCATTAGAAGTCTGAGGTGGCAAGACAAGCAAGCAGCCCCAGTCTCTGTGCCTCTGTGCGAGCAGTGCCATGGGCAGATGAGGCTGAGCAACAGCTTTCCAGGCTAGCCCCTTTTTCCTGCCAGCTATCTGCAGACGTTCGCATTTCGGAGCAGGGCAGCGAAAGGAGCCTGGCAGGTTACCCCCCTTCCCAGGCTACGTTTGAAGTTTGAGGTGGCAAGACAAGCAAGCAGCCCCAGTCTCTGTGCCTCTGTGCGAGCAGTGCCATGGGCAGATGAGGCTGAGCAACAGCTTTCCAGGCTAGCCCCTTCTGCCTGCCAGCTATCTTCAGACGTTCGCACTTTCGGAGCAGGGCTGAGAAAGGAGCCTGGCAGGGTACCCCCCTTCCCAGGCTACGTTAGAAGTTTTAGGTGGCAAGACAAGCAAGCAGCCCCAGTCTCTGTGCCTCTGTGCGAGCAGTGCCATGGGCAGATGAGGCTGACAAACAGCTTTCCAGGCTAGCCCCTTCTGGCTGCCAGCTATCTTCAGACGTTCGCACTTTCGGAGCAGGGCTGCGAAAGGAGCCTGGCAGGGTCACCCCCTTCCCAGGCTACGTTTGAAGTTTGAGGTGGCAAGACAAGCAAGCAACACCAGTCTCTGTGCCTCTGTGCGAGCACTGCCATGGGCAGATGAGGCTGAGCAACAGCTTTCCAGGCTAGCACCTTCTGCCTGCCAGCTATCTGCAGACGTTCGCACGTTCGGAGCAGGGCTGCGAAAGGAGCCTGGCTGGGACACCAACTTTCCCAGGCTACGTTTGAAGTTTGAGGTGGCAAGACAAGCAAGCAGTCCCATTCTCTGTGCCTCTGTGCGAGCAGTGCCATGGGCAGATGAGGCTGAGCAACAGCTTTCCAGGCTAGCCCCTTCTGCCTGCCAGCTATCTGCAGACGTTCGCACTTTCGGAGCAGGGCTGCGAAAGGAGCCTGGCTGGGACACCAACTTTCCCAGGCTACGTTTGAGGTGGCAAGACAAGCAAGCAGCCCCAGTCTCTGTGCCTCTGTGCGAGCACTGCCATGGGCAGATGAGGCTGAGCAACAGCTTTCCAGGCTAGCACCTTCTGCCTGCCAGCTATCTGCAGATGTTCGCACTTTCGGAGCAGGGCTGCGAAAGGAGCCTGGCAGGGTCACCCCCTTCCCAGGCTACGTTAGAAGTTTGAGGTGGCAAGACAAGCAAGCAGCACCAGTCTCTGTGCCTCTGAGCGAGCACTGCCATGGGCAGATGAGGCTGAGCAACAGCTTTCCAGGCTAGCACCTTCTGCCTGCCAGCTATCTGCAGACGTTCGCACTTTCGGAGCAGGGCTGCGAAAGGAGCCTGGCTGGCACACCATCTTTCCCAGGCTACGTTTGAAGTTTGAGGTGGCAAGACAAGCAAGCAGCCCCATTCTCTGTGCCTCTGTGCGAGCAGTGCCATGGGCAGATGAGGCTGAGCAACAGCTTTCCAGGCTAGCCCCTTCTGGCTGCCAGCTATCTGCAGACGTTCGCACTTTCGGAGCAGGGCTGTGATAGGAGCCTGGCTGGGACACCACCATTCCCAGCATGCGTTTGCAGTTTCAAGTGGCAAGAGAAGCAAGCAGCCCCATTCTCTGTGCCTCTATGCGAACAGTGCCATGGGCAGATGAGGCTGAGCAACAACTTTCCAGGCTAGCCCCTTCTGGCTGCCAGCTATCTGCAGACGTTCGCATTTCAAGACCAGGTGTGCGAAAGGAGCCTGGCTGGGACACCAACTTTCCCAGGCTACGTTTGAGGTGGCAAGACAAGCAAGCAGCCCCTGTCTCTGTGCCTCTGTGCGAGCAGTGCCATGGGCAGATGAGGCTGAGCAACAGCTTTCCAGGCTAGCCCCTTCTGGCTGCCAGCTATCTGCAGACGTTCGCACTTTCGGAGCAGGGCTGCGAAAGGAGCCTGGCAGGGACACCACCATTCCCAGCATGCGTTTTAAGTTTCAAGTGGCAAGATAAGCAAGAAGCCCCATTCTCTGTGCCTCTATGCGAACAGTGCCATGGGCAGATGAGGCTGAGCAACAGCTTTCCAGGCTAGCCCCTTCTGGCTGCCAGCTATCTGCAGACGTTCGCATTTCAAGAGCAGGGTTGCGAAAGGAGCCTGGCTGGGACACCATCTTTCCCAGGCTACGTTTGAAGTTTGAGGTGGCAAGACAAGCAAGCAGCCCCATTCTCTGTGCCTCTGTGCGAGCAGTGCCATGGGCAGATGAGGCTGAGCAACAGCTTTCCAGGCTAGCCCCTTCTGGCTGCCAGCTATCTGCAGATGTTCGCACTTTCGGAGCAGGGCTGCGAAAGGAGCCTGGCAGGGTCACCCCCTTCCCAGGCTACGTTAGAAGTTTGAGGTGGCAAGACAAGCAAGCAGCACCAGTCTCTGTGCCTCTGTGCGAGCACTGCCATGGGCAGATGAGGCTGAGCAACAGCTTTCCAGGCTAGCCCCTTCTGGCTGCCAGCTATCTGCAGACGTTCGCACTTTCGGAGCAGGGCTGCGAAAGGAGCCTGGCTGGCACACCATCTTTCCCAGGCTACGTTTGAAGTTTGAGGTGGCAAGACAAGCAAGCAGCCGCATTCTCTGTGCCTCTGTGCGAGCACTGCCATGGGTAGATGAGGCTGAGCAACAGCTTTCCAGGCTAGCACCTTCTGGCTGCCAGCTATCTGCAGACGTTCGCACTTTCGGAGCAGGGCTGTGATAGGAGCCTGGCAGGGACACCACCATTCCCTACATGCGTTTGAAGTTTCAAGTGGCAAGATAAGCAAGCAGCCCCATTCTCTGTGCCTCTATGCGAGCAGTGCCATGGGCAGATGAGGCTGAGCAACAGCTTTCCAGGCTAGCACCTTCTGGCTGCCAGCTATCTGCAGACGTTCGCACTTTCGGAGCAGGGCTGTGATAGGAGCCTGGCAGGGACACCACCATTCCCAGCATGCGTTTGAAGTTTCAAGTGGCAAGATAAGCAAGAAGCCCCATTCTGTGTGCCTCTATGCGAACAGTGCCATGGGCAGATGAGGCTGAGCAACAGCTTTCCAGGCTAGCCCCTTCTGGCTGCCAGCTATCTGCAGACGTTCGCATTTCAGGAGCAGGGCTGCGAAAGGAGCCTGGCTGGGACACCATCTTTCCCAGGCTACGTTTGAAGTTTGAGGTGGCAAGACAAGCAAGCAGCCGCATTCTCTGTGCCTCTGTGCGAGCAGTGCCATGGGCAGATGAGGCTGAGCAACAGCTTTCCAGGCTAGCCCCTTCTGGCTGCCAGCTATCTGCAGACGTTCGCATTTCAAGAGCAGGTCTGCGAAAGGAGCCTGGCTGGGACACCAACTTTCCCAGGCTACGTTTGAGGTGGCAAGACAAGCAAGCAGCCCCTGTCTCTGTGCCTCTGTGCGAGCAGTGCCATGGGCAGATGAGGCTGAGCAACAGCTTTCCAGGCTAGCCCCTTCTGGCTGCCAGCTATCTGCAGACGTTCGCACTTTCGGAGCAGGGCTGCGAAAGGAGCCTGGCAGGGACACCACCTTTCCCAGCATGCGTTTGAAGTTTCAAGTGGCAAGATAAGCAAGAAGCCCCATTCTCTGTGCCTCTATGCGAACAGTGCCATGGGCAGATGAGGCTGAGCAACAGCTTTCCAGGCTAGCCCCTTCTGGCTGCCAGCTATCTGCAGACGTTCGCATTTCAAGAGCAGGGCTGCGAAAGGAGCCTGGCTGGGACACCATCTTTCCCAGGCTACGTTTGAAGTTTGAGGTGTCAAGACAAGCAAGCAGCCCCATTCTCTGTGCCTCTGTGCGAGCAGTGCCATGGGCAGATGAGGCTGAGCAAGAGCTTTCCAGGCTAGCCCCTTCTGCCTGCCAGCTATCTGCAGATGTTCGCACTTTCGGAGCAGGGCTGAGAAAGGAGCCTGGCAGGGTCACCCCCTTCCCAGGCTACGTTAGAAGTTTGAGGTGGCAAGACAAGCAAGCAGCACCAGTCTCTGTGCCTCTGTGCGAGCACTGCCATGGGCAGATGAGGCTGAGCAACAGCTTTCCAGGCTAGCACCTTCTGCCTGCCAGCTATCTGCAGACGTTCGCACTTTCGGAGCAGGGCTGCGAAAGGAGCCTGGCTGGCACACCGTCTTTCCCAGGCTACGTTTGAAGTTTGAGGTGGCAAGACAAGCAAGCAGCCCCATTCTCTGTGCCTCTGTGCGAGCACTGCCATGGGTAGATGAGGCTGAGCAACAGCTTTCCAGGCTAGCACCTTCTGGCTGCCAGCTATCTGCAGACGTTCGCACTTTCGGAGCAGGGCTGTGATAGGAGCCTGGCAGGGACACCACCATTCCCTACATGCGTTTGAAGTTTCAAGTGGCAAGATAAGCAAGCAGCCCCATTCTCTGTGCCTCTATGCGAGCAGTGCCATTGGCAGATGAGGCTGAGCAACAGCTTTCCAGGCTAGCACCTTCTGGCTGCCAGCTATCTGCAGACGTTCGCACTTTCGGAGCAGGGCTGTGATAGGAGCCTGGCAGGGACACCACCATTCCCAGCATGCGTTTGAAGTTTCAAGTGGCAAGATAAGCAAGAAGCCCCATTCTCTGTGCCTCTATGCGAACAGTGCCATGGGCAGATGAGGCTGAGCAACAGCTTTCCAGGCTAGCCCCTTCTGGCTGCCAGCTATCTGCAGACGTTCGCATTTCAAGAGCAGGGCTGCGAAAGGAGCCTGGCTGGGACACCATCTTTCCCAGGCTACGTTTGAAGTTTGAGGTGGCAAGACAAGCAAGCAGCCGCATTCTCTGTGCCTCTGTGCGAGCAGTGCCATGGGCAGATGAGGCTGAGCAACAGCTTTCCAGGCTAGCCCCTTCTGGCTGCCAGCTATCTGCAGACGTTCGCACTTTCGGAGCAGGGCTGCGAAAGGAGCCTGGCAGGGTCACCCCCTTCCCAGGCTACGTTAGAAGTTTGAGGTGGCAAGACAAGCAAGCAACACCAGTCTCTGTGCCTCTGTGCGAGCACTGCCATGGGCAGATGAGGCTGAGCAACAGCTTTCTAGGCTAGCCCCTTCTGCCTGCCAGCTATCTGCAGACGTTCGCACTTTCGGAGCAGGGCTGCGAAATGAGCCTGGCTGGCACACCATCTTTCCCAGGCTACGTTTGAAGTTTGAGGTGGCAAGACAAGCAAGCAGACCCATTCTCTGTGCCTCTGTGCGAGCAGTGCCATGGGCAGATGAGGCTGAGCAACAGCTTTCCAGGATAGCCCCTTCTGGCTGCCAGCTATTTGCAGACGTTCGCACTTTCGGAGCAGGGCTGTGATAGGAGCCTGGCTGGGACACCACCATTCCCAGCATGCGTTTGCAGTTTCAAGTGGCAAGAGAAGCAAGCAGCCCCATTCTCTGTGCCTCTATGCGAACAGTGCCATGGGCAGATGAGGCTGAGCAACAACTTTCCAGGCTAGCCCCTTCTGGCTGCCAGCTATCTGCAGACGTTCGCATTTCAAGAGCAGGTCTGCGAAAGGAGCCTGGCTGGGACACCAACTTTCCCAGGCTACGTTTGAAGTTTGAGGTGGCAAGACAAGCAAGCAGCCCCAGTCTCTGTGCATCTGTGCGAGCAGTGCCATGGGCAGATGACGCTGAGCAACAGCTTTCCAGGCTAGCCCCTTCTGCCTGCCAGCTATCTTCAGACGTTCGCACTTTCGGAGCAGGGCTGCGAAAGGAGCCTGGCAGGGTCCCCCACTTCCCAGGCAACATTTGAACTTTGAGGTGGCAAGGCAAGCAATCAGTCCCAGTCTCTGTGCCTCTGTGCGAGCAGTGCCATGGGCAGATGAGGCTGAGCAACAGCTTTCCAGGATATCCCCTTCTGCCTGCCAGTTATCTGCAGACGTTCGCACTTTCGGAGCAGGGCTGCGAAAGGAGCCTGGCAGGGACAGCACCATTCCCAGGCTGCGTTAGAAGTTTGAGGTGGCAAGACAAGCAAGCAGCCCCAGTCTCTGTGCCTCTGTGCGAGCAGTGCCATGGGCAGATGAGGCTGAGCAACAGCTTTCCAGGCTAGCCCCTTCTGGCTGCCAGCTATCTGCAGACGTTCGCACTTTCGGAGCAGGGCTGCGAAAGGAGCCTGGCAGGTTACCCCCCTTCCCAGGCTACGTTTGAAGTTTGAGGTGGCAACACAAGCAAGCAGCCCCAGTCTCTGTGCCTCTGTGCGAGCAGTGCCATGGGCAGATGAGGCTGAGCAACAGCTTTCCAGGCTAGCCCCTTCTGCCTGTCAGCTATCTGCAGACGTTCGCACTTTCGGAGCAGGGCTGAGAAAGGAGCCTGGCAGGGTCCCCCCCTTCCCAGGCTACGTTTGAAGTTTGAGGTGGCAAGACAAGCAAGCAGCCCCAGTCTCTGTGCCTCTGTGCGAGCAGTGCCATGGGCAGATGAGGCTGACAAACAGCTTTCCAGGATAGCCCCTTCTGCCTGCCAGCTATTTGCAGACGTTCGCACTTTCGGAGCAGGGCTGCGAAAGGAGCCTGGCAGGGTCCCCCCCTTCCCAGGCTACGTTTGAAGTTTGAGGTGGCAAGACAAGCAAGCAGCACCAGTCTCTGTGCCTCTGTGCGAGCAGTGCCATGGGCAGATTAGGCTGAGCAACAGCTTTCCAGGCTAGACCCTTCTGGCTGCCAGCTATCTGCAGACGTTCGCATTTCAAGAGCAGGTCTGCGAAAGGAGCCTGGCTGGGACACCAACTTTCCCAGGCTACGTTTGAAGTTTGAGGTGGCAAGACAAGCAAGCAGCCGCATTCTCTGTGCCTCTGTGCGAGCACTGCCATGGGTAGATGAGGCTGAGCAACAGCTTTCCAGGCTAGCACCTTCTGCCTGCCAGCTATCTGCAGACGTTCGCACTTTCGGAGCAGGGCTGTGATAGGAGCCTGGCAGGGACACCACCATTCCCTACATGCGTTTGAAGTTTCAAGTGGCAAGATAAGCAAGCAGCCCCATTCTCTGTGCCTCTATGCGAGCAGTGCCATGGGCAGATGAGGCTGAGCAACAGCTTTCCAGGCTAGCACCTTCTGGCTGCCAGCTATCTGCAGACGTTCGCACTTTCGGAGCAGGGCTGTGATAGGAGCCTGGCTGGGACACCAACTTTCCCAGGCTACGTTTGAAGTTTGAGGTGGCAAGACAAGCAAGCAGCCCCAGTCTCTGTGCCTCTGTGCGAGCACTGCCATGGGCAGATGAGGCTGACAAACAGCTTTCCAGGCTAGCCCCTTCTGCCTGCCAGCTATCTTCAGCCGTTCGCACTTTCGGAGCAGGGCTGAGAAAGGAGCCTGGCAGGGTCACCCACTTCCCAGGCTACGTTTGAAGTTTGAGGTGGCAAGACAAGCAAGCAGCCCCAGTCTCTGTGCCTCTGTGCGAGCAGTGCCATGGGCAGATGAGGCTGACAAACAGCTTTCCAGGCTACCCCCTTCTGCCTGCCAGCTATTTGCAGACGTTCGCACTTTCGGAGCAGGGCTGCGAAAGGAGCCTTGCAGGGTCCCCGACTTTCCAGGCAACATTTGAAGTCTGAGGGGGCAAGGCAAGCAAGTAGTCCCAGTCTCTGTGCCTCTGTGCAAGCAGTGCCATGGGTAGATGAGGCTGAGCAACAGCTTTCCAGGCTAGCCCCTTCTGGCTGCCAGTTATCTGCAGACGTTCGCACTTTCGGAGCAGGGCTGCGAAAGGAGCCTGGCAGGGACACCACCATTCCCAGCATGCGTTTGAAGTTTCAAGTGGCAAGATAAGCAAGCAGCCCCATTCTCTGTGCCTCTGTGCGAGCACTGCCATGGGCAGATGAGGCTGAGCAACAGCTTTCCAGGCTAGCCCCTTCTGGCTGCCAGCTATCTTCAGACGTTCGGACTTTCGGAGCAGGGCTGCGAAAGGAGCCTGGCAGGGTCACCCCCTTCCCAGGCTACGTTTGGAGTTTGAGGTGGCAAGACAAGCAAGCAGTCCCAGTCTCTGTGCCTCTGTGCGAGCAGTGCCATGGGTAGATGAGGCTGAGCAACAGCTTTCCAGGCTAGCCCCTTCTGCCTGCCAGTTATCTGCAGACGTTCGCACTTTCGGAGCAGGGCTGCGAAAGGAGCCTGGCAGGGACACCACCATTCCCAGGCTGCGTTACAAGTCTGAGGTGGCAAGACAAGCAAGCAGCCCCAGTCTCTGTGCCTCTGTGCGAGCAGTGCCATGGGCAGATTAGGCTGAGCAACAGCTTTCCAGGCTAGCCCCTTCTGGCTGCCAGCTATCTGCAGACGTTCGCATTTCGGAGCAGGGCTGCGAAAGGAGCCTGGCAGGTTACACCCCTTCCCAGGCTACGTTTGAAGTTTGAGGTGGCAAGACAAGCAAGCAGCCCCAGTCTCTGTGCCTCTGTGTGAGCAGTGCCATGGGCAGATGAGGCTGAGCAACAGCTTTCCAGGCTAGCCCCTTCTGCCTGCCAGCTATCTTCAGACGTTCGCACTTTCGAAGCAGGGCTGAGAAAGGAGCCTGGCAGGGTACCCCCCTTCCCAGGCTACGTTTGAAGTTTGAGGTGGCAAGACAAGCAAGCAGCCCCAGTCTCTGTGCCTCTGTGCGAGCAGTGCCATGGGCAGATGAGGCTGAGCAACAGCTTTCCAGGCTAGCCCCTTCTGCCTGCCAGCTATCTGCAGACGTTCGCACTTTCGGAGCAGGGCTGCGAAAGGAGCCTGGCAGGGTCACCCCCTTCCCAGGCTACGTTTGAAGTTTGAGGTGGCAAGACAAGCAAGCAGCACCAGTCTGTGTGCCTCTGTGCGAGCACTGCCATGGGCAGATGAGGCTGAGCAACAGCTTTCCAGGCTAGCACATTCTGGCTGCCAGCTATCTGCAGACGTTCGCACGTTCGGAGCAGGGCTGCGAAAGGAGCCTGGCTGGGACACCAACTTTCCCAGGCTACGTTTGAAGTTTGAGGTGGCAAGACAAGCAAGCAGCCCCAGTCTCTGTGCCTCTGTGCGAGCAGTGCCATGGGCAGATGAGGCTGAGCAACAGCTTTCCAGGCTAGCCCCTTCTGGATGCCAGCTATCTGCAGACGTTCGCACTTTCGGAGCAGGGCTGCGAAAGGAGCCTGGCAGGTTACCCCCCTTCCCAGGCTACGTTTGAAGTTTGAGGTGGCAAGACAATCAAGCAGCCCCAGTCTCTGTGCCTCTGTGCGAGCAGTGCCATGGGCAGATGAGGCTGAGCAACAGCTTTCCAGGCTAGCCCCTTCTGCCTGCCAGTTATCCGCAGACGTTCGCACTTTCGGAGCAGGGCTGTGATAGGAGCCTGGCAGGGACACCACCATTCCCAGCATGCGTTTGCAGTTTCAAGTGGCAAGAGAAGCAAGCAGCCCCATTCTCTGTGCCTCTATGCGAACAGTGCCATGGGCAGATGAGGCTGAGCAACAACTTTCCAGGCTAGCCCCTTCTGGCTGCCAGCTATCTGCAGACGTTCGCATTTCAAGAGCAGGTCTGCGAAAGGAGCCTGGCTGGGACACCAACTTTCCCAGGCTACGTTTGAGGTGGCAAGACAAGCAAGCAGCCCCAGTCTCTGTGCCTCTGTGCGAGCAGTGCCATGGGCAGATGAGGCTGAGCAACAGCTTTCCAGGCTAGCCCCTTCTGGCTGCCAGCTATCTTCAGACGTTCGCACTTTCGGAGCAGGGCTGAGAAAGGAGCCTGGCAGGTTACCCCCCTTCCCTAACTACGTTTGAAGTTTGAGGTGGCAACACAAGCAAGCAGCCCCAGTCTCTGTGCCTCTGTGCGAGCTGTGCCATGGGCAGATGAGGCTGAGCAACAGCTTTCCAGGCTAGCCCCTTCTGGCTGCCAGCTATATGCAGACGTTCGCATTTCGGAGCAGGGCTGCGAAAGGAGCCTGGCAGGTTACCCCCCTTCCCAGGCTACGTTTGAAGTTTGAGGTGTCAAGACAAGCAAGCAGCCCCAGTCTCTGTGCCTCTGTGTGAGCAGTGCCATGGGCAGATGAGGCTGACAAACAGCTTTCCAGGCTAGCCCCTTCTGGCTGCCAGCTATCTTCAGACGTTCGCACTTTCGGAGCAGGGCTGAGAAAGGAGCCTGGCAGGGTACCCCCCTTCCCAGGCTACGTTTGAAGTTTGAGGTGGCAACACAAGCAAGCAGCCCCAGTCTCTGTGCCTCTGTGCGAGCAGTGCCATGGGCAGATGAGGCTGACAAACAGCTTTCCAGGCTAGCCCCTTCTGCCTGCCAGCTATCTGCAGACGTTCGCACTTTCGGAGCAGGGCTGCGAAAGGAGCCTGGCAGGGTCACCCCCTTGCCAGGCTACGTTTGAAGTTTGAGGTGGCAAGACAAGCAAGCAGCCCCATTCTCTGTGCCTCTGTGCGAGCAGTGCCATGGGCAGATGAGGCTGAGCAACAGCTTTCCAGGATAGCCCCTTCTGGCTGCCAGCTATCTGCAGACGTTCGCACTTTCGGAGCAGGGTTGCGAAAGGAGCCTGGCTGGGACACCAACTTTCCCAGGCTACGTTTGAGGTGGCAAGACAAGCAAGCAGCCCCAGTCTCTGTGCCTCTGTGCGAGCAGTGCCATGGGCAGATGAGGCTGAGCAACAGCTTTCCAGGCTAGCCCCTTCTGGATGCCAGCTATCTGCAGACGTTCGCACTTTCGGAGCAGGGCTGCGAAAGGAGCCTGGCAGGTTACCCCCCTTCCCAGGCTACGTTTGAAGTTTGAGGTGGCAAGACAATCAAGCAGCCCCAGTCTCTGTGCCTCTGTGCGAGCAGTGCCATGGGCAGATGAGGCTGAGCAACAGCTTTCCAGGCTAGCCCCTTCTGCCTGCCAGTTATCCGCAGACGTTCGCACTTTCGGAGCAGGGCTGTGATAGGAGCCTGGCAGGGACACCACCATTCCCAGCATGCGTTTGCAGTTTCAAGTGGCAAGAGAAGCAAGCAGCCCCATTCTCTGTGCCTCTATGCGAACAGTGCCATGGGCAGATGAGGCTGAGCAACAACTTTCCAGGCTAGCCCCTTCTGGCTGCCAGCTATCTGCAGACGTTCGCATTTCAAGAGCAGGTCTGCGAAAGGAGCCTGGCTGGGACACCAACTTTCCCAGGCTACGTTTGAGGTGGCAAGACAAGCAAGCAGCCCCAGTCTCTGTGCCTCTGTGCGAGCAGTGCCATGGGCAGATGAGGCTGAGCAACAGCTTTCCAGGCTAGCCCCTTCTGGCTGCCAGCTATCTTCAGACGTTCGCACTTTCGGAGCAGGGCTGAGAAAGGAGCCTGGCAGGTTACCCCCCTTCCCTAACTATGTTTGAAGTTTGAGGTGGCAACACAAGCAAGCAGCCCCAGTCTCTGTGCCTCTGTGCGAGCTGTGCCATGGGCAGATGAGGCTGAGCAACAGCTTTCCAGGCTAGCCCCTTCTGGCTGCCAGCTATATGCAGACGTTCGCATTTCGGAGCAGGGCTGCGAAAGGAGCCTGGCAGGTTACCCCCCTTCCCAGGCTACGTTTGAAGTTTGAGGTGGCAAGACAAGCAAGCAGCCCCAGTCTCTGTGCCTCTGTGTGAGCAGTGCCATGGGCAGATGAGGCTGAGCAACAGCTTTCCAGGCTAGCCCCTTCTGGCTGCCAGGTATCTGCAGACGTTCGCACTTTTGGAGCAGGGCTGCCAAAGGAGCCTGGCAGGGTCACCCCCTTCCCAGGCTACGTTTGAAGTTTGAGGTGGCAAGACAAGCAAGCAGCCCCATTCTCTGTGCCTCTGTGCGAGCAGTGCCATGGGCAGATGAGGCTGAGCAACAGCTTTCCAGGCTAGCCCCTTCTGGCTGCCAGCTATCTGCAGACGTTCGCATTTCAAGAGCAGGTCTGCGAAAGGAGCCTGGCTGGGACACCAACTTTCCCAGGCTACGTTTGAAGTTTCAGGTGGCAAGACAAACAAGCAGCCGCATTCTCTGTGCCTCTGTGCGAGCACTGCCATGGGTAGATGAGGCTGAGCAACAGCTTTCCAGGCTAGCACCTTCTGGCTGCCAGCTATCTGCAGACGTTCGCACTTTCGGAGCAGGGCTGCGAAAGGAGCCTGGCTGGGACACCAACTTTCCCAGGCTACGTTTGAAGTTTGAGGTGGCAAGACAAGCAAGCAGCCCCAGTCTCTGTGCCTCTGTGCGAGCAGTGCCATGGGCAGATGAGGCTGAGCAACAGCTTTCCAGGCTAGCCCCTTCTGCCTGCCAGCTATCTTCAGACGTTCGCACTTTCGGAGCAGGGCTGAGAAAGGAGCCTGGCAGGGTCACCCCCTTCCCAGGCTACGTTTGAAGTTTGAGGTGGCAAGACAAGCAAGCAGCCCCAGTGTCTGTGCCTCTGTGCGAGCAGTGCCATGGGCAGATGAGGCTGACAAACAGCTTTCCAGGCTACCCCCTTCTGCCTGCCAGCTATTTGCAGACGTTCGCACTTTCGGAGCAGGGCTGCGAAAGGAGCCTTGCAGGGTCCCCGACTTCCCAGGCAACATTTGAAGTCTGAGGGGGCAAGGCAAGCAAGTAGTCCCAGTCTCTGTGCCTCTGTGCGAGCAGTGCCATGGGTAGATGAGGCTGAGCAACAGCTTTCCAGGCTAGCACCTTCTGCCTGCCAGTTATCTGCAGACGTTCGCACTTTCGGAGCAGGGCTGCGAAAGGAGCCTGGCAGGGACACCACCATTCCCAGCATGCGTTTGAAGTTTCAAGTGGCAAGATAAGCAAGCAGCCCCATTCTCTGTGCCTCTGTGCGAGCACTGCCATGGGCAGATGAGGCTGAGCAACAGCTTTCCAGGCTAGCCCCTTCTGGCTGCCAGCTATCTTCAGACGTTCGCACTTTCGGAGCAGGGCTGCGAAAGGAGCCTGGCAGGGTCACCCCCTTCCCAGGCTACGTTTGAAGTTTGAGGTGGCAAGACAAGCAAGCAGTCCCAGTCTCTGTGCCTCTGTGCGAGCACTGCCATGGGTAGATGAGGCTGAGCAACAGCTTTACAGGCTAGCCCCTTCTGCCTGCCAGTTATCTGCAGACGTTCGCATTTTCGGAGCAGGGCTGCGAAAGGAGCCTGGCAGGGACACCACCATTCCCAGGCTGCGTTAGAAGTCTGAGGTGGCAAGACAAGCAAGCAGCCCCAGTCTCTGTGCCTCTGTGCGAGCTGTGCCATGGGCAGATTAGGCTGAGCAACAGCTTTCCAGGCTAGCCCCTTCTGGCTGCCAGCTATCTGCAGACGTTCGCATTTCGGAGCAGGGCTGCGAAAGGAGCCTGGCAGGTTACACCCCTTCCCAGGCTACGTTTGAAGTTTGAGGTGGCAAGACAAGCAAGCAGCCCCAGTCTCTGTGCCTCTGTGTGAGCAGTGCCATGGGCAGATGAGGCTGAGCAACAGCTTTCCAGGCTAGCCCCTTCTGCCTGCCAGCTATCTTCAGACGTTCGCACTTTCGAAGCAGGGCAGAGAAAGGAGCCTGGCAGGGTACCCCCCTTCCCAGGCTACGTTTGAAGTTTGAGGTGGCAAGACAAGCAAGCAGCCCCAGTCTCTGTGCCTCTGTGCGAGCAGTGCCATGGGCAGATGAGGCTGACAAACAGCTTTCCAGGCTAGCCCCTTCTGCCTGCCAGCTATCTGCAGATGTTCGCACTTTCGGAGCAGGGCTGCGAAAGGAGCCTGGCAGGGTCCCCCCCTTCCCAGGCTACGTTTGAAGTTTGAGGTGGCAAGACAAGCAAGCAGCCCCAGTCTCTGTGCCTCTGTGCGAGCAGTGCCATGGGCAGATGAGGCTGAGCAACAGCTTTCCAGGCTAGCACCATCTGGCTGCCAGCTATCTGCAGACGTTCGCACGTTCGGAGCAGGGCTGCGAAAGGAGCCTGGCTGGGACACCAACTTTCCCAGGCTACGTTTGAAGTTTGAGGTGGCAAGACAAGCAAGCAGCCCCAGTCTCTGTGCCTCTGTGCGAGCAGTGCCATGGGCAGATGAGGCTGAGCAACAGCTTTCCAGGCTAGCCCCTTCTGGATGCCAGCTATCTGCAGACGTTCGCACTTTCGGAGCAGGGCTGCGAATGGAGCCTGGCAGGTTACCCCCCTTCCCAGGCTACGTTTGAAGTTTGAGGTGGCAAGACAATCAAGCAGCCCCAGTCTCTGTGCCTCTGTGCAAGCAGTGCCATGGGCAGATGAGGCTGAGCAACAGCTTTCCAGGCTAGCCCCTTCTGCCTGCCAGCTATCTGCAGACGTTCGCACTTTCGGAGCAGGGCTGAGAAAGGAGCCTGGCAGGGTACACCCCTTCCCAGGCTACGTTTGAAGTTTGAGGTGGCAAGACAAGCAAGCAGCCGCATTCTCTGTGCCTCTGTGCGAGCACTGCCATGGGTAGATGAGGCTGACAAACAGCTTTCCAGGCTAGACCCTTCTGCCTGCCAGTAATTTGCAGACGTTCGCACTTTCGGAGCAGGGCTGCGAAAGGAGCCTGGCAGGGTCCCCCACTTCCCAGGCTACATTTGAAATCTGAGGGGGCAAGGCAAGCAAGCAGCCCCAGTCTCTGTGCCTCTGTGCGAGCAGTGCCATGGGCAGATGAGGCTGAGCAACAGCTTTCCAGGCTAGCCCCTTCTGCCTGCCAGTTATCTGCAGACGTTCGCACTTTCGGAGCAGGGCTGCGAAAGGAGCCTGGCAGGGACACCACCATTCCCAGCATGCGTTTGAAGTTTGAGGTGGCAAGACAAGCAAGCAGCCCCAGTCTCTGTGCCTCTGTGCGAGCAGTGCCATGGGCAGATGAGGCTGAGCAACAGCTTTCCAGGCTAGCCCCTTCTGCCTGCCAGCTATCTGCAGATGTTCGCACTTTCGGAGCAGGGCTGCGAAAGGAGCCTGGCAGGGTCACCCCCTTCCCAGGCTACATTTGAAGTTTGAGGTGGCAAGACAAGCAAGCAGCACCAGTCTCTGTGCCTCTGTGCGAGCACTGCCATGGGCAGATGAGGCTGAGCAACAGCTTTCCAGGCTAGCCCCTTCTGGCTGCCAGGTATCTGCAGACGTTCGCACTTTCGGAGCAGGGCTGCGAAAGGAGCCTGGCAGGGTCACCCCCTTCCGAGGCTACGTTAGAAGTTTGAGGTGGCAAGACAAGCAAGCACCCCCAGTCTCTGTGCCTCTGTGCGAGCACTGCCATGGGCAGATGAGGCTGAGCAACAGCTTTGCAGGCTAGCACCTTCTGGCTGCCAGCTATCTGCAGACGTTCGCACGTTCGGAGCAGGGCTGCGAAAGGAGCCTGGCTGGGACACCAACTTTCCCAGGCTACGTTTGAAGTTTGAGGTGGCAAGACAAGCAAGCAGCCCCATTCTCTGTGCCTCTGTGCGAGCACTGCCATGGGAAAATGAGGCTGAGCAACAGCTTTCCAGGATAGCCCCTTCTGCCTGCCAGCTATCTGCAGACGTTCGCACTTTCGGAGCAGGGCTGTGATAGGAGCCTGGCTGGGACACAAACTTTCCCAGGCTGCGTTTGAAGTTTGAGGTGGCAAGACAAGCAAGCAGCCCCAGTCTCTGTGCCTCTGTGCGAGCAGTGCCATGGGCAGATGAGGCTGACAAACAGTTTTCCAGGCTAGCCCCTTCTGGCTGCCAGCTATCTGCAGATGTTCGCACTTTCGGAGCAGGGCTGCGAAAGGAGCCTGGCAGGGTCACCCCCTTCCCAGGCTACGTTTGAAGTTTGAGGTGGCAAGACAAGCAAGCAGCACCAGTCTCTGTGCCTCTGTGCGAGCACTGCCATGGGCAGATGACGCTGAGCAACAGCTTTCCAGGCTAGCACCTTCTGCCTGCCAGCTATCTGCAGACGTTCGCACTTCCGGAGCAGGGCTGTGATAAGAGCCTGGCAGGGAAACCACCATTCCCAGCATGCGTTTGAAGTTTCAAGTGGCAAGATAAGCAAGAAGCCCCATTCTCTGTGCCTCTATGCGTACAGTGCCATGGGCAGATGAGGCTGAGCAACAGCTTTCCAGGCTAGCCCCTTCTGGCTGCCAGCTATCTGCAGACGTTCGCATTTCAAGAGCAGGGCTGCGAAAGGAGCCTGGCAGGGACACTAACTTTCCCAGGCTACGTTTGAGGTGGCAAGACAAGCAAGCAGCCCCAGTCTCTGTTCCTCTGTGCGAGCAGTGCCATGGGCAGATGAG
Organism: Opisthocomus hoazin; assembly: GCF_030867145.1. Taxonomy (NCBI): domain Eukaryota; kingdom Metazoa; phylum Chordata; class Aves; order Opisthocomiformes; family Opisthocomidae; genus Opisthocomus; species Opisthocomus hoazin. The sequence goes on along the minus strand of NC_134450.1, from coordinate 2,124,288 downwards.
GCTGAGCAACAGCTTTCCAGGCTAGCCCCTTCTGGCTGCCAGCTATCTGCAGACGTTCGCACTTTCGGAGCAGGGCTGCGAAAGGACCCTGGCAGGTTACCCCCCTTCCCAGGCTACGTTTGAAGTTTGAGGTGGCAAGACAAGCAAGCAGCCCCAGTCTCTGTGCCTCTGTGCGAGCAGTGCCATGGGTAGATGAGGCTGAGCAACAGCTTTCCAGGCTAGCCCCTTCTGGCTGCCAGCTATCTGCAGACGTTCGCATTTGAAGAGCAGGTCTGCGAAAGGAGCCTGGCTGGGACACCAACTTTCCCAGGCTACGTTTGAAGTTTGAGGTGGCAAGACAAGCAAGCAGCCACATTCTCTGTGCCTCTGTGCGAGCACTGCCATGGGTAGATGAGGCTGAGCAACAGCTTTCCAGGCTAGCCCCTTCTGCCTGCCAGCTATCTTCAGACGTTCGCACTTTCGGAGCAGGGCTGAGAAAGGAGCCTGGCAGGGTCCCCCCCTTCCCAGGCTACGTTTGAAGTTTGAGGTGGCAAGACAAGCAAGCAGCCCCAGTCTCTGTGCCTCTGTGCGAGCAGTGCCATGGGCAGATGAGGCTGACAAACAGCTTTCCAGGATAGCCCCTTCTGCCTGCCAGCTATTTGCAGACGTTCGCACTTTCGGAGCAGGGCTGCGAAAGGAGCCTGGCAGGGTCACCCCCTTCCCAGGCTACGTTTGAAGTTTGAGGTGGCAAGACAAGCAAGCAGCCCCATTCTCTGTGCCTCTGTGCGAGCAGTGCCATGGGCAGATGAGGCTGAGCAACAGCTTTCCAGGCTAGCCCCTTCTGCCTGCCAGCTATCTGCAGACGTTCGCATTTCAAGAGCAGGTCTGCGAAAGGAGCCTGGCTGGGACACCAACTTTCCCAGGCTACGTTTGAAGTTTGAGGTGGCAAGACAAGCAAGCAGCCCCATTCTCTGTGCCTCTGTGCGAGCACTGCCATGGGTAGATGAGGCTGAGCAACAGCTTTCCAGGCTAGCACCTTCTGGCTGCCAGCTATCTGCAGACGTTCGCACTTTCGGAGCAGGGCTGTGATAGGAGCCTGGCAGGGACACCACCATTCCCTACATGCGTTTGAAGTTTCAAGTGGCAAGATAAGCAAGCAGCCGCATTCTCTGTGCCTCTATGCGAGCAGTGCCATGGGCAGATGAGGCTGAGCAACAGCTTTCCAGGCTAGCACCTTCTGGCTGCCAGCTATCTGCAGACGTTCGCACTTTCGGAGCAGGGCTGTGATAGGAGCCTGGCAGGGACACCACCATTCCCAGCATGCGTTTGAAGTTTCAAGTGGCAAGATAAGCAAGAAGCCCCATTCTCTGTGCCTCTATGCGAACAGTGCCATGGGCAGATGAGGCTGAGCAACAGCTTTCCAGGATAGCCCCTTCTGGCTGCCAGCTATTTGCAGACGTTCGCATTTCAAGAGCAGGGCTGAGAAAGGAGCCTGGCAGGTTACCCCCCTTCCCTAACTACGTTTGAAGTTTGAGGTGGCAAGACAAGCAAGCAGCCCCATTCTCTGTGCCTCTGTGCGAGCACTGCCATGGGCAGATGAGGCTGAGCAACAGCTTTCCAGGCTAGCCCCTTCTGGCTGCCAGCTATCTGCAGACGTTCGCATTTCAAGAGCAGGTCTGCGAAAGGAGCCTGGCTGGGACACCAACTTTCCCAGGCTACGTTTGAAGTTTGAGGTGGCAAGACAAGCAAGCAGCCGCATTCTCTATGCCTCTGTGCGAGCACTGCCATCGGTAGATGAGGCTGAGCAACAGCTTTCCAGGCTAGCACCTTCTGGCTGCCAGCTATCTGCAGACGTTCGCACTTTCGGAGCAGGGCTGTGATAGGAGCCTGGCAGGGACACCACCATTCCCTACATGCGTTTGAAGTTTGAGGTGGCAAGATAAGCAAGCAGCCCCATTTTCTGTGCCTCTGTGCGAGCAGTGCCATGGGCAGATGAGGCTGAGGAACAGCTTTCCAGGCTAGCCCCTTCTGGCTGCCAGCTATCTGCAGACGTTCGCAGTTCAAGAGCAGGTCTGCGAAAGGAGCCTGGCTGGGACACCAACTTTCCCAGGCTACGTTTGAGGTGGCAAGACAAGCAAGCAGCCCCAGTCTCTGTGCCTCTGTGCGAGCACTGCCATGGGCAGATGAGGCTGAGCAACAGCTTTCCAGGCTAGCCCCTTCTGCCTGCCAGCTATCTTCAGACGTTTGCACTTTCGGAGCAGGGCTGAGAAAGGAGCCTGGCAGGGTCCCCCCCTTCCCAGGCTACGTTTGAAGTTTGAGGTGGCAAGACAAGCAAGCAGCCCCAGTCTCTGTGCCTCTGTGCGAGCAGTGCCATGGGCAGATGAGGCTTACAAACAGCTTTCCAGGATAGCCCCTTCTGCCTGCCATCTATTTGCAGACGTTCGCACTTTCGGAGCAGGGCTGTGAAAGGAGCCTGGCAGGGTCACCCCCTTCCCAGGCTACGTTTGAAGTTTGAGGTGGCAAGACAAGGAAGCAGCACCAGTCTCTGTGCCTCTGTGCGAGCACTGCCATGGGCAGATGAGGCTGAGCAACAGCTTTCCAGGCTAGCACCTTCTGGCTGCCAGCTATCTTCAGACGTTCACGCTTTCGGAGCAGGGCTGTGATAGGAGCCTGGCAGGGACACCACCATTCCCAGCATGCGTTTGAAGTTTCAAGTGGCAAGATAAGCAAGAAGCCCCATTCTCTGTGCCTCTATGCGAACAGTGCCATGGGCAGATGAGGCTGAGCAACAGCTTTCCAGGCTAGCCCCTTCTGCCTGCCAGCTATCTGCAGACGTTCGCATTTCAAGAGCAGGGCTGCGAAAGGAGCCTGGCTGGGACACCATTTTTCCCAGGCTACGTTTTAAGTTTGAGGTGGCAAGACAAGCAAGCAGCCCCATTCTCTGTGCCTCTGTGCGAGCAGTGCCATGGGCAGATGAGGCTGAGCAACAGCTTTCCAGGCTAGCCCCTTCTGGCTGCCAGCTATCTGCAGACGTTCGCATTTCAAGAGCAGGTCTGCGAAAGGAGCCTGGCTGGGACACCAACTTTCCCAGGCTACGTTTGAAGTTTGAGGTGGCAAGACAAGCAAGCAGCCGCATTCTCTGTGCCTCTGTGCGAGCACTGCCATCGGTAGATGAGGCTGAGCAACAGCTTTCCAGGCTAGCACCTTCTGCCTGCCAGCTATCTGCAGACGTTCGCACTTTCGGAGCAGGGCTGTGATAGGAGCCTGGCAGGGACACCACCATTCCCTACATGCGTTTGAAGTTTCAAGTGGCAAGACAAGCAAGCAGCCCCATTCTCTGTGCCTCTATGCGAGCAGTGCCATGGGCAGATGAGGCTGAGCAACAGCTTTCCAGGCTAGCACCTTCTGGCTGCCAGCTATCTGCAGACGTTCGCACTTTCGGAGCAGGGCTGCGAAAGGAGCCTGGCAGGGACACCACCATTCCCAGCATGCGTTTGCAGTTTCAAGTGGCAAGAGAAGCAAGCAGCCCCATTCTCTGTGCCTCTATGCAAACAGTGCCATGGGCAGATGAGGCTGAGGAACAACTTTCCAGGCTAGCCCCTTCTGGCTGCCAGCTATCTGCAGACGTTCGCAGTTCAAGAGCAGGTCTGCGAAAGGAGCCTGGCTGGGACACCAACTTTCCCAGGCTACGTTTGAGGTGGCAAGACAAGCAAGCAGCCCCAGTCTCTGTGCCTCTGTGCGAGCACTGCCATGGGCAGATGAGGCTGAGCAACAGCTTTCCAGGCTAGCCCCTTCTGCCTGCCAGCTATCTTCAGACGTTCGCACTTTCGGAGCAGGGCTGAGAAAGGAGCCTGGCAGGGTCCCCCCCTTCCCAGGCTACGTTTGAAGTTTGAGGTGGCAAGACAAGCAAGCAGCCCCAGTCTCTGTGCCTCTGTGCGAGCAGTGCCATGGGCAGATGAGGCTGAGCAACAGCTTTCCAGGCTAGCCCCTTCTGCCTGCCAGCTATCTGCAGACGTTCGCATTTCAAGAGCAGGTCTGCGAAAGGAGCCTGGCTGGGACACCAACTTTCCCAGGCTACGTTTGAAGTTTGAGGTGGCAAGACAAGCAAGCAGCCGCATTCTCTGTGCCTCTGTGCGAGCAGTGCCATGGGCAGATGAGGCTGAGCAACAGCTTTCCAGGCTAGCCCCTTCTGGCTGCCAGCTATCTGCAGACGTTCGCACTTTCGGAGCAGGGCTGCGAAAGGAGCCTGGCAGGTTACCCCCAATCCCAGGCTACGTTTGAAGTTTGAGGTGGCAAGACAAGCAAGCAGCCCCAGTCTCTGTGCCTCTGTGCGAGCAGTGCCATGGGCAGATGAGGCTGACAAACAGCTTTCCAGGCTAGCCCCTTCTGCCTGCCAGCTATTTGCAGACGTTCGCACTTTCGGAGCAGGGCTTCGAAAGGAGCCTGGCAGGGTCCCCCTCTTCCCAGGCAACATTTGAATTTTGAGGTTGCAAGGCAAGCAAGCAGCACCAGTCTCTGTGCCTCTATGCGAACAGTGCCATGGGCAGATGAGGCTGAGCAACAGCTTTCCAGGCTAGCCCCTTCTGCCTGCCAGCTATCTGCAGACGTTCGCACTTTCGGAGCAGGGCTGTGATAGGAGCCTGGCAGGGACACCACCATTCCCAGCATGCGTTTGAAGTTTCAAGTGGCAAAATAAGCAAGCAGCCCCATTCTCTGTGCCTCTATGCGAACAGTGCCATGGGCAGATGAGGCTGAGCAAAAGCTTTCCAGGCTAGCCCCTTCTGGCTGCCAGCTATCTGCAGACGTTCGCATTTCAAGAGCAGGTCTGCGAAATGAGCCTGGCTGGGACACCAACTTTCCCAGGCTACGTTTGAAGTTTGAGGTGGCAAGACAAGCAAGCAGCCGCATTCTCTGTGCCTCTGTGCGAGCACTGCCATGGGTAGATGAGGCTGAGCAACAGCTTTCCAGGCTAGCACCTTCTGGCTGCCAGCTATCTGCAGACGTTCGCACTTTCGGAGCAGGGCTGTGATAGGAGCCTGGCAGGGACACCACCATTCCCTACATGCGTTTGAAGTTTCAAGTGGCAAGACAAGCAAGCAGCCCCATTCTCTGTGCCTCTATGCGAGCAGTGCCATGGGCAGATGAGGCTGAGCAACAGCTTTCCAGGCTAGCACCTTCTGGCTGCCAGCTATCTGCAGACGTTCGCACTTTCGGAGCAGGGCTGTGATAGGAGCCTGGCAGGGACACCACCATTCCCAGCATGCGTTTGAAGTTTCAAGTGGCAAGATAAGCAAGAAGCCCCATTCTCTGTGCCTCTATGCGAACAGTGCCATGGGCAGATGAGGCTGAGCAACAGCTTTCCAGGCTAGCCCCTTCTGGCTGCCAGCTATTTGCAGACGTTCACATTTCAAGAGCAGGGCTGCGAAAGGAGCCTGGCTGGGACACCATCTTTCCCAGGCTACGTTTGAAGTTTGAGGTGGCAAGACAAGCAAGCAGCCGCATTCTCTGTGCCTCTGTGCGAGCACTGCCATGGGCAGATGAGGCTGAGCAACAGCTTTCCAGGCTAGCCCCTTCTGGCTGCCAGCTATCTGCAGACGTTCGCATTTCAAGAGCAGGTCTGCGAAAGGAGCCTGGCTGGGACACCAACTTTCCCAGGCTACGTTTGAAGTTTGAGGTGGCAAGACAAGCAAGCAGCCGCATTCTCTGTGCCTCTGTGCGAGCACTGCCATGGGTAGATGAGGCTGAGCAACAGCTTTCCAGGCTAGCACCTTCTGGCTGCCAGCTATCTGCAGACGTTCGCACTTTCGGAGCAGGGCTGTGATATGAGCCTGGCAGGGACACCACCATTCCCTACATGCGTTTGAAGTTTCAAGTTGCAAGATAAGCAAGCAGCCCCATTCTCTGTGCCTCTATGCGAACAGTGCCATGGGCAGATGAGGCTGAGCAACAGCTTTCCAGGCTAGCCCCTTCTGGCTGCCAGCTATCTGCAGACGTTCGCATTTCAAGAGCAGGGCTGCGAAAGGAGCCTGGCTGGGACACCATCTTTCCCAGGCTCCGTTTGAAGTTTGAGGTGGCAAGACAAGCAAGCAGCCCCAGTCTCTGTGCCTCTGTGCGAGCAGTGCCATGGGCAGATGAGGCTGAGCAACAGCTTTCCAGGCTAGCCCCTTCTGCCTGCCAGCTATCTGCAGACGTTCGCATTTCAAGAGCAGGTCTGCGAAAGGAGCCTGGCTGGGACACCAACTTTCCCAAGCTACGTTTGAAGTTTGAGGTGGCAAGACAAGCAAGCAGCCGCATTCTCTGTGCCTCTGTGCGAGCACTGCCATGGGTAGATGAGGCTGAGCAACAGCTTTCCAGGCTAGCACCTTCTGGCTGCCAGCTATCTGCAGACGTTCGCACTTTCGGAGCAGGGCTGTGATAGGAGCCTGGCAGGGACACCACCATTCCCAGCATGCGTTTGAAGTTTCAAGTGGCAAGATAAGCAAGCAGCCCCATTCTCTGTGCCTCTATGCGAACAGTGCCATGGGCAGATGAGGCTGACAAACAGCTTTCCAGGATAGCCCCTTCTGGCTGCCAGCTATCTGCAGACGTTCGCACTTTCGGAGCAGGGCTGCGAAAGGAGCCTGGCAGGGACACCACCATTCCCAGCATGCGTTTGCAGTTTCAAGTGGCAAGAGAAGCAAGCAGCCCCATTCTCTGTGCCTCTATGCAAACAGTGCCATGGGCAGATGAGGCTGAGGAACAACTTTCCAGGCTAGCCCCTTCTGGCTGCCAGCTATCTGCAGACGTTCGCAGTTCAAGAGCAGGTCTGCGAAAGGAGCCTGGCTGGGACACCAACTTTCCCAGGCTACGTTTGAGGTGGCAAGACAAGCAAGCAGCCCCAGTCTCTGTGCCTCTGTGCGAGCAGTGCCATGGGCAGATGAGGCTGACAAACAGCTTTCCAGGCTAGCCCCTTCTGCCTGCCAGCTATCTTCAGACGTTCGCACTTTCGGAGCAGGGCTGAGAAAGGAGCCTGGCAGGGTCCCCCCCTTCCCAGGCTACGTTTGAAGTTTGAGGTGGCAAGACAAGCAAGCAGCCCCAGTCTCTGTGCCTCTGTGCGAGCAGTGCCATGGGCAGATGAGGCTGACAAACAGCTTTCCAGGATAGCCCCTTCTGCCTGCCATCTATTTGCAGACGTTCGCACTTTCGGAGCAGGGCTGTGAAAGGAGCCTGGCAGGGTCACCCCCTTCCCAGGCTACGTTTGAAGTTTGAGGTGGCAAGACAAGGAAGCAGCCCCAGTCTCTGTGCCTCTGTGCGAGCACTGCCATGGGCAGATGAGGCTGAGCAACAGCTTTCCAGGCTAGCACCTTCTGGCTGCCAGCTATCTTCAGACGTTCACACTTTCGGAGCAGGGCTGTGATAGGAGCCTGGCAGGGTCACCCCCTTCCCAGGCTACGTTTGAAGTTTGAGGTGGCAAGACAAGCAAGCAGCACCAGTCTCTGTGCCTCTATGCGAACAGTGCCATGGGCAGATGAGGCTGAGCAACAGCTTTGCAGGCTAGCCCCTTCTGGCTGCCAGCTATCTGCAGACGTTCGCATTTCAAGAGCAGGGCTGCGAAAGGAGCCTGGCTGGGACACCATTTTCCCAGGCTACGTTTGAAGTTTGAGGTGGCAAGACAAGCAAGCAGCCGCATTCTCTGTGCCTCTGTGCGAGCAGTGCCATGGGCAGATGAGGCTGAGCAACAGCTTTCCAGGCTAGCCCCTTCTGGCTGCCAGCTATCTGCAGACGTTCGCATTTCAAGAGCAGGTCTGCGAAAGGAGCCTGGCTGGGACACCAACTTTCCCAGGCTACGTTTGAAGTTTGAGGTGGCAAGACAAGCAAGCAGCCGCATTCTCTGTGCCTCTGTGCGAGCACTGCCATGGGTAGATGAGGCTGAGCAACAGCTTTCCAGGCTAGCACCTTCTGGCTGCCAGCTATCTGCAGACGTTCGCACTTTCGGAGCAGGGCTGTGATAGGATCCTGGCAGGGACACCACAATTCCCTACATGCGTTTGAAGTTTCAAGTGGCAAGATAAGCAAGCAGCCCCATTCTCTGTGCCTCTATGCGAACAGTGCCATGGGCCGATGAGGCTGAGCAACAGCTTTCCAGGATAGCCCCTTCTGGCTGCCAGCTATCTGCAGACGTTCGCATTTCAAGAGCAGGGCTGCGAAAGGAGCCTGGCTGGGACACCAACTTTCCCAGGCTACGTTTGAGGTGGCAAGACAAGCAAGCAGCCCCATTCTCTGTGCCTCTGTGCGAGCAGTGCCATGGGCAGATGAGGCTGAGCAACAGCTTTCCAGGCTAGCCCCTTCTGGCTGCCAGCTATCTGCAGACGTTCGCACTTTCGGAGCAGGGCTGCGAAAGGAGCCTGGCAGGTTACCCCCAATCCCAGGCTAAGTTTGAAGTTTGAGGTGGCAAGACAAGCAAGCAGCCCCAGTCTCTGTGCCTCTGTGCGAGCAGTGCCATGGGCAGATGAGGCTGACAAACAGCTTTCCAGGCTAGCCCCTTCTGCCTGCCAGCTATCTGCAGACGTTCGCACTTTCGGAGCAGGGCTGCGAAAGGAGCCTGGCAGGTTACCCCCAATCCCAGGCTACGTTTGAATTTTGAGGTTGCAAGGCAAGCAAGCAGCACCAGTCTCTGTGCCTCTGTGCGAGCAGTGCCATGGGCAGATGAGGCTGAGCAACAGCTTTCCAGGCTAGCCCCTTCTGGCTGCCAGCTATCTGCAGACGTTCGCATTTCAAGAGCAGGTCTGCGAAAGGAGCCTGGCTGGGACACCAACTTTCCCAGGCTACGTTTGAAGTTTGAGGTGGCAAGACAAGCAAGCAGCCGCATTCTCTGTGCCTCTGTGCGAGCACTGCCATCGGTAGATGAGGCTGAGCAACAGCTTTCCAGGCTAGCACCTTCTGGCTGCCAGCTATCTGCAGACGTTCGCACTTTCGGAGCAGGGCTGTGATAGGAGCCTGGCAGGGACACCACCATTCCCTACATGCGTTTGAAGTTTCAAGTGGCAAGATAAGCAAGCAGCCCCATTCTCTGTGCCTCTATGCGAGCAGTGCCATGGGCAGATGAGGCTGAGCAAAAGCTTTCCAGGCTAGCCCCTTCTGGCTGCCAGCTATCTGCAGACGTTCGCATTTCAAGAGCAGGTCTGCGAAATGAGCCTGGCTGGGACACCATCTTTCCCAGGCTACGTTTGAAGTTTGAGGTGGCAAGACAAGCAAGCAGCCGCATTCTCTGTGCCTCTGTGCGAGCACTGCCATGGGTAGATGAGGCTGAGCAACAGCTTTCCAGGCTAGCACCTTCTGGCTGCCAGCTATCTGCAGACGTTCGCACTTTCGGAGCAGGGCTGTGATAGGAGCCTGGCAGGGACACCACCATTCCCAGCATGCGTTTGAAGTTTCAAGTGGCAAGATAAGCAAGAAGCCCCATTCTCTGTGCCTCTATGCGAACAGTGCCATGGGCAGATGAGGCTGAGCAACAGCTTTCCAGGCTAGCCCCTTCTGGCTGCCAGCTATTTGCAGACCTTCACATTTCAAGAGCAGGGCTGCGAAAGGAGCCTGGCTGGGACACCATCTTTCCCAGGCTACGTTTGAAGTTTGAGGTGGCAAGACAAGCAAGCAGCCCCATTCTCTGTGCCTCTGTGCGAGCACTGCCATGGGCAGATGAGGCTGAGTAAGAGCTTTCCAGGCTAGCCCCTTCTGGCTGCCAGCTATCTGCAGACGTTCGCATTTCAAGAGCAGGTCTGCGAAAGGAGCCTGGCTGGGACACCAACTTTCCCAGGCTACGTTTGAAGTTTGAGGTGGCAAGACAAGCAAGCAGCCGCATTCTCTGTGCCTCTGTGCGAGCACTGCCATGGGTAGATGAGGCTGAGCAACAGCTTTCCAGGCTAGCACCTTCTGGCTGCCAGCTATCTGCAGACGTTCGCACTTTCGGAGCAGGGCTGTGATATGAGCCTGGCAGGGACACCACCATTCCCTACATGCGTTTGAAGTTTCAAGTTGCAAGATAAGCAAGCAGCCCCATTCTCTGTGCCTCTATGCGAACAGTGCCATGGGCAGATGAGGCTGAGCAACAGCTTTCCAGGCTAGCCCCTTCTGGCTGCCAGCTATCTGCAGACGTTCGCATTTCAAGAGCAGGGCTGCGAAAGGAGCCTGGCTGGGACACCATCTTTCCCAGGCTCCGTTTGAAGTTTGAGGTGGCAAGACAAGCAAGCAGCCCCAGTCTCTGTGCCTCTGTGCGAGCAGTGCCATGGGCAGATGAGGCTGAGCAACAGCTTTCCAGGCTAGCCCCTTCTGCCTGCCAGCTATCTGCAGACGTTCGCATTTCAAGAGCAGGTCTGCGAAAGGAGCCTGGCTGGGACACCAACTTTCCCAAGCTACGTTTGAAGTTTGAGGTGGCAAGACAAGCAAGCAGCCGCATTCTCTGTGCCTCTGTGCGAGCACTGCCATGGGTAGATGAGGCTGAGCAACAGCTTTCCAGGCTAGCACCTTCTGGCTGCCAGCTATCTGCAGACGTTCGCACTTTCGGAGCAGGGCTGTGATAGGAGCCTGGCAGGGACACCACCATTCCCTACATGCGTTTGAAGTTTCAAGTGGCAAGATAAGCAAGCAGCCCCATTCTCTGTGCCTCTATGCGAACAGTGCCATGGGCAGATGAGGCTGAGCAACAGCTTTCCAGGATAGCCCCTTCTGGCTGCCAGCTATCTTCATACGTTCGCACTTTCGGAGCAGGGCTGCGAAAGGAGCCTGGCAGGGACACCACCATTCCCAGCATGCGTTTGCAGTTTCAAGTGGCAAGAGAAGCAAGCAGCCCCATTCTCTGTGCCTCTATGCAAACAGTGCCATGGGCAGATGAGGCTGAGGAACAACTTTCCAGGCTAGCCCCTTCTGGCTGCCAGCTATCTGCAGACGTTCGCAGTTCAAGAGCAGGTCTGCGAAAGGAGCCTGGCTGGGACACCAACTTTCCCAGGCTACGTTTGAGGTGGCAAGACAAGCAAGCAGCCCCAGTCTCTGTGCCTCTGTGCGAGCACTGCCATGGGCAGATGAGGCTGAGCAACAGCTTTCCAGGCTAGCCCCTTCTGCCTGCCAGCTATCTTCAGACGTTCGCACTTTCGGAGCAGGGCTGAGAAAGGAGCCTGGCAGGGTCCCCCCCTTCCCAGGCTACGTTTGAAGTTTGAGGTGGCAAGACAAGCAAGCAGCCCCAGTCTCTGTGCCTCTGTGCGAGCACTGCCATGGGCAGATGAGGCTGACAAACAGCTTTCCAGGATAGCCCCTTCTGCCTGCCATCTATTTGCAGACGTTCGCACTTTCGGAGCAGGGCTGTGAAAGGAGCCTGGCAGGGTCACCCCCTTCCCAGGCTACGTTTGAAGTTTGAGGTGGCAAGACAAGGAAGCAGCCCCAGTCTCTGTGCCTCTGTGCGAGCACTGCCATGGGCAGATGAGGCTGAGCAACAGCTTTCCAGGCTAGCACCTTCTGGCTGCCAACTATCTTCAGACGTTCACACTTTCGGAGCAGGGCTGTGATAGGAGCCTGGCAGGGACACCACCATTCCCAGCATGCGTTTGAAGTTTCAAGTGGCAAGATAAGCAAGAAGCCCCATTCTCTGTGCCTCTATGCGAACAGTGCCATGGGCAGATGAGGCTGAGCAACAGCTTTGCAGGCTAGCCCCTTCTGGCTGCCAGCTATCTGCAGACGTTCGCATTTCAAGAGCAGGGCTGCGAAAGGAGCCTGGCTGGGACACCATTTTTCCCAGGCTACGTTTGAAGTTTGAGGTGGCAAGACAAGCAAGCAGCCCCATTCTCTGTGCCTCTGTGCGAGCAGTGCCATGGGCAGATGAGGCTGAGCAACAGCTTTCCAGGCTAGCCCCTTCTGGCTGCCAGCTATCTGCAGACGTTCGCATTTCAAGAGCAGGGCTGCGAAAGGAGCCTGGCTGGGACACCAACTTTCCCAGGCTACGTTTGAAGTTTGAGGTGGCAAGACAAGCAAGCAGCCGCATTCTCTGTGCCTCTGTGCGAGCACTGCCATGGGTAGATGAGGCTGAGCAACAGCTTTCCAGGCTAGCACCTTCTGGCTGCCAGCTATCTGCAGACGTTCGCACTTTCGGAGCAGGGCTGTGATAGGAGCCTGGCAGGGACACCACCATTCCCTACATGCGTTTGAAGTTTCAAGTGGCAAGATAAGCAAGCAGCCCCATTCTCTGTGCCTCTATGCGAGCAGTGCCATGGGCAGATGAGGCTGAGCAACAGCTTTCCAGGCTAGCACCTTCTGGCTGCCAGCTATCTGCAGACGTTCGCACTTTCGGAGCAGGGCTGTGATAGGAGCCTGGCAGGGACACCACCATTCCCAGCATGCGTTTGAAGTTTCAAGTGGCAAGATAAGCAAGAAGCCCCAGTCTCTGTGCCTCTATGCGAACAGTGCCATGGGCAGATGAGGCTGAGCAACAGCTTTCCAGGCTAGCCCCTTCTGGCTGCCAGCTATCTGCAGACGTTCGCATTTCAAGAGCAGGTCTGCGAAAGGAGCCTGGCTGGGACACCATCTTTCCCAGGGTACGTTTGAAGTTTGAGGTGGCAAGACAAGCAAGCAGCCCCAGTCTCTGTGCCTCTGTGCGAGCAGTGCCATGGGCAGATGAGGCTGAGCAACAGCTTTCCAGGCTAGCCCCTTCTGGCTGCCAGCTATCTGCAGACGTTCGCATTTCAAGAGCAGGTCTGCGAAAGGAGCCTGGCTGGGACACCAACTTTCCCAGGCTACGTTTGAAGTTTGAGGTGGCAAGACAAGCAAGCAGCCGCATTCTCTGTGCCTCTGTGCGAGCACTGCCATGGGTAGATGAGGCTGAGCAACAGCTTTCCAGGCTAGCACCTTCTGGCTGCCAGCTATCTGCAGACGTTCGCACTTTCGGAGCAGGGCTGTGATAGGAGCCTGGCAGGGACACCACCATTCCCTACATGCGTTTGAAGTTTCAAGTGGCAAGATAAGCAAGCAGCCCCATTCTCTGTGCCTCTATGCGAACAGTGCCATGGGCAGATGAGGCTGAGCAACAGCTTTCCAGGATAGCCCCTTCTGGCTGCCAGCTATCTGCAGACGTTCGCATTTCAAGAGCAGGTCTGCGAAAGGAGCCTGGCTGGGACACCAACTTTCCCAGGCTACGTTTGAGGTGGCAAGACAAGCAAGCAGCCCCATTCTCTGTGCCTCTGTGCGAGCAGTGCCATGGGCAGATGAGGCTGAGCAACAGCTTTCCAGGCTAGCCCCTTCTGGCTGCCAGCTATCTGCAGACGTTCGCACTTTCGGAGCAGGGCTGCGAAAGGAGCCTGGCAGGTTACCCCCAATCCCAGGCTAAGTTTGAAGTTTGAGGTGGCAAGACAAGCAAGCAGCCCCAGTCTCTGTGCCTCTGTGCGAGCAGTGCCATGGGCAGATGAGGCTGACAAACAGCTTTCCAGGCTAGCCCCTTCTGCCTGCCAGCTATTTGCAGACGTTCGCACTTTCGGAGCAGGGCTGCGAAAGGAGCCTGGCAGGGTCCCCCTCTTCCCAGGCAACATTTGAATTTTGAGGTTGCAAGGCAAGCAAGCAGCACCAGTCTCTGTGCCTCTGTGCGAGCAGTGCCATGGGCAGATGAGGCTGAGCAACAGCTTTCCAGGCTAGCCCCTTCTGCCTGCCAGTTATCTGCAGACGTTCGCACTTTCGGAGCAGGGCTGCGAAAGGAGCCTGGCAGGGACACCACCATTCCCAGGCTGCGTTAGAAGTTTGAGGTGGTAAGACAAGCAAGCAGCCCCAGTCTCTGTGCCTCTGTGCGAGCAGTGCCATGGGCAGATGAGGCTGAGCAACAGCTTTCCAGGCTAGCCCCTTCTGGCTGCCAGCTATCTGCAGACGTTCGCACTTTCGGAGCAGGGCTGCGAAAGGAGCCTGGCAGGTTACCCCCCTTCCCAGGCTACGTTTGAAGTTTGAGGTGGCAAGATAAGCAAGCAGCCCCAGTCTCTGTGCCTCTGTGCGAGCAGTGCCATGGGCAGATGAGGCTGAGCAACAGCTTTCCAGGCTATCCCCTTCTGGCTGCCAGCTATCTTCAGACGTTCGCACTTTCGGAGCAGGGCTGAGAAAGGAGCCTGGCAGGGTCCCCCCCTTCCCAGGCTACGTTTGAAGTTTGAGGTGGCAAGACAAGCAAGCAGCCCCAGTCTCTGTGCCTCTGTGCGAGCAGTGCCATGGGCAGATGAGGCTGACAAAAAGCTTTCCAGGATAGCCCCTTCTGCCTGCCAGCTATTTGCAGACGTTCGCACTTTCGGAGCAGGGCTGCGAAAGGAGCCTGGCAGGGTCACCCCCTTCCCAGGCTACGTTTGAAGTTTGAGGTGGCAAGACAAGGAAGCAGCACCAGTCTCTGTGCCTCTGTGCGAGCAGTGCCATGGGCAGATGAGGCTGAGCAACAGCTTTCCAGGCTAGCCCCTTCTGGCTGCCAGCTATCTGCAGACGTTCGCATTTCAAGAGCAGGTCTGCGAAAGGAGCCTGGCTGGGACACCAACTTTCCCAAGCTACGTTTGAAGTTTGAGGTGGCAAGACAAGCAAGCAGCCGCATTCTCTGTGCCTCTGTGCGAGCACTGCCATGGGTAGATGAGGCTGAGCAACAGCTTTCCAGGCTAACACCTTCTGGCTGCCAGCTATCTGCAGACGTTCGCACTTTCGGAGCAGGGCTGTGATAGGAGCCTGGCAGGGACACCACCATTCCCTACATGCGTTTGAAGTTTCAAGTGGCAAGATAAGCAAGCAGCCCCATTCTCTGTGCCTCTATGCGAGCAGTGCCATGGGCAGATGAGGCTGAGCAACAGCTTTCCAGGCTAGCACCTTCTGGCTGCCAGCTATCTGCAGACATTCGCACTTTCGGAGCAGGGCTGTGATAGGAGCCTGGCAGGGACACCACCATTCCCAGCATGCGTTTGAAGTTTCAAGTGGCAAGATAAGCAAGCAGCCCCATTCTCTGTGCCTCTATGCGAACAGTGCCATGGGCAGATGAGGCTGAGCAACAGCTTTCCAGGCTAGCCCCTTCTGGCTGCCAGCTATCTGCAGACGTTCACATTTCAAGAGCAGGGCTGCGAAAGGAGCCTGGCTGGGACACCATCTTTCCCAGGCTACGTTTGACGTTTGAGATGGCAAGACAAGCAAGCAGCCCCATTCTCTGTGCCTCTGTGCGAGCAGTGCCATGGGCAGATGAGGCTGAGCAACAGCTTTCCAGGCTAGCCCCTTCTGGCTGCCAGCTATCTGCAGACGTTCGCATTTCAAGAGCAGGTCTGCGAAAGGAGCCTGGCTGGGACACCAACTTTCCCAGGCTACGTTTGAAGTTTGAGGTGGCAAGACAAGCAAGCAGCCACATTCTCTGTGCCTCTGTGCGAGCACTGCCATGGGTAGATGAGGCTGAGCAACAGCTTTCCAGGCTAGCACCTTCTGGCTGCCAGCTATCTGCAGACGTTCGCACTTTCGGAGCAGGGCTGTGATAGGAGCCTGGCAGGGACACCACCATTCCCTACATGCGTTTGAAGTTTCAAGTGGCAAGATAAGCAAGCAGCCCCATTCTCTGTGCCTCTATGCGAACAGTGCCATGGGCAGATGAGGCTGACAAACAGCTTTCCAGGATAGCCCCTTCTGCCTGCCAGCTATCTGCAGACGTTCGCACTTTCGGAGCAGGGCTGTGATAGGAGCCTGGCAGGGACACCACCATTCCCAGCATGCGTTTGCACTTTCAAGTTGCAAGAGAAGCAAGCAGCCCCATTCTCTGTGCCTCTATGCGAACAGTGCCATGGGCAGATGAGGCTGAGCAACAACTTTCCAGGCTAGCCGCTTCTGGCTGCCAGCTATCTGCAGACGTTCGCATTTCAAGAGCAGGTCTGCGAAAGGAGCCTGGCTGGGACACCAACTTTCCCAGGCTACGTTTGAAGTTTGAGGTGGCAAGACAAGCAAGCAGCCCCAGTTTCTGTGCCTCTGTGCGAGCAGTGCCATGGGCAGATGAGGCTGAGCAACAGCTTTCCAGGCTACCCCTTCTGGCTGCCAGCTATCTGCAGACGTTCGCACTTTTGGAGCAGGGCTGCGAAAGGAGCCTGGCAGGTTACCCCCCTTCCCAGGCTACGTTTGAAGTTTGAGGTGGCAAGACAAGCAAGCAGCCCCAGTCTCTGTGCCTATGTGCGAGCAGTGCCATGGGCAGATGAGGCTGAGCAACAGCTTTCCAGGCTAGCCCCTTCTGCCTGCCAGTTATCTGCAGACGTTCGCATTTCAAGAGCAGGTCTGGAAAGGAGCCTGGCTGGGACACCAACTTTCCCAGGCTACGTTTGAAGTTTGAGGTGGCAAGACAAGCAAGCAGCCCCATTCTCTGTGCCTCTGTGCGAGCACTGCCATGGGTAGATGAGGCTGAGCAACAGCTTTCCAGGCTAGCACCTTCTGGCTGCCAGCTATCTGCAGACGTTCGCACTTTCAAAGCAGGGCTGTGATAGGAGCCTGGCAGGGACACCACCATTCCCTACATGCGTTTGAAGTTTCAAGTGGCAAGAGAAGCAAGCAGCCCCATTCTCTGTGCCTCTATGCGAACAGTGTCATGGGCAAATGAGGCTGAGCAACAGCTTTCCAGGCTAGCACCTTCTGGCTGCCAGCTATCTGCAGACGTTCGCACTTTCGGAGCAGGGCTGCGAAAGGAGCCTGGCGGGTTACCCCCCTTCCCAGGCTACGTTTGAAGTTTGAGGTGGCAAGACAAGCAAGCAGCCCCATTCTCTGTGCTCTGTGCGAGCACTGCCATGGGCAGATGACGCTGAGCAACAGCTTTCCAGGCTAGCCCCTTCTGGCTGCCAGCTATCTTCATACGTTCGCACTTTCGGAGCAGGGCTGAGAAAGTAGCCTGGCAGGGTACCCCCCTTCCCAGGCTACGTTTGAAGTTTGAGGTGGCAAGACAAGCAAGCAGCCCCAGTCTCTGTGCCTCTGTGCGAGCAGTGCCATGGGCAGATGAGGCTGACAAACAGCTTTCCAGGCTAGCCCCTTCTGCCTGCCAGCTATTTGCAGACGTTCGCACTTTCGGAGCGGTGCTGCGAAAGGAGCCTGGCAGGGTCCCCCTCTTCCCAGGCAACATTTGAAGTTTGAGGTGGCAAGGCAAGCAAGCAGCACCAGTCTCTGTGCCTCTGTGCGAGCAGTGCCATGGGCAGATGAGGCTGAGCAACAGCTTTCCAGGCTAGCCCCTTCTGCCTGCCAGTTATCTGCAGACGTTCGCACTTTCGGAGCAGGGCTGCGAAAGGAGCCTGGCAGGGACACCACCATTCCCTACACGCGTTTGAAGTTTGAGGTGGCAAGACAAGCAAGCAGCCCCAGTCTCTGTGCCTCTGTGCGAGCAGTGCCATGGGCAGATGAGGCTGAGCAACAGCTTTCCAGGCTAGCCCCTTCTGGCTGCCAGCTATCTGCAGACGTTCGCACTTTCGGAGCAGGGCTGCGAAAGGAGCCTGGCAGGTTACCCCCCTTCCCAGGCTACGTTTGAAGTTTGAGGTGGCAAGACAAGCAAGCAGCCCCAGTCTCTGTGCCTCTGTGCGAGCAGTGCCATGGGCAGATGAGGCTGAGCAACAGCTTTCCAGGCTAGCCCCTTCTGCCTGCCAGCTATCTTCAGACGTTCGCACTTTCGGAGCAGGGCTGAGAAAGGAGCCTGGCAGGGTCCCCCCCTTCCCAGGCTACGTTTGAAGTTTGAGGTGGCAAGACAAGCAAGCAGTCCCAGTCTCTGTGCCTCTGTGCGAGCAGTGCCATGGGCAGATGAGGCTGACAAACAGCTTTCCAGGATAGCCCCTTCTGCCTGCCAGCTATTTGCAGACGTTCGCACTTTCGGAGCAGGGCTGCGAAAGGAGCCTGGCAGGGTCACCCCCTTCCCAGGCTACGTTTGAAGTTTGAGCTGGCAAGACAAGGAAGCAGCACCAGTCTCTGTGCCTCTGTGCGAGCAGTGCCATGGGCAGATGAGGCTGAGCAACAGCTTTCCAGGCTAGCCCCTTCTGGCTGCCAGCTATCTTCAGACGTTCGCACTTTCGGAGCAGGGCTGTGATAGGAGCCTGGCAGGGACACCACCATTCCCAGCATGCGTTTGAAGTTTCAAGTGGCAAGAGAAGCAAGCAGCCCCATTCTCTGTGCCTCTATGTGAACAGTGCCATGGGCAGATGAGGCTGAGCAACAGCTTTCCAGGCTAGCCCCTTCTGGCTGCCAGCTATCTGCAGACGTTCGCATTTCAAGAGCAGGGCTGCGAAAGGAGCCTGGCTGGGACACCATCTTTCCCAGGCTACGTTTGAAGTTTGAGGTGGCAAGACAAGCAAGCAGCCCCATTCTCTGTGCCTCTGTGCGAGCAGTGCCATGGGCAGATGAGGCTGAGCAACAGCTTTCCAGGCTAGCCCCTTCTGCCTGCCAGCTATCTGCAGACGTTCGCATTTCAAGAGCAGGTCTGCGAAAGGAGCCTGGCTGGGACACCAACTTTCCCAGGCTACGTTTGAAGTTTGAGGTGGCAAGACAAGCAAGCAGCCGCATTCTCTGTGCCTCTGTGCGAGCACTGCCATGGGTAGATGAGGCTGAGCAACAGCTTTCCAGGCTAGCACCTTCTGGCTGCCAGCTATCTGCAGACGTTCGCACTTTCGGAGCAGGGCTGTGATAGGAGCCTGGCAGGGACACCACCATTCCCTACATGCGTTTGAAGTTTCAAGTGGCAAGATAAGCAAGCAGCCCCATTCTCTGTGCCTCTATGCGAGCAGTGCCATGGGCAGATGAGGCTGAGCAACAGCTTTCCAGGCTAGCCCCTTCTGGCTGCCAGCTATCAGCAGACGTTCGCACTTTCGGAGCAGGGCTGTGATAGGAGCCTGGCAGGGACACCACCATTCCCAGCATGCGTTTGAAGTTTCAAGTGGCAAGATAAGCAAGAAGCCCCATTCTCTGTGCCTCTATGCGAACAGTGCCATGGGCAGATGAGGCTGAGCAACAGCTTTCCAGGCTAGCCCCTTCTGGCTGCCAGCTATCTGCAGACGTTCGCATTTCAAGAGCAGGGCTGCGAAAGGAGCCTGGCTGGGACACCATCTTTTCCAGGCTACGTTTGAAGTTTGAGGTGGCAAGACAAGCAAGCAGCCCCATTCTCTGTGCCTCTGTGCGAGCAGTGCCATGGGCAGATGAGTCTGAGCAACAGCTTTCCAGGCTAGCCCCTTCTGGCTGCCAGCTATCTGCAGACGTTCGCATTTCAAGAGCAGGTCTGCGAAAGGAGCCTGGCTGGGACACCAACTTTCCCAGGCTACGTTTGAAGTTTGAGGTGGCAAGACAAGCAAGCAGCCGCATTCTCTGTGCCTCTGTGCGAGCACTGCCATGGGTAGATGAGGCTGAGCAACAGCTTTCCAGGCTAGCACCTTCTGGCTGCCAGGTATCTGCAGACGTTCGCACTTTCGGAGCAGGGCTGTGATAGGAGCCTGGCAGGGACACCACCATTCCCTACATGCGTTTGAAGTTTCAAGTGGCAAGATAAGCAAGCAGCCCCATTCTCTGTGCCTCTATGCGAACAGTGCCATGGGCAGATGAGGCTGAGCAACAGCTTTCCAGGCTAGCCCCTTCTGGCTGCCAGCTATCTGCAGACGTTCGCACTTTCGGAGCAGGGCTGCGAAAGGAGCCTGGCTGGGACACCAACTTTCCCAGGCTACGTTTGAAGTTTGAGGTGGCAAGACAAGCAAGCAGCCCCAGTCTCTGTGCCTCTGTGCGAGCAGTGCCATGGGCAGATGAGGCTGACAAACAGCTTTCCAGGCTAGCCCCTTCTGCCTGCCAGCTATCTTCAGACGTTCGCACTTTCGGAGCAGGGCTGAGAAAGGAGCCTGGCAGGGTCACCCCCTTCCCAGGCTACGTTTGAAGTTTGAGGTGGCAAGACAAGCAAGCAGCCCCAGTCTCTGTGCCTCTGTGCGAGCACTGCCATGGGCAGATGAGACTGACAAACAGCTTTCCAGGCTAGCCCCTTCTGGCTGCCAGCTATTTGCAGACTTTCGCACTTTCGGAGCAGGGCTGCGAAAGGAGCCTGGCAGGGACACCACTTCCCAGGCTGCGTTAGAAGTCTGAGGTGGCAAGACAAGCAAGCAGCCCCAGTCTCTGTGCCTCTGTGCGAGCAGTGCCATGGGCAGATGAGGCTGAGCAACAGCTTTCCAGGCTAGCCCCTTCTGGCTGCCAGCTATCTGCAGACGTTCGCACTTTCGGAGCAGGGCTGCGAAAGGAGCCTGGCAGGTTACCCCCCTTCCCAGGCTACGTTTGAAGTTTGAGGTGGCAAGACAAGCAAGCAGCACCAGTCTCTGTGCCTCTGTGCGAGCACTGCCATGGGCAGATGAGGCTGAGCAACAGCTTTCCAGGCTAGCCCCTTCTGGCTGCCAGCTATCTGCAGACGTTCGCACGTTCGGAGCAGGTCTGCGAAAGGAGCCTGGCTGGGACACCAACTTTCCCAGGCTACGTTTGAAGTTTGAGGTGGCAAGACAAGCAAGCAGCCCCATTCTCTGTGCCTCTGTGCGAGCACTGCCATGGGCAGATGAGGCTGAGCAACAGCTTTCCAGGATAGCCCCTTCTGGCTGCCAGCTATCTGCAGACGTTCGCACTTTCGGAGCAGGTCTGCGAAAGGAGCCTGGCCGGGACACCGACTTTCCCAGGCTACGTTTGAGGTGGCAAGACAAGCAAGCAGCCCCAGTCTCTGTGCCTCTGTGCGAGCAGTGCCATGGGCAGATGAGGCTGAGCAACAGCTTTCCAGGATAGCCCCTTCTGGCTGCCAGCTATCTGCAGACGTTCGCACTTTCGAAGCAGGGCTGCGAAAGGAGCCTGGCAGGTTACCCCCCTTCCCAGGCTACGTTTGAAGTTTGAGGTGGCAAGACAAGCAGGAAGCCCCAGTCTCTGTGCATCTGTGCGAGCAGTGCCATGGGCAGATGAGGCTGAGCAACAGCTTTCCAGGCTAGCCCCTTCTGCCTGCCAGCTATCTGCAGACGTTCGCACTTTCGGAGCAGGGCTGAGAAAGGAGCCTGGCAGGGTACACCCCTTCCCAGGCTACGTTTGAAGTTTGAGGTGGCAAGACAAGCAAGCAGCCCCAGTCTCTGTGCCTCTGTGCGAGCAGTGCCATGGGCAGATGAGGCTGACAAACAGCTTTCCAGGCTAGCCCCTTCTGCCTGCCAGCTATTTGCAGACGTTCGCACTTTCGGAGCAGGGCTGCGAAAGGAGCCTGGCAGGGTCCCCCACTTCCCAGGCTACATTTGAAATCTGAGGGGGCAAGGCAAGCAAGCAGCCCCAGTCTCTGTGCCTCTGTGCGAGCAGTGCCATGGGCAGATGAGGCTGAGCAACAGCTTTCCAGGCTAGCCCCTTCTGCCTGCCAGTTATCTGCAGACGTTCGCACTTTCGGAGCAGGGCTGCGAACGGAGCCTGGCAGGGTCACCCCTTCCCAGGCTACGTTTGAAGTTTGAGGTGGCAAGACAAGCAAGCAGCACCAGTCTCGGTGCCTCTGTGCGAGCACTGCCATGGGCAGATGAGGCTGAGCAACAGCTTTCCAGGCTAGCACCTTCTGCCTGCCAGATATCTGCAGACGTTCGCACGTTCGGAGCAGGGCTGCGAAAGGAGCCTGGCTGGGACACCAACTTTCCCAGGCTACGTTTGAAGTTTGAGGTGGCAAGACAAGCAAGCAGCCCCATTCTCTGTGCCTCTGTGCGATCAGTGCCATGGGCAGATGAGGCTGAGCAACAGCTTTCCAGGATAGCCCCTTCTGGCTGCCAGCTATCTGCAGACGTTCGCACTTTCGGAGCAGGGCTGCGAAAGGAGCCTGGCTGGGACACCGACTTTCCCAGGCTACGTTAGAAGTCTGAGATGGCAAGACAAGCAAGCAGCCCCAGTCTCTGTGCATCTGTGCGAGCAGTGCCATGGGCAGATGACGCTGAGCAACAGCTTTCCAGGCTAGCCCCTTCTGGCTGCCAGCTATCTTCAGACGTTCGCACTTTCGGAGCAGGGCTGCGAAAGGAGCCTGGCAGGGTCACCCCCTTCCCAGGCTACGTTTGAAGTTTGAGGTGGCAAGACAAGCAAGCACCCCCAGTCTCTGTGCCTCTGTGTGAGAAGTGCCATGGGCAGATGAGGCTGACAAACAGCTTTCCAGGCTAGCCCCTTCTGCCTGCCAGCTATTTGCAGGCGTTCGCACTTTCGGAGCAGGGCTGCGAAAGGAGCCTGGCAGGGTCCCCCACTTCCCAGGCAACATTTGAAGTCTGAGGGGGCAAGGCAAGCAAGCAGTCCCAGTCTCTGTGCCTCTGTGCGAGCAGTGCCAAGGGCAGATGAGGCTGAGCAACAGCTTTCCAGGCTAGCCCCTTCTGGCTGCCAGCTATCTGCAGACGTTCGCATTTCGGAGCAGGGCTGCGAAAGGAGCCTGGCAGTTTACCCCCCTTCCCAGGCTATGTTTGAAGTTTGAGGTGGCAAGACAAGCAAGCAGCCCCAGTCTCTGTGCCTCTGTGTGAGCAGTGCCATGGGCAGATGAGGCTGAGCAACAGCTTTCCAGGCTAGCCCCTTCTGCCTGCCAGCTATCTTCAGACGTTCGCACTTTCGGAGCAGGGCTGAGAAAGGAGCCTGGCAGGGTACCCCCCTTCCCAGGCTACGTTTGAAGTTTGAGGTGGCAAGACAAGCAAGCAGCCCCAGTCTCTGTGCCTCTGTGCGAGCAGTGCCATGGGCAGATGAGGCTGACAAACAGCTTTCCAGGCTAGCCCCTTCTGCCTGCCAGCTATCTGCAGACGTTCGCACTTTCGGAGCAGGGCTGCGAAAGGAGCCTGGCAGGGTCACCCCCTTCCCAGGCTAAGTTTGAAGTTTGAGGTGGCAAGACAAGCAAGCAACACCAGTCTCTTTGCCTCTGTGCGAGCAGTGCCATGGGCAGATGAGGCTGAGCAACAGCTTTCCAGGCTAGCACCTTCTGGCTGCCAGCTATCTGCAGACGTTCGCATTTCAAGAGCAGGGCTGCGAAAGGAGCCTGGCTAGGACACCAACTTTCCCAGGCTACGTTTGAAGTTTGAGGTGGCAAGACAAGCAAGCAGCCCCAGTCTCTGTGCCTCTGTGCGAGCAGTGCCATGGGCAGATGAGGCTGACAAACAGCTTTCCAGGCTAGCCCCTTCTGCCTGCCAGCTATCTGCAGACGTTCGCACTTTCGGAGCAGGGCTGCGAAAGGAGCCTGGCTGGGACACCAACTTTCCCAGGCTACGTTTGAAGTTTGAGGTGGCAAGACAAGCAAGCAACACCAGTCTCTGTGCCTCTGTGCGAGCAGTGCCATGGGCAGATGAGGCTGAGCAACAGCTTTCCAGGCTAGCACCTTCTGGCTGCCAGCTATCTGCAGACGTTCGCACGTTCGGAGCAGGGCTGCGAAAGGAGCCTGGCTAGGACACCAACTTTCCCAGGCTACGTTTGAAGTTTGAGGTGGCAAGACAAGCAAGCAGCCCCAGTCTCTGTGCCTCTGTGCGAGCAGTGCCATGGGCAGATGAGGCTGACAAACAGCTTTCCAGGCTAGCCCCTTCTGCCTGCCAGCTATCTGCAGACGTTCGCACTTTCGGAGCAGGGCTGCGAAAGGAGCCTGGCAGGGTGACCCCCTTCCCAGGCTACGTTTGAAGTTTGAGGTGGCAAGACAAGCAAGCAACACCAGTCTCTGTGCCTCTGTGCGAGCAGTGCCATGGGCAGATGAGGCTGAGCAACAGCTTTCCAGGCTAGCACCTTCTGGCTGCCAGCTATCTGCAGACGTTCGCATTTCAAGAGCAGGGCTGCGAAAGGAGCCTGGCTAGGAGACCAACTTTCCCAGGCTACGTTTGAAGTTTGAGGTGGCAAGACAAGCAAGCAGCCCCAGTCTCTGTGCCTCTGTGCGAGCAGTGCCATGGGCAGATGAGGCTGACAAACAGCTTTCCAGGCTAGCCCCTTCTGCCTGCCAGCTATCTGCAGACGTTCGCACTTTCGGAGCAGGGCTGCGAAAGGAGCCTGGCTGGGACACCAACTTTCCCAGGCTACGTTTGAAGTTTGAGGTGGCAAGACAAGCAAGCAACACCAGTCTCTGTGCCTCTGTGCGAGCAGTGCCATGGGCAGATGAGGCTGAGCAACAGCTTTCCAGGCTAGCACCTTCTGGCTGCCAGCTATCTGCAGACGTTCGCACGTTCGGAGCAGGGCTGCGAAAGGAGCCTGGCTAGGACACCAACTTTCCCAGGCTACGTTTGAAGTTTGAGGTGGCAAGACAAGCAAGCAGCCCCATTCTCTGTGCCTCTGTGCGAGCACTGCCATGGGCAGATGAGGCTGAGCAACAGCTTTCCAGGCTAGCCCCTTCTGGCTGCCAGCTATCTGCAGACGTTCGCACTTTCGGAGCAGGGCTGCGAAAGGAGCCTGGCTGGGACACCGACTATCCCAGGCTACGTTTGAGGTGGCAAGACAAGCAAGCAGCCCCAGTCTCTGTGCCTCTGTGCGAGCAGTGCCATGGGCAGATGAGGCTGAGCAACAGCTTTCCAGGATAGCCTTTTCTGGCTGCCAGCTATCTGCAGACGTTCGCACTTTCGGAGCAGGGCTGCGAAAGGAGCCTGGCAGGTTACCCCCCTTCCCAGGCTACGTTTGAAGTTTGAGGTGGCAAGATAAGCAAGCAGCCCCAGTCTCTGTGCATCTGTGCGAGCAGTGCCATGGGCAGATGAGGCTGAGCAACAGCTTTCCAGGCTAGCCCCTTCTGCCTGCCAGCTATCTGCAGACGTTCGCACTTTCGGAGCAGGGCTGAGAAAGGAGCCTGGCAGGGTACACCCCTTCCCAGGCTACGTTTGAAGTTTGAGGTGGCAAGACAAGCAAGCAGCCCCAGTCTCTGTGCCTCTGTGTGAGCAGTGCCATGGGCAGATGAGGCTGAGCAACAGCTTTCCAGGCTAGCCCCTTCTGCCTGCCAGCTATTTGCAGACGTTCGCACTTTCGGAGCAGGGCTGCGAAAGGTGCCTGGCAGGGTCACCCCTTCCCAGGCTACGTTTGAAGTTTGAGGTGGCAAGACAAGCAAGCAGCCCCAGTCTCTGTGCCTCTGTGCGAGCAGTGCCATGGGCAGATGAGGCTGAGCAACAGCTTTCCAGGCTAGCCCCTTCTGGCTGCCAGGTATCTGCAGACGTTCGCACTTTCGGAGCAGGGCTGCGAAAGGAGCCTGGCAGGTTACCCCCCTTCCCAGGCTACGTTTGAAGTTTGAGGTGGCAAAACAAGCAAGCAGCCCCAGTCTCTGTGCCTCTGTGCGAGCAGTGCCATGGGCAGATGAGGCTGAGCAACAGCTTTCCAGGCTAGCCCCTTCTACCTGCCAGCTATCTGCAGACGTTCGCACTTTCGGAGCAGGGCTGAGAAAGGAGCCTGGCAGGGTACCCCCCTTCCCAGGCTACGTTTGAAGTTTGAGGTGGCAAGACAAGCAAGCAGCCGCATTCTCTGTGCCTCTGTGCGAGCACTGCCATGGGCAGATGAGGCTGACAAACAGCTTTCCAGGCTAGCCCCTTCTGCCTGCCAGCTATCTGCAGACGTTCGCACTTTCGGAGCAGGGCTGCGAAAGGAGCCTGGCAGGGTCCCCCACTTCCCAGGCTACATTTGAAATCTGAGGGGGCAAGGCAAGCAAGCAGCCCCAGTCTCTGTGCCTCTGTGCGAGCAGTGCCATGGGCAGATGAGGCTGAGCAACAGCTTTCCAGGCTAGCCCCTTCTGGCTGCCAGTTATCTGCAGACGTTCGCACTTTCGGAGCAGGGCTGCGAAAGGAGCCTGGCAGGGACACCACCATTCCCAGCATGCGTTAGAAGTTTGAGGTGGCAAGACAAGCAAGCAGCCCCAGTCTCTGTGCCTCTGTGCGAGCAGTGCCATGGGCAGATGAGGCTGAGCAACAGCTTTCCAGGCTAGCCCCTTCTGCCTGCCAGCTATCTGCAGACGTTCGCACTTTCGGAGCAGGGCTGCGAAAGGAGCCTGGCAGGGTCACCCCCTTCCCAGGCTACGTTTGAAGTTTGAGGTGGCAAGACAAGCAAGCAGCACCAGTCTCTGTGCCTCTGTGCGAGCACTGCCATGGGCAGATGAGGCTGAGCAACAGCTTTCCAGGCTAGCACCTTGTGGCTGCCAGCTATCTGCAGACGTTCGCACTTTCGGAGCAGGGCTGCGAAAGGAGCCTGGCTGGGACACCATCTTTCCCAGGCTACGTTTGAAGTTTGAGGTGGCAAGACAAGCAAGCAGCCCCATTCTCTGTGCCTCTGTGCGAGCACTGCCATGGGCAGATGAGGCTGAGCAACAGCTTTCCAGGATAGCCCCTTCTGGCTGCCAGCTATCTGCAGACGTTCACACTTTCGGAGCAGGGCTGTGATAGGAGCCTGGCAGGGACACAACCATTCCCAGCATGCGTTTGCAGTTTCAAGTGGTAAGATAAGCAAGAAGCCCCATTCTCTGTGCCTCTATGCGAACAGTGCCATGGGCAGATGAGGCTGAGCAACAGCTTTCCAGGCTAGCCCCTTCTGGCTGCCAGCTATCTGCAGACGTTCGCATTTCAAGAGCAGGTCTGCGAAAGGAGCCTGGCTGGGACACCAACTTTCCCAGGCTACGTTTGAGTTGGCAAGAGAAGCAAGCAGCCCCAGTCTCTGTGCCTCTGTGCGAGCAGTGCCATGGGCAGATGAGGCTGAGCAACAGCTTTCCAGGCTAGCCCCTTCTGCCTGCCAGCTATCTGCAGACGTTCGCACTTTCGGAGCAGGGCTGCGAAAGGAGCCTGGCAGGGTACCCCCCTTCCCAGGCTACGTTTGAAGTTTGAGGTGGCAAGACAAGCAAGCAGCCCCAGTCTCTGTGCCTCTGTGCGAGCAGTGCCATGGGCAGATGAGGCTGACAAACAGCTTTCCAGGCTAGCCCCTTCTGGCTGCCAGCTATCTTCAGACGTTCGCACTTTCGGAGCAGGGCTGAGAAAGGAGCCTGGCAGGTTACCCCCCTTCCCTAACTACGTTTGAAGTTTGAGGTGGCAAGACAAGGAAGCAGCCCCAGTCTCTGTGCCTCTGTGCGAGCAGTGCCATGGGCAGATGAGGCTGAGCAACAGCTTTCCAGGCTAGCCCCTTCTGGCTGCCAGCTATCTGCAGATGTTCGCACTTTCGGAGCAGGGCTGCGAAAGGAGCCTGGCAGGTTACCCCCCTTCCCAGGCAACATTTGAAGTTTGAGGTGGCAAGGCAAGCAAGCAGCACCAGTCTCTGTGCCTCTGTGCGAGCAGTGCCATGGGCAGATGAGGCTGAGCAACAGCTTTCCACGCTAGCCCCTTCTGCCTGCCAGTTATCTGCAGACGTTCGCACTTTCGGAGCAGGGCTGCGAAAGGAGCCTGGCAGGGACACCACCATTCCCAGCATGCGTTAGAAGTTTGAGGTGGCAAGACAAGCAAGCAGCCCCAGTCTCTGTGCCTCTGTGCGAGCAGTGCCATGGGCAGATGAGGCTGACAAACAGCTTTCCAGGCTAGCCCCTTCTTCCTGCCAGCTATTTGCAGACGTTCGCACTTTTGGAGCAGGGCTGCGAAAGGAGCCTGGCAGGGTCACCCCTTCCCAGGCTACGTTTGAAATTTGAGGTGGCAAGACAAGCAAGCAGCACCAGTCTCTGTACCTCTGTGCGAGCACTGCCATGGGCAGATGAGGCTGAGCAACAGCTTTCCAGGCTAGCACCTTCTGGCTGCCAGCTATCTGCAGACGTTCGCACGTTCGGAGCAGGGCTGTGATAGGAGCCTGGCTAGGACACCAACTTTCCCAGGCTGCGTTAGAAGTTTGAGGTGGCAAGACAAGCAAGCAGCCCCAGTCTCTGTGCCTCTGTGCGAGCAGTGCCATGGGCAGATGAGGCTGACAAACAGCTTTCCAGGCTAGCCCCTTCTGGCTGCCAGCTATCTGCAGATGTTCGCTCTTTCGGAGCAGGGCTGCGAAAGGAGCCTGGCAGGGTCAACCCCTCCCCAGGCTACGTTTGAAGTTTGAGGTGGCAAGACAAGCAAGCAGCACCAGTCTCTGTGCCTCTGTGCGAGCACTGCCATGGGCAGATGAGGCTGAGCAACAGCTTTCCAGGCTAGCACCTTCTGGCTGCCAGCTATCTGCAGATGTTCGCACGTTCGGAGCAGGGCTGCGAAAGGATCCTGGCTGGGACACCAACTTTCCTAGGCTACGTTTGAAGTTTCAAGTGGCAAGATAATCAAGAAGCCCCATTCTCTGTGCCTCTATGCGAACAGTGCCATGGGCAGATGAGGCTGACAACAGCTTTCCAGGCTAGCCCCTTCTGGCTGCCACCTATCTGCAGATGTTCGCACTTTCGGAGCAGGGCTGCGAAAGGAGCCTGGCAGGGTCACCCCCTTCCCAGGCTACGTTTGAAGTTTGAGGTGGCAAGACAAGCAAGCATCACCAGTCTCTGTGCCTCTGTGCGAGCAGTGCCATGGGCAGATGAGGCTGAGCAACAGCTTTCCAGGCTAGCCCCTTCTGCCTGCCAGCTATCTTCATACGTTCGCACTTTCGGAGCAGGGCTGAGAAAGGAGCCTGGCAGGGTACCCCCCTTCCCAGGCTACGTTTGAAGTTTGAGGTGGCAAGACAAGCAAGCAGCCCCAATCTCTGTGCCTCTGTGCGAGCAGTGCCATGGGCAGATGAGGCTGACAAACAGCTTTCCAGGCTAGCCCCTTCTGGCTGTCAGCTATCTGCAGACGTTCGCACTTTGGGAGCAGGGCTGCGAAAGGAGCCTGGCAGGGTCACCCCCTTCCCAGGCTACGTTTGAAATTTGAGGTGGCAAGACAAGCAAGCAGCACCAGTCTCTGTGCCTCTGTGCGAGCACTGCCATGGGCAGATGAGGCTGAGCAACAGCTTTCCAGGATAGCCCCTTCTGGCTGCCAGCTATCTGCAGACGTTCGCACGTTCGGAGCAGGGCTGCGAAAGGAGCCTGGCTGGGACACCAACTTTCCCAGGATACGTTTGAAGTTTGAGGTGGCAAGACAAGCAAGCAGCCCCATTCTCTGTGCCTCTGTGCGAGCACTGCCATGGGCAGATGAGGCTGAGCAACAGCTTTCCAGGATAGCCCCTTCTGGCTGCCAGCTATCTGCAGACGTTCGCACTTTCGGAGCAGGGCTGTGATAGGAGCCTGGCAGGGACACCACCATTCCCAGCATGCGTTTGCAGTTTCAAGTGGCAAGAGAAGCAAGCAGCCCCATTCTCTGTGCCTCTATGCGAACAGTGCCATGGGCAGATGAGGCTGAGCAACAGCTTTCCAGGCTAGCCCCTTCTGGCTGCCAGCTATCTGCAGACGTTCGCACTTTCGGAGCAGGGCTGCCAAAGGAGCCTGGCTGGGACACCAACTTTCCCAGGCTACGTTTGAGTTGGCAAGAGAAGCAAGCAGCCCCAGTCTCTGTGCCTCTGTGCGAGCACTGCCATGGGCAGATGAGGCTGAGCAACAGCTTTCCAGGCTAGCCCCTTCTGGCTGCCAGCTATCTGCAGACGTTCGCACTTTCGGAGCAGGGCTGCGAAAGGAGCCTGGCAGGGTACCCCCCTTCCCAGGCTACGTTTGAAGTTTGAGGTGGCAAGACAAGCAAGCAGCCCCAGTCTCTGTGCCTCTGTGCGAGCAGTGCCATGGGCAGATGAGGCTGAGCAACAGCTTTCCAGGCTAGCCCCTTCTGGCTGCCAGCTATCTGCAGACGTTCGCACTTTCGGAGCAGGGCTGAGAAAGGAGCCTGGCAGGTTACCCCCCTTCCCTAACTACGTTTGAAGTTTGAGGTGGCAAGACAAGGAAGCAGCCCCAGTCTCTGTGCCTCTGTGCGAGCAGTGCCATGGGCAGATGAGGCTGAGCAACAGCTTTCCAGGCTAGCCCCTTCTGGCTGCCAGCTATCTGCAGATGTTCGCACTTTCGGAGCAGGGCTGCGAAAGGAGCCTGGCAGGTTAACCCCCTTCCCAGGCTACGTTTGAAGTTTGAGGTGGCAAGACAAGCAAGCAGCACCAGTCTCTGTGCCTCTGTGCGAGCACTGCCATGGGCAGATGAGGCTGAGCAACAGCTTTCCAGGCTAGCCCCTTCTGCCTGCCAGCTATCTTCAGACGTTCGCACTTTTGGAGCAGGGTTGAGAAAGGAGCCTGGCAGGGTACCCCCATTCCCACGCTACGTTTGAAGTTTGAGGTGGCAAGACAAGCAAGCAGCACCAGTCTCTGTGCCTCTGTGCGAGCAGTGTCATGGGCAGATGAGGCTGACAAACAGCTTTCCAGGCTAGCCCCTTCTGGCTGCCAGCTATCTGCAGATGTTCGCTCTTTCGGAGCAGGGCTGCGAAAGGAGCCTGGCTGGGTCAACCCCTTCCCAGGCTACGTTTGAAGTTTGAGGTGGCAAGACAAGCAAGCAGCACCAGTCTCTGTGCCTCTGTGCGAGCACTGCCATGGGCAGATGAGGCTGAGCAACAGCTTTCCAGGCTAGCACCTTCTGGCTGCCAGCTATCTGCAGATGTTCGCACGTTCGGAGCAGGGCTGCGAAAGGATCCTGGCTGGGACACCAACTTTCCCAGGCTACGTTTGAAGTTTCAAGTGGCAAGATAAGCAAGAAGCCCCATTCTCTGTGCCTCTATGCGAACAGTGCCATGGGCAGATGAGGCTGAGCAACAGCTTTCCAGGCTAGCCCCTTCTGGCTGCCACCTATCTGCAGACGTTCGCACTTTCGGAGCAGGGCTGCGAAAGGAGCCTGGCAGGGTCACCCCCTTCCCAGGCTACGTTTGAAGTTTGAGGTGGCAAGACAAGCAAGCATCACCAGTCTCTGTGCCTCTGTGCGAGCACTGCCATGGGCAGATGAGGCTGAGCAACAGCTTTCCAGGCTAGCCCCTTCTGCCTGTCAGCTATTTGCAGACGTTCGCACTTTGGGAGCAGGGCTGCGAAAGAAGCCTGGCAGGGTCACCCCCTTCCCAGGCTACGTTTGAAATTTGAGGTGGCAAGACAAGCAAGCAGCACCAGTCTCTGTGCCTCTGTGCGAGCACTGCCATGGGCAGATGAGGCTGAGCAACAGCTTTCCAGGCTAGCCCCTTCTGGCTGCCAGCTATCTGCAGACGTTCGCACGTTCGGAGCAGGGCTGCGAAAGGAGCCTGGCTGGGACACCAACTTTCCCAGGATACGTTTGAAGTTTGAGGTGGCAAGACAAGCAAGCAGCCCCATTCTCTGTGCCTCTGTGCGAGCACTGCCATGGGCAGATGAGGCTGAGCAACAGCTAACCAGGATAGCCCCTTCTGGCTGCCAGCTATCTGCAGACGTTCGCACTTTCGGAGCAGGGCTGTGATAGGAGCCTGGCAGGGACACCAACTTTCCCAGGCTGCGTTAGAAGTTTGAGGTGGCAAGACAAGCAAGCAGCCCCAGTCTCTGTGCCTCTGTGCGAGCAGTGCCATGGGCAGATGAGGCTGACAAACAGTTTTCCAGGCTAGCCCCTTCTGGCTGCCAGCTATCTGCAGATGTTCGCACTTTCGGAGCAGGGCTGCGAAAGGAGCCTGGCAGGGTCACCCCCTTCCCAGGCTACGTTTGAAGTTTGAGGTGGCAAGACAAGCAAGCAGCACCAGTCTCTGTGCCTCTGTGCGAGCACTGCCATGGGCAGATGAGGCTGAGCAACAGCTTTCCAGGCTAGCACCTTCTGCCTGCCAGCTATCTGCAGACGTTCGCACTTGCGGAGCAGGGCTGTGATAAGAGCCTGGCAGGGACACCACCATTCCCAGCATGCGTTTGAAGTTTCAAGTGGCAAGATAAGCAAGAAGCCCCATTCTCTGTGCCTCTGTGCGAGCAGTGCCATGGGCAGATGAGGCTGAGCAACAGCTTTCCAGGCTAGCCCCTTCTGCCTGCCAGCTATCTGCAGACGTTCGCACTTTCGGAGCAGGGCTGCGAAAGGAGCCTGGCAGGTTACCCCCCTTCCCAGGCTACGTTTGAAGTTTGAGGTGGCAAGACAAGCAAGCAGCCCCAGTCTCTGTGCCTCTGTGCGAGCAGTGCCATGGGCAGATGAGGCTGACAAACAGCTTTCCAGGCTAGCCCCTTCTGGCTGCCAGCTATCTGCAGACGTTCGCATTTCAAGAGCAGGTCTGCGAAAGGAGCCTGGCTGGGACACCAACTTTCCCAGGCTACGTTTGAAGTTTGAGGTGGCAAGACAAGCAAGCAGCCGCATTCTCTGTGCCTCTGTGCGAGCACTGCCATGGGTAGATGAGGCTGAGCAACAGCTTTCCAGGCTAGCCCCTTCTGCCTGTCAGCTATTTGCAGATGTTCGCACTTTTGGAGCAGGGCTGCGAAAGGAGCCTGGCAGGGTCACCCCTTCCCAGGCTACGTTTGAAATTTGAGGTGGCAAGACAAGCAAGCAGCACCAGTCTCTGTACCTCTGTGCGAGCACTGCCATGGGCAGATGAGGCTGAGCAACAGCTTTCCAGGCTAGCACCTTCTGGCTGCCAGCTATCTGCAGACGTTCGCACGTTCGGAGCAGGGCTGTGATAGGAGCCTGGCTGGGACACCAACTTTCCCAGGCTACGTTTGAAGTTTGAGGTGGCAAGACAAGCAAGCAACCCCAGTCTCTGTGCCTCTGTGCGAGCAGTGCCATGGGCAGATGAGGCTGACAAACAGCTTTCCAGGCTAGCCCCTTCTGCCTGCCAGCTATCTGCAGATGTTCGCTCTTTCGGAGCAGGGCTGCGAAAGGAGCCTGGCAGGGTCAACCCCTTCCCAGGCTACGTTTGAAGTTTGAGGTGGCAAGACAAGCAAGCAGCCCCAGTCTCTGTGCCTCTGTGCGAGCACTGCCATGGGCAGATTAGGCTGAGCAACAGCTTTCCAGGCTAGCACCTTCTGGCTGCCAGCTATCTGCAGATGTTCGCACGTTCGGAGCAGGGCTGCGAAAGGAGCCTGGCTGGGACACCAACTTTCCCAGGCTACGTTTGAAGTTTCAAGTGGCAAGATAAGCAAGAAGCCCCATTCTCTGTGCCTCTATGCGAACAGTGCCATGGGCAGATGAGGCTGAGCAACAGCTTTCCAGGCTAGCCCCTTCTGGCTGCCAGCTATCTGCAGACGTTCGCACTTTCGGAGCAGGGCTGCGAAAGGAGCCTGGCAGGGTCACCCCCTTCCCAGGCTACGTTTGAAGTTTGAGGTGGCAAGACAAGCAAGCATCACCAATCTCTGTGCCTCTGTGCGAGCACTGCCATGGGCAGGTGACGCTGAGCAACAGCTTTCCAGGCTAGCCCCTTCTGGCTGCCAGCTACCTTCAGACGTTCGCACTTTCGGAGCAGGGCTGAGAAAGGAGCCTGGCAGGGTACCCCACTTCCCAGGCTACGTTTGAAGTTTGAGGTGGCAAGACAAGCAAGCAGCCCCAGTCTCTGTGCCTCTGTGCGAGCAGTGCCATGGGCAGATGAGGCTGAGCAACAGCTTTCCAGGCTAGCCCCTTCTGCCTGCCAGCTATTTGCAGATGTTCGCACTTTCGGAGCAGGGCTGCGAAAGGAGCCTGGCAGGGTCACCCCTTCCCAGGCTACGTTTGAAATTTGAGGTGGCAAGACAAGCAAGCAGCACCAGTCTCTGTACCTCTGTGCGAGCACTGCCATGGGCAGATGAGGCTGAGCAACAGCTTTCCAGGCTTGCACCTTCTGGCTGCCAGCTATCTGCAGACGTTCGCACGTTCGGAGCAGGGCTGTGATAGGAGCCTGGCTGGGACACCAACTTTCCCAGGCTGCGTTAGAAGTTTGAGGTGGCAAGACAAGCAAGCAGCCCCAGTCTCTGTGCCTCTGTGCGAGCAGTGCCATGGGCAGATGAGGCTGACAAACAGCTTTCCAGGCTAGCCCCTTCTGCCTGCCAGCTATCTGCAGATGTTCGCTCTTTCGGAGCAGGGCTGCGAAAGGAGCCTGGCAGGGTCAACCCCTTCCCAGGCTACGTTTGAAGTTTGAGGTGGCAAGACAAGCAAGCAGCCCCAGTCTCTGTGCCTCTGTGCGAGCACTGCCATGGGCAGATTAGGCTGAGCAACAGCTTTCCAGGCTAGCACCTTCTGGCTGCCAGCTATCTGCAGATGTTCGCACGTTCGGAGCAGGGCTGCGAAAGGAGCCTGGCTGGGACACCAACTTTCCCAGGCTACGTTTGAAGTTTCAAGTGGCAAGATAAGCAAGCAGCCCCATTCTCTGTGCCTCTATGCGAACAGTGCCATGGGCAGATGAGGCTGAGCAACAGCTTTCCAGGCTAGCCCCTTCTGCCTGCCAGCTATCTGCAGACGTTCGCACTTTCGGAGCAGGGCTGCGAAAGGAGCCTGGCAGGTTACCCCCCTTCCCAGGCTACGTTTGAAGTTTGAGGTGGCAAGACAAGCAAGCAGCCCCAGTCTCTGTGCCTCTGTGCGAGCAGTGCCATGGGCAGATGAGGCTGACAAACAGCTTTCCAGGCTAGCCCCTTCTGGCTGCCAGCTATCTGCAGACGTTCGCATTTCAAGAGCAGGTCTGCGAAAGGAGCCTGGCTGGGACACCATCTTTCCCAGGCTACGTTTGAAGTTTGAGGTGGCAAGACAAGCAAGCAGCCGCATTCTCTGTGCCTCTGTGCGAGCACTGCCATGGGTAGATGAGGCTGAGCAACAGCTTTCCAGGCTAGCCCCTTCTGCCTGCCAGCTATTTGCAGACTTTCGCACTTTCGGAGCAGGGCTGCGAAAGGAGCCTGGCAGGTTACCCCCCTTCCCAGGCTACGTTTGAAGTTTGAGGTGGCAAGACAAGCAAGCAGCCCCAGTCTCTGTGCCTCTGTGCGAGCAGTGCCATGGGCAGATGAGGCTGAGCAACAGCTTTCCAGGCTAGCCCCTTCTGCCTGCCAGCTATCTTCAGACGTTCGCACTTTCCGAGCAGGGCTGAGAAAGGAGCCTGGCAGGGTCCCCCCCTTCCCAGGCTACGTTTGAAGTTTGAGGTGGCAAGACAAGCAAGCAGCCCCAGTCTCTGTGCCTCTGTGCGAGCAGTGCCATGGGCAGATGAGGCTGACAAACAGCTTTCCAGGATAGCCCCTTCTGCCTGCCAGCTATTTGCAGACGTTCGCACTTTCGGAGCAGGGCTGCGAAAGGAGCCTGGAAGTGTCACCCCCTTCCCAGGCTACGTTTGAAGTTTGAGGTGGCAAGACAAGCAAGCAGCACCAGTCTCTGTGCCTCTGTGCGAGCACTGCCATGGGCAGATGAGGCTGAGCAACAGCTTTCCAGGCTAGCACCTTCTGGCTGCCAGCTATCTTCAGACGTTCGCACTTTCGGAGCAGGGCTGTGATAGGAGCCTGGCAGGGACACCACCATTCCCAGCATGCGTTTGAAGTTTCAAGTGGCAAGATAAGCAAGAAGCCCCATTCTCTGTGCCTCTATGCGAACAGTGCCATGGGCAGATGAGGCTGAGCAACAGCTTTCCAGGCTAGCCCCTTCTGGCTGCCAGCTATCTGCAGACGTTCGCATTTCAAGAGCAGGGCTGCGAAAGGAGCCTGGCTGGGACACCATCTTTCCCAGGCTCCGTTTGAAGTTTGAGGTGGCAAGACAAGCAAGCAGCCCCATTCTCTGTGCCTCTGTGCGAGCAGTGCCATGGGCAGATTAGGCTGAGCAACAGCTTTCCAGGCTAGCCCCTTCTGCCTGCCAGCAATCTGCAGACGTTCGCATTTCAAGAGCAGGTCTGCGAAAGGAGCCTGGCTGGGACACCAACTTTCCCAGGCTACGTTTGAAGTTTGAGGTGGTAAGACAAGCAAGCAGCCGCATTCTCTGTGCCTCTGTGCAAGCACTGCCATGGGTAGATGAGGCTGAGCAACAGCTTTCCAGGCTAGCACCTTCTGGCTGCCAGCTATCTGCAGACGTTCGCACTTTCAGAGCAGGGCTGCGATAGGAGCCTGGCAGGGACACCACCATTCCCTACATGCGTTTGAAGTTTCAAGTGGCAAGATAAGCAAGCGGCCCCATTCTCTGTGCCTCTATGCGAGCAGTGCCATGGGCAGATGAGGCTGAGCAACAGCTTTCCAGGCTAGCCCCTTCTGCCTGCCAGCTATCTGCAGACGTTCGCACTTTCGGAGCAGGGCTGTGATAGGAGCCTGGCAGGAACACCACCATTCCCAGCATGCGTTTGAAGTTTCAAGTGGCAAGATAAGCAAGAAGCCCCATTCTCTGTGCCTCTATGCGAACAGTGCCATGTTCAGATGAGGCTGAGCAACAGCTTTCCAGGCTAGCCCCTTCTGGCTGCCAGCTATCTGCAGACGTTCGCATTTCAAGAGCAGGGCTGAGAAAGGAGCCTGGCAGGTTACCCCCCTTCCCTAACTACGTTTGAAGTTTGAGGTGGCAAGACAAGCAAGCAGCCCCATTCTCTGTGCCTCTGTGCGAGCAGTGCCATGGGCAGATGAGGCTGAGCAACAGCTTTCCAGGCTAGCCCCTTCTGGCTGCCAGCTATCTGCAGATGTTCGCATTTCAAGAGCAGGTCTGCGAAAGGAGCCTGGCTGGGACACCAACTTTCCCAGGCTACGTTTGAAGTTTGAGGTGGCAAGACAAGCAAGCAGCCGCATTCTCTGTGCCTCTGTGCGAGCACTGCCATCGGTAGATGAGGCTGAGCAACAGCTTTCCAGGCTAGACCCTTCTGGCTGCCAGCTATCTGCAGATGTTCGCACTTTCGGAGCAGGGCTGAGAAAGGAGCCTGACAGGGTCCCCCCCTTCCCAGGCTACGTTTGAAGTTTGAGGTGGCAAGACAAGCAAGCAGCACCAGTCTCTGTGCCTCTGTGCGAGCACTGCCATGGGCAGATGAGGCTGAGCAACAGCTTTCCAGGCTAGCACCTTCTGCCTCCCAGCTATCTGCAGACGTTCGCACTTTCGGAGCAGGGCTGCGAAAGGAGCCTGGCAGGTTACCCCCCTTCCCAGGCTACGTTTGAAGTTTGAGGTGGCAAGACAAGCAAGCAGCCCCAGTCTCTGTGCCTCTGTGCGAGCACTGCCATGGGCAGATGAGGCTGAGCAACAGCTTTCCAGGCTAGCCCCTTCTGCCTGCCAGCTATCTTCAGACGTTCGCACTGTCGGAGCAGGGCTGAGAAAGGAGCCTGGCAGGGTCCCCCCCTTCCCAGGCTACGTTTGAAGTTTGAGGTGGCAAGACAAGCAAGCAGCCCCAGTCTCTGTGCCTCTGTGCGAGCAGTGCCATGGGCAGATGAGGCTGACAAACAGCTTTCCAGGATAGCCCCTTCTGCCTGCCAGCTATTTGCAGACGTTCGCACTTTCGGAGCAAGGCTGCGAAAGGAGCCTGGAAGGGTCACCCCCTTCCCAGGCTACGTTTGAAGTTTGAGGTGGCAAGACAAGCAAGCAGCACCAGTCTCTGTGCCTCTGTGCGAGCACTGCCATGGGCAGATGAGGCTGAGCAACAGCTTTCCAGGCTAGCACCTTCTGGCTGCCAGCTATCTGCAGACGTTCGCACTTTCGGAGCAGGGCTGTGATAGGAGCCTGGCAGGGACACCACCATTCCCAGCATGCGTTTGAAGTTTCAAGTGGCAAGATAAGCAAGAAGCCCCATTCTCTGTGCCTCTATGCGAACAGTGCCATGGGCAGATGAGGCTGAGCAACAGCTTTCCAGGCTAGCCCCTTCTGCCTGCCAGCTATCTGCAGACGTTCGCATTTCAAGAGCAGGGCTGCGAAAGGAGCCTGGCTGGAACACCATCTTTCCCAGGCTCCGTTTGAAGTTTGAGGTGGCAAGACAAGCAAGCAGCCCCATTCTCTGTGCCTCTGTGCGAGCAGTGCCATGGGCAGATGAGGCTGAGCAACAGCTTTCCAGGCTAGCCCCTTCTGCCTGCCAGCAATCTGCAGACGTTCGCATTTCAAGAGCAGGTCTGCGAAAGGAGCCTGGCTGGGACACCACCATTCCCAGGCTACGTTTGAAGTTTGAGGTGGCAAGACAAGCAAGCAGCCGCATTCTCTGTGCCTCTGTGCGAGCACTGCCATGGGTAGATGAGGCTGAGCAACAGCTTTCCAGGCTAGCACCTTCTGGCTGCCAGCTATCTGCAGACGTTCGCACTTTCGGAGCAGGGCTGTGATAAGAGCCTGGCAGGGACACCACCATTCCCTACATGCGTTTGAAGTTTCAAGTGGCAAGATAAGCAAGCAGCCCCATTCTCTGTGCCTCTATGCGAACAGTGCTATGGGCAGATGAGGCTGAGCAACAGCTTTCCAGGATAGCCCCTTCTGGCTGCCAGCTATCTGCAGACGTTCGCACTTTCGGAGCAGGGCTGTGATAGGAGCCTGGCAGGGACACCACCATTCCCAGCATGCGTTTGCAGTTTCAAGTGGCAAGAGAAGCAAGCAGCCCCATTCTCTGTGCCTCTATGCAAACAGTGCCATGGGCAGATGAGGCTGAGGAACAACTTTCCAGGCTAGCCCCTTCTGGCTGCCAGCTATCTGCAGACGTTCGCAGTTCAAGAGAAGGGTGCGAAAGGAGCCTGGCTGGAACACCAACTTTCCCAGGCTACGTTTGAGGTGGCAAGACAAGCATGCAGCCCCAGTCTCTGTGCCTCTGTGCGAGCAGTGCCATGGGCAGATGAGGCTGAGCAACAGCTTTCCAGGCTAGCCCCTTCTGGCTGCCAGCTATCTGCAGACGTTCGCACTTTCGGAGCAGGGCTGCGAAAGGAGCCTGGCAGGTTACCCCCCTTCCCAGGCTACGTTTGAAGTTTGAGGTGGCAAGACAAGCAAGCAGCCCCAGTCTCTGTGCCTCTGTGCGAGCAGTGCCATGGGCAGATGAGGCTGACAAACAGCTTTCCAGGCTAGCCCCTTCTGCCTGCCAGCTATTTGCAGACGTTCGCACGTTCGGAGCAGGGCTGCGAAAGGAGCCTGGCAGGGTCCCCCTCTTCCCAGGCAACATTTGAAGTTTGAGGTGGCAAGACAAGCAAGCAGCACCAGTCTCTGTGCCTCTGTGCGAGCAGTGCCATGGGCAGATGAGGCTGAGCAACAGCTTTCCAGGCTAGCCCCTTCTGCCTGCCAGTTATCTGCAGACGTTCGCACTTTCGGAGCAGGGCTGCGAAAGGAGCCTGGCAGGGACACCACCATTCCCTACATGCGTTTGAAGTTTGAGGTGGCAAGACAAGCAAGCAGCCCCAGTCTCTGTGCCTCTGTGCGAGCAGTGCCATGGGCAGATGAGGCTGAGCAACAGCTTTCCAGGCTAGCCCCTTCTGCCTGCCAGCTATCTGCAGACGTTCGCACTTTCGGAGCAGGGCTGCGAAAGGAGCCTGGCAGGTTACCCCCCTTCCCAGGCTACGTTTGAAGTTTGAGGTGGCAAGACAAGCAAGCAGCCCCAGTCTCTGTGCCTCTGTGCGAGCAGTGCCATGGGCAGATGAGGCTGAGCAACAGCTTTCCAGGCTAGCCCCTTCTGCCTGCCAGCTATCTTCAGACGTTCGCACTTTCGGAGCAGGGCTGAGAAAGGAGCCTGGCAGGGTCCCCCCCTTCCCAGGCTACGTTTGAAGTTTGAGGTGGCAAGACAAGCAAGCAGCCCCAGTCTCTGTGCCTCTGTGCGAGCAGTGCCATGGGCAGATGAGGCTGACAAACAGCTTTCCAGGCTAGCCCCTTCTGCCTGCCAGCTATTTGCAGACGTTCGCACTTTCGGAGCAGGGCTGCGAAAGGAGCCTGGCTGGGACACCAACTTTCCCAGGCTACGTTTGAAGTTTGAGGTGGCAAGACAAGCAAGCAGCCCCATTCTCTGTGCCTCTGTGCGAGCACTGCCATGGGTAGATGAAGCTGAGCAACAGCTTTCCAGGCTAGACCCTTCTGGCTGCCAGCTATCTGCAGACGTTCGCACTTTCAAAGCAGGGCTGTGATAGGAGCCTGGCAGGGACACCACCATTCCCTACATGCGTTTGAAGTTTCAAGTGGCAAGATAAGCAAGCAGCCCCATTC
This sequence comes from Opisthocomus hoazin, assembly GCF_030867145.1. Classification (NCBI taxonomy): domain Eukaryota; kingdom Metazoa; phylum Chordata; class Aves; order Opisthocomiformes; family Opisthocomidae; genus Opisthocomus; species Opisthocomus hoazin. The sequence goes on along the minus strand of NC_134450.1, from coordinate 2,084,504 downwards.
TCTGTGCCTCTGTGCGAGCAGTGCCATGGGCAGATGAGGCTGAGCAACAGCTTTCCAGGCTAGCACCTTCTGCCTGCCAGCTATCTGCAGACGTTCGCACTTTCGGAGCAGGGCTCTGATAGGAGCCTGGCAGGGTCCCCCCCTTCCCAGGCTACGTTTGAAGTTTGAGGTGGCAAGACAAGCAAGCAGCCCCAGTCTCTGTGCCTCTGTGCGAGCAGTGCCATGGGCAGATGAGGCTGAGCAACAGCTTTCCAGGCTAGCCCCTTCTGGCTGCCAGCTATTTGCAGACGTTCGCACTTTCGGAGCAGGGCTGCGAAAGGAGCCTGGCAGGGTCACCCCCTTCCCAGGCTACGTTTGAAGTTTGAGGTGGCAAGACAAGGAAGCAGCACCAGTCTCTGTGCCTCTGTGCGAGCACTGCCATGGGCAGATGAGGCTGAGCAACAGCTTTCCAGGCTAGCCCCTTCTGGCTGCCAGCTATCTTCAGACGTTCGCACTTTCGGAGCAGGGCTGTGATAGGAGCCTGGCTGGGACACCACCATTCCCAGCATGCGTTTGAAGTTTCAAGTGGCAAGATAAGCAAGCAGCCCCAGTCTCTGTGCCTCTGTGTGAGCAGTGCCATGGGCAGATGAGGCTGAGCAACAGCTTTCCAGGCTAGCCCCTTCTGCCTGCCCGTTATCTGCAGACGTTCGCACTTTCGGAGCAGGGCTGCGAAAGGAGCCTGGCAGGGTCACCGCCTTCCCAGGCTACGTTTGAAGTTTGAGGTGGCAAGACAAGCAAGCAGCACCAGTCTCTGTGCCTCTGTGCGAGCACTGCCATGGGCAGATGAGGCTGAGCAACAGCTTTCCAGGCTAGCCCCTTCTGCCTGCCAGCTATCTGCAGACGTTCGCACGTTCGGAGCAGGGCTGCGAAAGGAGCCTGGCTGGGACACCACCATTCCCAGGCTACGTTTGAAGTTTGAGGTGGCAAGACAAGCAAGCAGCCGCATTCTCTGTGCCTCTGTGCGAGCACTGCCATGGGTAGATGAGGCTGAGCAACAGCTTTCCAGGCTAGCACCTTCTGGCTGCCAGCTATCTGCAGACGTTCGCACTTTCGGAGCAGGGCTGTGATAAGAGCCTGGCAGGGACACCACCATTCCCTACATGCGTTTGAAGTTTCAAGTGGCAAGATAAGCAAGCAGCCCCATTCTCTGTGCCTCTATGCGAACAGTGCTATGGGCAGATGAGGCTGAGCAACAGCTTTCCAGGATAGCCCCTTCTGGCTGCCAGCTATCTGCAGACGTTCGCACTTTCGGAGCAGGGCTGTGATAGGAGCCTGGCAGGGACACCACCATTCCCAGCATGCGTTTGCAGTTTCAAGTGGCAAGAGAAGCAAGCAGCCCCATTCTCTGTGCCTCTATGCAAACAGTGCCATGGGCAGATGAGGCTGAGGAACAACTTTCCAGGCTAGCCCCTTCTGGCTGCCAGCTATCTGCAGACGTTCGCAGTTCAAGAGAAGGGTGCGAAAGGAGCCTGGCTGGAACACCAACTTTCCCAGGCTACGTTTGAGGTGGCAAGACAAGCATGCAGCCCCAGTCTCTGTGCCTCTGTGCGAGCAGTGCCATGGGCAGATGAGGCTGAGCAACAGCTTTCCAGGCTAGCCCCTTCTGGCTGCCAGCTATCTGCAGACGTTCGCACTTTCGGAGCAGGGCTGCGAAAGGAGCCTGGCAGGTTACCCCCCTTCCCAGGCTACGTTTGAAGTTTGAGGTGGCAAGACAAGCAAGCAGCCCCAGTCTCTGTGCCTCTGTGCGAGCAGTGCCATGGGCAGATGAGGCTGACAAACAGCTTTCCAGGCTAGCCCCTTCTGCCTGCCAGCTATTTGCAGACGTTCGCACGTTCGGAGCAGGGCTGCGAAAGGAGCCTGGCAGGGTCCCCCTCTTCCCAGGCAACATTTGAAGTTTGAGGTGGCAAGACAAGCAAGCAGCACCAGTCTCTGTGCCTCTGTGCGAGCAGTGCCATGGGTAGATGAGGCTGAGCAACAGCTTTCCAGGCTAGCCCCTTCTGCCTGCCAGTTATCTGCAGACGTTCGCACTTTCGGAGCAGGGCTGCGAAAGGAGCCTGGCAGGGACACCACCATTCCCTACATGCGTTTGAAGTTTGAGGTGGCAAGACAAGCAAGCAGCCCCAGTCTCTGTGCCTCTGTGCGAGCAGTGCCATGGGCAGATGAGGCTGAGCAACAGCTTTCCAGGCTAGCCCCTTCTGGCTGCCAGCTATCTGCAGACGTTCGCACTTTCGGAGCAGGGCTGCGAAAGGAGCCTGGCAGGTTACCCCCCTTCCCAGGCTACGTTTGAAGTTTGAGGTGGCAAGACAAGCAAGCAGCCCCAGTCTCTGTGCCTCTGTGCGAGCAGTGCCATGGGCAGATGAGGCTGAGCAACAGCTTTCCAGGCTAGCCCCTTCTGCCTGCCAGCTATCTTCAGACGTTCGCACTTTCGGAGCAGGGCTGAGAAAGGAGCCTGGCAGGGTCCCCCCCTTCCCAGGCTACGTTTGAAGTTTGAGGTGGCAAGACAAGCAAGCAGCCCCAGTCTCGGTGCCTCTGTGCGAGCAGTGCCATGGGCAGATGAGGCTGACAAACAGCTTTCCAGGCTAGCCCCTTCTGCCTGCCAGCTATTTGCAGACGTTCGCACTTTCGGAGCAGGGCTGCGAAAGGAGCCTGGCTGGGACACCAACTTTCCCAGGCTACGTTTGAAGTTTGAGGTGGCAAGACAAGCAAGCAGCCCCATTCTCTGTGCCTCTGTGCGAGCACTGCCATGGGTAGATGAAGCTGAGCAACAGCTTTCCAGGCTAGACCCTTCTGGCTGCCAGCTATCTGCAGACGTTCGCACTTTCAAAGCAGGGCTGTGATAGGAGCCTGGCAGGGACACCACCATTCCCTACATGCGTTTGAAGTTTCAAGTGGCAAGATAAGCAAGCAGCCCCATTCTCTGTGCCTCTGTGCGAGCAGTGCCATGGGCAGATGAGGCTGAGCAACAGCTTTCCAGGCTAGCACCTTCTGCCTGCCAGCTATCTGCAGACGTTCGCACTTTCGGAGCAGGGCTCTGATAGGAGCCTGGCAGGGTCCCCCCCTTCCCAGGCTACGTTTGAAGTTTGAGGTGGCAAGACAAGCAAGCAGCCCCAGTCTCTGTGCCTCTGTGCGAGCAGTGCCATGGGCAGATGAGGCTGAGCAACAGCTTTCCAGGCTAGCCCCTTCTGGCTGCCAGCTATTTGCAGACGTTCGCACTTTCGGAGCAGGGCTGCGAAAGGAGCCTGGCAGGGTCACCCCCTTCCCAGGCTACGTTTGAAGTTTGAGGTGGCAAGACAAGGAAGCAGCACCAGTCTCTGTGCCTCTGTGCGAGCACTGCCATGGGCAGATGAGGCTGAGCAACAGCTTTCCAGGCTAGCCCCTTCTGGCTGCCAGCTATCTTCAGACGTTCGCACTTTCGGAGCAGGGCTGTGATAGGAGCCTGGCTGGGACACCACCATTCCCAGCATGCGTTTGAAGTTTCAAGTGGCAAGATAAGCAAGCAGCCCCAGTCTCTGTGCCTCTGTGTGAGCAGTGCCATGGGCAGATGAGGCTGAGCAACAGCTTTCCAGGCTAGCCCCTTCTGCCTGCCCGTTATCTGCAGACGTTCGCACTTTCGGAGCAGGGCTGCGAAAGGAGCCTGGCAGGGTCACCGCCTTCCCAGGCTACGTTTGAAGTTTGAGGTGGCAAGACAAGCAAGCAGCACCAGTCTCTGTGCCTCTGTGCGAGCACTGCCATGGGCAGATGAGGCTGAGCAACAGCTTTCCAGGCTAGCCCCTTCTGCCTGCCAGCTATCTGCAGACGTTCGCACTTTCGGAGCAGGGCTGCGAAAGGAGCCTGGCTGGGACACCAACTTTCCCAGGCTACGTTTGAAGTTTGAGGTGGCAAGACAAGCAAGCAGCCCCATTCTCTGTGCCTCTGTGCGATCAATGCCATGGGCAGATGAGGCTGAGCAACAGCTTTCCAGGATAGCCCCTTCTGGCTGCCAGCTATCTGCAGACGTTCGCACTTTCGGAGCAGGGCTGCGAAAGGAGCCTGGCTGGGACACCGACTTTCCCAGGCTACGTTTGAGGTGGCAAGACAAGCAAGCAGCCCCAGTCTCTGTGCCTCTGTGCGAGCAGTGCCATGGGCAGATGAGGCTGAGCAACAGCTTTCCAGGGTAGCCCCTTCTGGCTGCCAGCTATCTGCAGACGTTCGCACTTTCGGAGCAGGGCTGCGAAAGGAGCCTGGCAGGTTACCCCCCTTCCCAGGCTACGTTTGAAGTTTGAGGTGGCAAGACAAGCAAGCAGCCCCAGTCTCTGTGCATCTGTGCGAGCAGTGCCATTGGCAGATGAGGCTGAGCAACAGCTTTCCAGGCTAGCCCCTTCTGGCTGCCAGCTATTTGCAGACGTTCGCACTTTCGGAGCAGGGCTGCGAAAGGAGCCTGGCAGGGACACCACTTCCCAGGCAACATTTGAAGTCTGAGGGGGCAAGGCAAGCAAGCAGCCCCAGTCTCTGTGCCTCTGTGCGAGCAGTGCCATGGGCAGATGAGGCTGAGCAACAGCTTTCCAGGCTAGCCCCTTCTGCCTGCCAGTTATCTGCAGACGTTCGCACTTTCGGAGCAGGGCTGCGAAAGGAGCCTGGCAGGGACACCACCATTCCCAGGCTGCGTTAGAAGTCTGAGGTGGCAAGACAAGCAAGCAGCCCCAGTCTCTGTGCATCTGTGCGAGCAGTGCCATGGGCAGATGACGCTGAGCAACAGCTTTCCAGGCTAGCCCCTTCTGCCTGGCAGCTATTTGCAGACGTTCGCACTTTCGGAGCAGGGCTGCGAAAGGAGCCTGGCAGGGTCCCCCACTTCCCAGGCAACATTTGAAGTTTGAGGTGTCAAGACAAGCAAGCAGCCGCATTCTCTGTGCCTCTGTGCGAGCACTGCCATGGGTAGATGAGGCTGAGCAACAGCTTTCCAGGCTAGCCCCTTCTGCCTGCCAGCTATCTGCAGACGTTCGCACTTTCGGAGCAGGGCTGTGATAGGAGCCTGGCAGGGACACCACCATTCCCTACATGCGTTTGAAGTTTCAAGTGGCAAGATAAGCAAGCAGCCCCATTCTCTGTGCCTCTATGCGAACAGTGCCATGGGCAGATGAGGCTGAGCAACAGCTTTCCAGGCTATCACCTTCCGCCTGCCAGCTATCTGCAGACGTTCGCACTTTCGGAGCAGGGCTGCGAAAGGAGCCTGGCAGGGGACACCAACTTTCCCAGGCTACGTTTGAAGTTTGAGGTGGCAAGACAAGCAAGCAGCCCCAGTCTCTGTGCATCTGTGCGAGCAGTGCCATGGGCAGATGAGGCTGACAAACAGCTTTCCAGGCTAGCCCCTTCTGGCTGCCAGCTATCTGCAGACGTTCGCACTTTCGGAGTAGGGCTGAGAAAGGAGCCTGGCAGGGTGCACCCGTTCCCAGGCTACGTTTGAAGTTTGAGGTGGCAAGATAAGCAAGCAGCCCCAGTCTCTGTGCCTCTGTGCGAGCAGTGCCATGGGCAGATGAGGCTGACAAACAGCTTTCCAGGCTAGCCCCTTCTGCCTGCCAGCTATTTGCAGACGTTCGCACTTTCGGAGCAGGGCTGCAAAAGGAGCCTGGCAGGGTCCCCCACTTCCCAGGCTACATTTGAAATCTGAGGGGGCAAGGCAAGCAAGCAGCCCCAGTCTCTGTGCCTCTGTGCGAGCAGTGCCATGGGCAGATGAGGCTGAGCAACAGCTTTCCAGGCTAGCCCCTTCTGCCTGCCAGTTATCTGCAGACGTTCGCACTTTCGGAGCAGGGCTGCGAAAGGAGCCTGGCAGGGTCACCGCCTTCCCAGGCTACGTTTGAAGTTTGAGGTGGCAAGACAAGCAAGCAGCCCCAGTCTCTGTGCCTCTGTGCGAGCACTGCCATGGGCAGATGAGGCTGAGCAACAGCTTTCCAGGCTAGCCCCTTCTGGCTGCCAGCTATCTGCAGACGTTCGCACGTTCGGAGCAGGGCTGTGAAAGGAGCCTGGCTGGGACACCAACTTTCCCAGGCTACGTTTGAAGTTTGAGGTGGCAAGACAAGCAAGCAGCCCCATTCTCTGTGCCTCTGTGCGATCAGTGCCATGGGCAGATGAGGCTGAGCAACAGCTTTCCAGGCTAGCCCCTTCTGCCTGCCAGCTATCTGCAGACGTTCGCACTTTCGGAGCAGGGCTGCGAAAGGAGCGTGGCTGGGACATCGACTTTCTCAGGTTACGTTTGAGGTGGCAAGACAAGCAAGCAGCCCCAGTCTCTGTGCCTCTGTGCGAGCAGTGCCATGGGCAGATGAGGCTGAGCAACAGCTTTCCAGGGTAGCCCCTTCTGGCTGCCAGCTATCTGCAGACGTTCGCACTTTCGGAGCAGGGCTGCGAAAGGAGCCTGGCAGGTTACCCCCCTTCCCAGGCTACGTTTGAAGTTTGAGGTGGCAAGACAAGCAAGCAGCCCCAGTCTCTGTGCATCTGTGCGAGCAGTGCCATTGGCAGATGAGGCTGAGCAACAGCTTTCCAGGCTAGCCCCTTCTGGCTGCCAGCTATTTGCAGACGTTCGCACTTTCAGAGCAGGGCTGCGAAAGGAGCCTGGCAGGGACACCACTTCCCAGGCAACATTTGAAGTCTGAGGGGGCAAGGCAAGCAAGCAGTCCCAGTCTCTGTGCCTCTGTGCGAGCAGTGCCATGGGCAGATGAGGCTGAGCAACAGCTTTCCAGGCTAGCCCCTTCTACCTGCCAGTTATCTGCAGACGTTCGCACTTTCGGAGCAGGGCTGCGAAAGGAGCCTGGCAGGGACACCACCATTCCCAGGCTGCGTTAGAAGTCTGAGGTGGCAAGACAAGCAAGCAGCCCCAGTCTCTGTGCATCTGTGCGAGCAGTGCCATGGGCAGATGACGCTGAGCAACAGCTTTCTAGGCTAGCCCCTTCTGCCTGCCAGCTATCTTCAGACGTTCGCACTTTCGGAGCAGGGCTGTGATAGGAGCCTGGCAGGGACACCACCATTCCCTACATGCGTTTGAAGTTTCAAGTGGCAAGATAAGCAAGCAGCCCCATTCTCTGTGCCTCTATGCGAACAGTGCCATGGGCAGATGAGGCTGAGCAACAGCTTTCCAGGATAGCCCCTTCTGCCTGCCAGTTATCTGCAGACGTTCGCACTTTCGGAGCAGGGCTGCAAAAGGAGCCTGGCAGGGACACCACCATTCCCAGGCTGCGTTAGAAGTCTGAGGTGGCAAGACAAGCAAGCAGCCCCAGTCTCTGTGCATCTGTGCGAGCAGTGCCATGGGCAGATGACGCTGAGCAACAGCTTTCCAGGATAGCCCCTTCTGCCTGCCAGTTATCTGCAGACGTTCGCACTTTCGGAGCAGGGCTGCAAAAGGAGCCTGGCAGGGACACCACCATTCCCAGGCTGCGTTAGAAGTCTGAGGTGGCAAGACAAGCAAGCAGCCCCATTCTCTGTGCATCTGTGCGAGCAGTGCCATGGGCAGATGAGGCTGAGCAACAGCTTTCCAGGCTAGCCCCTTCTGCCTGCCAGCTATCTTCAGACGTTCGCACTTTCGGAGCAGGGCTGAGAAAGGAGCCTGGCAGGGTCACCACCTTCCCAGGCTACGTTTGAAGTTTGAGGTGGCAAGACAAGCAAGCAGCCCCAGTCTCTGTGCCTCTGTGCGAGCAGTGCCATGGGCAGATGAGGCTGACAAACAGCTTTCCAGGCTAGCCCCTTCTGCCTGCCAGCTATTTGCAGACGTTCGCACTTTCGGAGCAGGGCTGCGAAAGGAGCCTGGCAGGGTCCCCCACTTCTCAGGCAACATTTGAAGTCTGAGGGGGCAAGGCAAGCAAGCAGTCCCAGTCTCTGTGCCTCTGTGCGAGCAGTGCCATGGGCAGATGAGGCTGAGCAACAGCTTTCCAGGCTAGCCCCTTCTGCCTGCCAGTTATCTGCAGACGTTCGCACTTTCGGAGCAGGGCTGCGAAAGGAGCCTGGCAGGGACACCACCATTCCCAGGCTACGTTTGAAGTTTGAGGTGGCAAGACAAGCAAGCAGCCCCAGTCTCTGTGCCTCTGTGTGAGCAGTGCCATGGGCAGATGAGGCTGAGCAACAGCTTTCCAGGCTAGCCCCTTCTGCCTGCCAGCTATCTGCAGATGTTCGCACTTTCGGAGCAGGGCTGAGAAAGGAGCCTGGCAGGGTACCCCCCTTCCCAGGCTACGTTTGAAGTTTGAGGTGGCAAGACAAGCAAGCAGCCGCATTCTCTGTGCCTCTGTGCGAGCACTGCCATGGGTAGATGAGGCTGACAAACAGCTTTCCAGGCTAGCCCCTTCTGCCTGCCAGCTATCTTCAGACGTTCGCACTTTCGGAGCAGGGCTGCGAAAGGAGCCTGGCAGGGTCACCCCCTTCCCAGGCTACGTTTGAAGTTTGAGGTGGCAAGACAAGCAAGCAGCACCAGTCTCTGTGCCTCTGTGCGAGCAGTGCCATGGGCAGATGAGGCTGATCAACAGCTTTCCAGGATAGCCCCTTCTGGCTGCCAGCTATCTGCAGACGTTCGCACTTTCGGAGCAGGGCTGCGAAAGGAGCCTGGCTGGGACACCGACTTTCCCAGGCTACGTTTGAGGTGGCAAGACAAGCAAGCAGCACCAGTCTCTGTGCCTCTGTGCGAGCAGTGCCATGGGCAGATGAGGCTGAGCAACAGCTTTCCAGGATAGCCCCTTCTGGCTGCCAGCTATCTGCAGACGTTCGCACTTTCGGAGCAGGGCTGCGAAAGGAGCCTGGCAGGTTACCCCCCTTCCCAGGCTACGTTTGAAGTTTGAGGTGGCAAGACAAGCAAGCAGCCCCAGTCTCTGTGCATCTGTGCGAGCAGTGCCATGGGCAGATGAGGCTGAGCAACAGCTTTCCAGGCTAGCCCCTTCTGCCTGCCAGCTATCTGCAGACGTTCGCACTTTCGGAGTAGGGCTGAGAAAGGAGCCTGGCAGGGTACACCCCTTCCCAGGCTACGTTTGAAATCTGAGGGGGCAAGGCAAGCAAGCAGCCCCAGTCTCTGTGCCTCTGTGCGAGCAGTGCCATGGGCAGATGAGGCTGAGCAACAGCTTTCCAGGCTAGCCCCTTCTGCCTGCCAGTTATCTGCAGACGTTCGCACTTTCGGAGCAGGGCTGCGAAAGGAGCCTGGCAGGGTCACCGCCTTCCCAGGCTACGTTTGAAGTTTGAGGTGGCAAGACAAGCAAGCAGCACCAGTCTCTGTGCCTCTGTGCGAGCACTGCCATGGGCAGATGAGGCTGAGCAACAGCTTTCCAGGCTAGCCCCTTCTGCCTGCCAGCTATCTGCAGACGTTCGCACGTTCGGAGCAGGGCTGCGAAAGGAGCCTGGCTGGGACACCAACTTTCCCAAGCTACGTTTGAAGTTTGAGGTGGCAAGACAAGCAAGCAGCCCCATTCTCTGTGCCTCTGTGCGAGCAGTGCCATGGGCAGATGAGGCTGAGCAACTGCTTTCCAGGCTAGCCCCTTCTGGCTGCCAGCTATCTGCAGACGTTCGCACTTTCGGAGCAGGGCTGCGAAAGGAGCCTGGCTGGGACAGCGACTTTCCCAGGCTACGTTTGAGGTGGCAAGACAAGCAAGCAGCCCCAGTCTCTGTGCCTCTGTGCGAGCAGTGCCATGGGCAGATGAGGCTGAGCAACAGCTTTCCAGGGTAGCCCCTTCTGGCTGCCAGCTATCTGCAGACGTTCGCACTTTCGGAGCAGGGCTGCGAAAGGAGCCTGGCAGGTTACCCCCCTTCCCAGGCTATGTTTGAAGTTTGAGGTGGCAAGACAAGCAAGCAGCCCCAGTCTCTGTGCATCTGTGCGAGCAGTGCCATTGGCAGATGAGGCTGAGCAACAGCTTTCCAGGCTAGCCCCTTCTGGCTGCCAGCTATTTGCAGACGTTCGCACTTTCGGAGCAGGGCTGCGAAAGGAGCCTGGCAGGGACACCACTTCCCAGGCAACATTTGAAGTCTGAGGGGGCAAGGCAAGCAAGCAGTCCCAGTCTCTGTGCCTCTGTGCGAGCAGTGCCATGGGCAGATGACGCTGAGCAACAGCTTTCCAGGCTAGCCCCTTCTGCCTGCCAGCTATCTTCAGACGTTCGCACTTTCGGAGCAGGGCTGAGAAAGGAGCCTGGCAGGGGCACCCCCTTCCCAGGCTACGTTTGAAGTTTGAGGTGGCAAGACAAGCAAGCAGCCCCAGTCTCTGTGCCTCTGTGCGAGCAGTGCCATGGGCAGATGAGGCTGACAAACAGCTTTCCAGGCTAGCACCTTCTGCCTGCCAGCTATTTGCAGACGTTCGCACTTTCGGAGCAGGGCTGCGAAAGGAGCCTGGCAGGGTCCCTCACTTCCCAGGCAACATTTGAAGTTTGAGGTGGCAAGACAAGCAAGCAGCCCCAGTCTCTGTGCCTCTGTGCGAGCAGTGCCATGGGCAGATGAGGCTGACAAACAGCTTTCCAGGCTAGCCCCTTCTGCCTGCCAGCTATCTTCATACGTTCGCACTTTCGGAGCAGGGCTGCGAAAGGAGCCTGGCAGGGTCCCCCACTTCCCAGGCTACATTTGAAATCTGAGGGGGCAAGGCAAGCAACCAGCCGCAGTCTCTGTGCCTCTGTGCGAGCAGTGCCATGGGCAGATGAGGCTGAGCAACAGCTTTCCAGGCTAGCCCCTTCTGCCTGCCAGTTATCTGCAGACGTTCGCACTTTCGGAGCAGGGCTGCGAAAGGAGCCTGGCAGGGTCCCCCACTTCCCAGGCTACATTTGAAATCTGAGGGGGCAAGGCAAGCAAGCAGCCCCAGTCTCTGTGCCTCTGTGCGAGCACTGCCATGGGCAGATGAGGCTGAGCAACAGCTTTCCAGGCTAACCCCTTCTGCCTGCCAGTTATCTGCAGACGTTCGCACTTTCGGAGCAGGGCTGCGAAAGGAGCTGCAGGGACACCACTATTCCCAGCATGCGTTTGAAGTCTGAGGTGGCAAGACAAGCAAGCAGCCCCAGTCTCTGTGCCTCTGTGCGAGCAGTGCCATGGGCAGATGAGGCTGAGCAACAGCTTTCCAGGCTAGCCCCTTCTGCCTGCCAGCTATCTTCAGACGTTCGCACTTTCGGAGCAGGGCTGTGATAGGAGCCTGGCAGGGACACCACCATTCCCTACATGCGTTTGAAGTTTCAAGTGGCAAGATAAGCAAGCAGCCCCATTCTCTGTGCCTCTATGCGAACAGTGCCATGGGCAGATGAGGCTGAGCAACAGCTTTCCAGGATAGCCCCTTCTGCCTGCCAGTTATCTGCAGACGTTCGCACTTTCGGAGCAGGGCTGCAAAAGGAGCCTGGCAGGGACACCACCATTCCCAGGCTGCGTTAGAAGTCTGAGGTGGCAAGACAAGCAAGCAGCCCCAGTCTCTGTGCATCTGTGCGAGCAGTGCCATGGGCAGATGACGCTGAGCAACAGCTTTCCAGGATAGCCCCTTCTGCCTGCCAGTTATCTGCAGACGTTCGCACTTTCGGAGCAGGGCTGCAAAAGGAGCCTGGCAGGGACACCACCATTCCCAGGCTGCGTTAGAAGTCTGAGGTGGCAAGACAAGCAAGCAGCCCCATTCTCTGTGCATCTGTGCGAGCAGTGCCATTGGCAGATGACGCTGAGCAACAGCTTTCCAGGCTAGCCCCTTCTGCCTGCCAGCTATCTTCAGACGTTCGCACTTTCGGAGCAGGGCTGAGAAAGGAGCCTGGCAGGGTCACCACCTTCCCAGGCTACGTTTGAAGTTTGAGGTGGCAAGACAAGCAAGCAGCCCCAGTCTCTGTGCCTCTGTGCGAGCAGTGCCATGGGCAGATGAGGCTGACAAACAGCTTTCCAGGCTAGCCCCTTCTGCCTGCCAGCTATTTGCAGACGTTCGCACTTTCGGAGCAGGGCTGCGAAAGGAGCCTGGCAGGGTCCCCCACTTCTCAGGCAACATTTGAAGTCTGAGGGGGCAAGGCAAGCAAGCAGTCCCAGTCTCTGTGCCTCTGTGCGAGCAGTGCCATGGGCAGATGAGGCTGAGCAACAGCTTTCCAGGCTAGCCCCTTCTGCCTGCCAGTTATCTGCAGACGTTCGCACTTTCGGAGCAGGGCTGCGAAAGGAGCCTGGCAGGGACACCACCATTCCCAGGCTACGTTTGAAGTTTGAGGTGGCAAGACAAGCAAGCAGCCCCAGTCTCTGTGCCTCTGTGTGAGCAGTGCCATGGGCAGATGAGGCTGAGCAACAGCTTTCCAGGCTAGCCCCTTCTGCCTGCCAGCTATCTGCAGATGTTCGCACTTTCGGAGCAGGGCTGAGAAAGGAGCCTGGCAGGGTACCCCCCTTCCCAGGCTACGTTTGAAGTTTGAGGTGGCAAGACAAGCAAGCAGCCGCATTCTCTGTGCCTCTGTGCGAGCACTGCCATGGGTAGATGAGGCTGACAAACAGCTTTCCAGGCTAGCCCCTTCTGCCTGCCAGCTATCTTCAGACGTTCGCACTTTCGGAGCAGGGCTGCGAAAGGAGCCTGGCAGGGTCACCCCCTTCCCAGGCTACGTTTGAAGTTTGAGGTGGCAAGACAAGCAAGCAGCACCAGTCTCTGTGCCTCTGTGCGAGCAGTGCCATGGGCAGATGAGGCTGATCAACAGCTTTCCAGGATAGCCCCTTCTGGCTGCCAGCTATCTGCAGACGTTCGCACTTTCGGAGCAGGGCTGCGAAAGGAGCCTGGCTGGGACACCGACTTTCCCAGGCTACGTTTGAGGTGGCAAGACAAGCAAGCAGCCCCAGTCTCTGTGCCTCTGTGCGAGCAGTGCCATGGGCAGATGAGGCTGAGCAACAGCTTTCCAGGATAGCCCCTTCTGGCTGCCAGCTATCTGCAGACGTTCGCACTTTCGGAGCAGGGCTGCGAAAGGAGCCTGGCAGGTTACCCCCCTTCCCAGGCTACGTTTGAAGTTTGAGGTGGCAAGACAAGCAAGCAGCCCCAGTCTCTGTGCATCTGTGCGAGCAGTGCCATGGGCAGATGAGGCTGAGCAACAGCTTTCCAGGCTAGCCCCTTCTGCCTGCCAGCTATCTGCAGACGTTCGCACTTTCGGAGTAGGGCTGAGAAAGGAGCCTGGCAGGGTACACCCCTTCCCAGGCTACGTTTGAAATCTGAGGGGGCAAGGCAAGCAAGCAGCCCCAGTCTCTGTGCCTCTGTGCGAGCAGTGCCATGGGCAGATGAGGCTGAGCAACAGCTTTCCAGGCTAGCCCCTTCTGCCTGCCAGTTATCTGCAGACGTTCGCACTTTCGGAGCAGGGCTGCGAAAGGAGCCTGGCAGGGTCACCGCCTTCCCAGGCTACGTTTGAAGTTTGAGGTGGCAAGACAAGCAAGCAGCACCAGTCTCTGTGCCTCTGTGCGAGCACTGCCATGGGCAGATGAGGCTGAGCAACAGCTTTCCAGGCTAGCCCCTTCTGCCTGCCAGCTATCTGCAGACGTTCGCACGTTCGGAGCAGGGCTGCGAAAGGAGCCTGGCTGGGACACCAACTTTCCCAAGCTACGTTTGAAGTTTGAGGTGGCAAGACAAGCAAGCAGCCCCATTCTCTGTGCCTCTGTGCGAGCAGTGCCATGGGCAGATGAGGCTGAGCAACTGCTTTCCAGGCTAGCCCCTTCTGGCTGCCAGCTATCTGCAGACGTTCGCACTTTCGGAGCAGGGCTGCGAAAGGAGCCTGGCTGGGACAGCGACTTTCCCAGGCTACGTTTGAGGTGGCAAGACAAGCAAGCAGCCCCAGTCTCTGTGCCTCTGTGCGAGCAGTGCCATGGGCAGATGAGGCTGAGCAACAGCTTTCCAGGGTAGCCCCTTCTGGCTGCCAGCTATCTGCAGACGTTCGCACTTTCGGAGCAGGGCTGCGAAAGGAGCCTGGCAGGTTACCCCCCTTCCCAGGCTATGTTTGAAGTTTGAGGTGGCAAGACAAGCAAGCAGCCCCAGTCTCTGTGCATCTGTGCGAGCAGTGCCATTGGCAGATGAGGCTGAGCAACAGCTTTCCAGGCTAGCCCCTTCTGGCTGCCAGCTATTTGCAGACGTTCGCACTTTCGGAGCAGGGCTGCGAAAGGAGCCTGGCAGGGACACCACTTCCCAGGCAACATTTGAAGTCTGAGGGGGCAAGGCAAGCAAGCAGTCCCAGTCTCTGTGCCTCTGTGCGAGCAGTGCCATGGGCAGATGACGCTGAGCAACAGCTTTCCAGGCTAGCCCCTTCTGCCTGCCAGCTATCTTCAGACGTTCGCACTTTCGGAGCAGGGCTGAGAAAGGAGCCTGGCAGGGGCACCCCCTTCCCAGGCTACGTTTGAAGTTTGAGGTGGCAAGACAAGCAAGCAGCCCCAGTCTCTGTGCCTCTGTGCGAGCAGTGCCATGGGCAGATGAGGCTGACAAACAGCTTTCCAGGCTAGCACCTTCTGCCTGCCAGCTATTTGCAGACGTTCGCACTTTCGGAGCAGGGCTGCGAAAGGAGCCTGGCAGGGTCCCTCACTTCCCAGGCAACATTTGAAGTTTGAGGTGGCAAGACAAGCAAGCAGCCCCAGTCTCTGTGCCTCTGTGCGAGCAGTGCCATGGGCAGATGAGGCTGACAAACAGCTTTCCAGGCTAGCCCCTTCTGCCTGCCAGCTATCTTCATACGTTCGCACTTTCGGAGCAGGGCTGCGAAAGGAGCCTGGCAGGGTCCCCCACTTCCCAGGCTACATTTGAAATCTGAGGGGGCAAGGCAAGCAACCAGCCGCAGTCTCTGTGCCTCTGTGCGAGCAGTGCCATGGGCAGATGAGGCTGAGCAACAGCTTTCCAGGCTAGCCCCTTCTGCCTGCCAGTTATCTGCAGACGTTCGCACTTTCGGAGCAGGGCTGCGAAAGGAGCCTGGCAGGGTCCCCCACTTCCCAGGCTACATTTGAAATCTGAGGGGGCAAGGCAAGCAAGCAGCCCCAGTCTCTGTGCCTCTGTGCGAGCACTGCCATGGGCAGATGAGGCTGAGCAACAGCTTTCCAGGCTAACCCCTTCTGCCTGCCAGTTATCTGCAGACGTTCGCACTTTCGGAGCAGGGCTGCGAAAGGAGCTGCAGGGACACCACTATTCCCAGCATGCGTTTGAAGTCTGAGGTGGCAAGACAAGCAAGCAGCCCCAGTCTCTGTGCCTCTGTGCGAGCAGTGCCATGGGCAGATGAGGCTGAGCAACAGCTTTCCAGGCTAGCCCCTTCTGGCTGCCAGCTATCTGCAGACGTTCGCATTTCGGAGCAGGGCTGCGAAAGGAGCCTGGCAGGTTACCCCCCTTCCCAGGCTACGTTTGAAGTTTGAGGTGGCAAGACAAGCAAGCAGCCCCAGTCTCTGTGCCTCTGTGCGAGCAGTGCCATGGGCAGATGAGGCTGACAAACAGCTTTCCAGGCTAGCCCCTTCTGGCTGCCAGCTATTTGCAGACGTTCGCACTTTCGGAGCAGGGCTGCGAAAGGAGCCTGGCAGGGTCACCCCCTTCCCAGGCTACGTTTGAAGTTTGAGGTGGCAAGACAAGCAAGCAGCCCCAGTCTCTGTGCCTCTGTGCGAGCACTGCCATGGGCAGATGAGGCTGAGCAACAGCTTTCCAGGCTAGCCCCTTCTGGCTGCCAGCTATCTGCAGACGTTCGCACGTTCGGAGCAGGGCTGCGAAAGGAGCCTGGCTGGGACACCAACTTTCCCAGGCTACGTTTGAAGTTTGAGGTGGCAAGACAAGCAAGCAGCCCCAGTCTCTGTGCCTCTGTGCGAGCAGTGCCATGGGCAGATGAGGCTGACAAACAGCTTTCCAGGCTAGCCCCTTCTGCCTGCCAGTTATCTGCAGACGTTCGCACTTTCGGAGCAGGGCTGCGAAAGGAGCCTGGCAGGGTCACCGCCTTCCCAGGCTACGTTTGAAGTTTGAGGTGGCAAGACAAGCAAGCAGCACCAGTCTCTGTGCCTCTGTGCGAGCACTGCCATGGGCAGATGAGGCTGAGCAACAGCTTTCCAGGCTAGCACCTTCTGGCTGCCAGCTATCTGCAGACGTTCGCACTTTCGGAGCAGGGCTGCGAAAGGAGCCTGACTGGGACACCATCTTTCCCAGGCTACGTTTGAAGTTTGAGGTGGCAAGACAAGCAAGCAGCCCCATTCTCTGTGCCTCTGTGCGAGCACTGCCATGGGCAGATGAGGCTGAGCAACAGCTTTCCAGGCTAGCCCCTTCTGGCTGCCAGCTATCTGCAGACGTTCGCACTTTCGGAGCAGGGCTGTGATAGGAGCCTGGCAGGGACACCACCATTCCCAGCATGCGTTTGCAGTTTCAAGTGGCAAGAAAAGCAAGCAGCCCCAGTCTCTGTGCCTCTGTGCGAGCAGTGCCATGGGTAGATGAGGCTGAGCAACAGCTTTGCAGGCTAGCCCCTTCTGGCTGCCAGCTATCTGCAGACGTTCGCACTTTCGGAGCAGGGCTGCGAAAGGAGCCTGGCAGGTTACCCCCATTCCCAGGCTACGTTTGAAGTTTGAGGTGGCAAGACAAGCAAGCAGCCCCAGTCTCTGTGCCTCTGTGCGAGCAGTGCCATGGGCAGATGAGGCTGAGCAACAGCTTTCCAGGCTAGCCCCTTCTGGCTGCCAGCTATCTGCAGACGTTCGCACTTTCGGAGCAGGGCTGAGAAAGGAGCCTGGCAGGTTACCCCCCTTCCCTAACTACGTTTGAAGTTTGAGGTGGCAACACAAGCAAGCAGCCCCAGTCTCTGTGCCTCTGTGCGAGCAGTGCCATGGGCAGATGAGGCTGAGCAACAGCTTTCCAGGCTAGCCCCTTCTGGCTGCCAGCTATCTGCAGATGTTCGCACTTTCGGAGCAGGGCTGCGAAAGGAGCCTGGCAGGTTACCCCCCTTCCCAGGCTACGTTTGAAGTTTGAGGTGGTAAGACAATCAAGCGGCCCCAGTCTCTGTGCCTCTGTGCGAGCACTGCCATGGGCAGATGAGGCTGACAAACAGCTTTCCAGGCTAGCCCCTTCTGCCTGCCAGCTATCTTCATACGTTCGCACTTTTGGAGCAGGGCTGAGAAAGGAGCCTGGCAGGGTACCCCCCTTCCCAGGCTACGTTTGAAGTTTGAGGTGGCAAGACAAGCAAGCAGCCCCAGTCTCTGTGCCTCTGTGCGAGCAGTGCCATGGGCAGATGAGGCTGACAAACAGCTTTCCAGGCTAGCCCCTTCTGCCTGCCAGCTATTTGCAGACGTTCGCACGTTCGGAGCAGGGCTGCGAAAGGAGCCTGGCAGGGTCACCCCTTCCCAGGCTACGTTTGAAATTTGAGGTGGCAAGACAAGCAAGCAGCACCAGTCTCTGTGCCTCTGTGCGAGCACTGCCATGGGCAGATGAGGCTGAGCAACAGCTTTCCAGGCTAGCACCTTCTGGCTGCCAGCTATCTGCAGAAGTTCGCACGTTCGGAGCAGGGCTGTGATAGGAGCCTGGCTGGGACACCAACTTTCCCAGGCTGCGTTAGAAGTTTGAGGTGGCAAGACAAGCAAGCAGCCCCAGTCTCTGTGCCTCTGTGCGAGCAGTGCCATGGGCAGATGAGGCTGACAAACAGCTTTCCAGGATAGCCCCTTCTGGCTGCCAGCTATCTGCAGATGTTCGCACTTTCGGAGCAGGGCTGCGAAAGGAGCCTGGCAGGGTCACCCCCTTCCCAGGCTACGTTTGACGTTTGAGGTGGCAAGACAAGCAAGCAGCCCCATTCTCTGTGCCTCTGTGCGAGCACTGCCATGGGCAGATGAGGCTGAGCAACAGCTTTCCAGGCTAGCACCTTCTGCCTGCCAGCTATCTGCAGATGTTCGCATGTTCGGAGCAGGGCTGCGAAAGGAGCCTGGCTGGGACACCACCATTCCCAGCATGCGTTTGAAGTTTCAAGTGGCAAGATAAGCAAGCAGCCCCATTCTCTGTGCCTCTGTGCGAGCACTGCCATGGGCAGATGAGGCTGAGCAACAGCTTTCCAGGCTAGCCCCTTCTGGCTGCCAGGTATCTGCAGACGTTCGCACTTTCGGAGCAGGGCTGCGAAAGGAGCCTGGCAGGGTCACCCCCTTCCCAGGCTACGTTTGAAGTTTGAGGTGGCAAGACAAGCAAGCAGCACCAGTCTCTGTGCCTCTGTGCGAGCACTGCCATGGGCAGATGAGGCTGAGCAACAGCTTTCCAGGCTAGCCCCTTCTGGCTGCCAGCTATCTGCAGACGTTCCCACTTTCGGAGCAGGGCTGCGAAAGGAGCCTGGCTGGGACACCATCTTTCCCAGGCTACGTTTGAAGTTTGAGGTGGCAAGACAAGCAAGCAGCCCCATTCTCTGTGCCTCTGTGCGAGCACTGCCATGGGCAGATGAGGCTGAGCAACAGCTTTCCAGGATAGCCCCTTCTGGCTGCCAGCTATCTGCAGACGTTCGCACTTTCGGAGCAGGGCTGTGATAGGAGCGTGGCAGGGACACCACCATTCCCAGCATGCGTTTGCAGTTTCAAGTGGCAAGAGAAGCAAGCAGCCCCAGTCTCTGTGCCTCTATGCGAACAGTGCCATGGGCAGATGAGGCTGAGCAACAACTTTCCAGGCTAGCCCCTTCTGGCTGCCAGCTATCTGCAGACGTTCGCATTTCAAGAGCAGGTCTGCGAAAGGAGCCTGGCAGGGTCCCCCACTTCCCAGGCAACATTTGAAGTTTGAGGTGTCAAGACAAGCAAGCAGCCGCATTCTCTGTGCCTCTGTGCGAGCACTGCCATGGGTAGATGAGGCTGAGCAACAGCTTTCCAGGCTAGCCCCTTCTGCCTGCCAGCTATCTGCAGACGTTCGCACTTTCGGAGCAGGGCTGTGATAGGAGCCTGGCAGGGACACCACCATTCCCTACATGCGTTTGAAGTTTCAAGTGGCAAGATAAGCAAGCAGCCCCATTCTCTGTGCCTCTATGCGAACAGTGCCATGGGCAGATGAGGCTGAGCAACAGCTTTCCAGGCTATCACCTTCCGCCTGCCAGCTATCTGCAGACGTTCGCACTTTCGGAGCAGGGCTGCGAAAGGAGCCTGGCAGGGGACACCAACTTTCCCAGGCTACGTTTGAAGTTTGAGGTGGCAAGACAAGCAAGCAGCCCCAGTCTCTGTGCATCTGTGCGAGCAGTGCCATGGGCAGATGAGGCTGACAAACAGCTTTCCAGGCTAGCCCCTTCTGGCTGCCAGCTATCTGCAGACGTTCGCACTTTCGGAGTAGGGCTGAGAAAGGAGCCTGGCAGGGTGCACCCGTTCCCAGGCTACGTTTGAAGTTTGAGGTGGCAAGATAAGCAAGCAGCCCCAGTCTCTGTGCCTCTGTGCGAGCAGTGCCATGGGCAGATGAGGCTGACAAACAGCTTTCCAGGCTAGCCCCTTCTGCCTGCCAGCTATTTGCAGACGTTCGCACTTTCGGAGCAGGGCTGCAAAAGGAGCCTGGCAGGGTCCCCCACTTCCCAGGCTACATTTGAAATCTGAGGGGGCAAGGCAAGCAAGCAGCCCCAGTCTCTGTGCCTCTGTGCGAGCAGTGCCATGGGCAGATGAGGCTGAGCAACAGCTTTCCAGGCTAGCCCCTTCTGCCTGCCAGTTATCTGCAGACGTTCGCACTTTCGGAGCAGGGCTGCGAAAGGAGCCTGGCAGGGTCACCGCCTTCCCAGGCTACGTTTGAAGTTTGAGGTGGCAAGACAAGCAAGCAGCCCCAGTCTCTGTGCCTCTGTGCGAGCACTGCCATGGGCAGATGAGGCTGAGCAACAGCTTTCCAGGCTAGCCCCTTCTGGCTGCCAGCTATCTGCAGACGTTCGCACGTTCGGAGCAGGGCTGTGAAAGGAGCCTGGCTGGGACACCAACTTTCCCAGGCTACGTTTGAAGTTTGAGGTGGCAAGACAAGCAAGCAGCCCCATTCTCTGTGCCTCTGTGCGATCAGTGCCATGGGCAGATGAGGCTGAGCAACAGCTTTCCAGGCTAGCCCCTTCTGCCTGCCAGCTATCTGCAGACGTTCGCACTTTCGGAGCAGGGCTGCGAAAGGAGCGTGGCTGGGACATCGACTTTCTCAGGTTACGTTTGAGGTGGCAAGACAAGCAAGCAGCCCCAGTCTCTGTGCCTCTGTGCGAGCAGTGCCATGGGCAGATGAGGCTGAGCAACAGCTTTCCAGGGTAGCCCCTTCTGGCTGCCAGCTATCTGCAGACGTTCGCACTTTCGGAGCAGGGCTGCGAAAGGAGCCTGGCAGGTTACCCCCCTTCCCAGGCTACGTTTGAAGTTTGAGGTGGCAAGACAAGCAAGCAGCCCCAGTCTCTGTGCATCTGTGCGAGCAGTGCCATTGGCAGATGAGGCTGAGCAACAGCTTTCCAGGCTAGCCCCTTCTGGCTGCCAGCTATTTGCAGACGTTCGCACTTTCAGAGCAGGGCTGCGAAAGGAGCCTGGCAGGGACACCACTTCCCAGGCAACATTTGAAGTCTGAGGGGGCAAGGCAAGCAAGCAGTCCCAGTCTCTGTGCCTCTGTGCGAGCAGTGCCATGGGCAGATGAGGCTGAGCAACAGCTTTCCAGGCTAGCCCCTTCTACCTGCCAGTTATCTGCAGACGTTCGCACTTTCGGAGCAGGGCTGCGAAAGGAGCCTGGCAGGGACACCACCATTCCCAGGCTGCGTTAGAAGTCTGAGGTGGCAAGACAAGCAAGCAGCCCCAGTCTCTGTGCATCTGTGCGAGCAGTGCCATGGGCAGATGACGCTGAGCAACAGCTTTCTAGGCTAGCCCCTTCTGCCTGCCAGCTATCTTCAGACGTTCGCACTTTCGGAGCAGGGCTGTGATAGGAGCCTGGCAGGGACACCACCATTCCCTACATGCGTTTGAAGTTTCAAGTGGCAAGATAAGCAAGCAGCCCCATTCTCTGTGCCTCTATGCGAACAGTGCCATGGGCAGATGAGGCTGAGCAACAGCTTTCCAGGATAGCCCCTTCTGCCTGCCAGTTATCTGCAGACGTTCGCACTTTCGGAGCAGGGCTGCAAAAGGAGCCTGGCAGGGACACCACCATTCCCAGGCTGCGTTAGAAGTCTGAGGTGGCAAGACAAGCAAGCAGCCCCAGTCTCTGTGCATCTGTGCGAGCAGTGCCATGGGCAGATGACGCTGAGCAACAGCTTTCCAGGATAGCCCCTTCTGCCTGCCAGTTATCTGCAGACGTTCGCACTTTCGGAGCAGGGCTGCAAAAGGAGCCTGGCAGGGACACCACCATTCCCAGGCTGCGTTAGAAGTCTGAGGTGGCAAGACAAGCAAGCAGCCCCATTCTCTGTGCATCTGTGCGAGCAGTGCCATGGGCAGATGACGCTGAGCAACAGCTTTCCAGGCTAGCCCCTTCTGCCTGCCAGCTATCTTCAGACGTTCGCACTTTCGGAGCAGGGCTGAGAAAGGAGCCTGGCAGGGTCACCACCTTCCCAGGCTACGTTTGAAGTTTGAGGTGGCAAGACAAGCAAGCAGCCCCAGTCTCTGTGCCTCTGTGCGAGCAGTGCCATGGGCAGATGAGGCTGACAAACAGCTTTCCAGGCTAGCCCCTTCTGCCTGCCAGCTATTTGCAGACGTTCGCACTTTCGGAGCAGGGCTGCGAAAGGAGCCTGGCAGGGTCCCCCACTTCTCAGGCAACATTTGAAGTCTGAGGGGGCAAGGCAAGCAAGCAGTCCCAGTCTCTGTGCCTCTGTGCGAGCAGTGCCATGGGCAGATGAGGCTGAGCAACAGCTTTCCAGGCTAGCCCCTTCTGCCTGCCAGTTATCTGCAGACGTTCGCACTTTCGGAGCAGGGCTGCGAAAGGAGCCTGGCAGGGACACCACCATTCCCAGGCTACGTTTGAAGTTTGAGGTGGCAAGACAAGCAAGCAGCCCCAGTCTCTGTGCCTCTGTGTGAGCAGTGCCATGGGCAGATGAGGCTGAGCAACAGCTTTCCAGGCTAGCCCCTTCTGCCTGCCAGCTATCTGCAGATGTTCGCACTTTCGGAGCAGGGCTGAGAAAGGAGCCTGGCAGGGTACCCCCCTTCCCAGGCTACGTTTGAAGTTTGAGGTGGCAAGACAAGCAAGCAGCCGCATTCTCTGTGCCTCTGTGCGAGCACTGCCATGGGTAGATGAGGCTGACAAACAGCTTTCCAGGCTAGCCCCTTCTGCCTGCCAGCTATCTTCAGACGTTCGCACTTTCGGAGCAGGGCTGAGAAAGGAGCCTGGCAGGGTCACCCCCTTCCCAGGCTACGTTTGAAGTTTGAGGTGGCAAGACAAGCAAGCAGCACCAGTCTCTGTGCCTCTGTGCGAGCACTGCCATGGGCAGATGAGGCTGAGCAACAGCTTTCCAGGCTAGCACCTTCTGGCTGCCAGCTATTTGCAGACGTTCGCACGTTTGGAGCACGGCTGCGAAAGGAGCCTGGCTGGGACACCAACTTTCCCAAGCTACGTTTGAAGTTTGAGGTGGCAAGACAAGCAAGCAGCCCCATTCTCTGTGCCTCTGTGCGAGCAGTGCCATGGGCAGATGAGGCTGATCAACAGCTTTCCAGGATAGCCCCTTCTGGCTGCCAGCTATCTGCAGACGTTCGCACTTTCGGAGCAGGGCTGCGAAAGGAGCCTGGCTGGGACACCGACTTTCCCAGGCTACGTTTGAGGTGGCAAGACAAGCAAGCAGCCCCAGTCTCTGTGCCTCTGTGCGAGCAGTGCCATGGGCAGATGAGGCTGAGCAACAGCTTTCCAGGATAGCCCCTTCTGGCTGCCAGCTATCTGCAGACGTTCGCACTTTCGGAGCAGGGCTGCGAAAGGAGCCTGGCAGGTTACCCCCCTTCCCAGGCTACGTTTGAAGTTTGAGGTGGCAAGACAAGCAAGCAGCCCCAGTCTCTGTGCATCTGTGCGAGCAGTGCCATGGGCAGATGAGGCTGAGCAACAGCTTTCCAGGCTAGCCCCTTCTGCCTGCCAGCTATCTGCAGACGTTCGCACTTTCGGAGTAGGGCTGAGAAAGGAGCCTGGCAGGGTACACCCCTTCCCAGGCTACGTTTGAAATCTGAGGGGGCAAGGCAAGCAAGCAGCCCCAGTCTCTGTGCCTCTGTGCGAGCAGTGCCATGGGCAGATGAGGCTGAGCAACAGCTTTCCAGGCTAGCCCCTTCTGCCTGCCAGTTATCTGCAGACGTTCGCACTTTCGGAGCAGGGCTGCGAAAGGAGCCTGGCAGGGTCACCGCCTTCCCAGGCTACGTTTGAAGTTTGAGGTGGCAAGACAAGCAAGCAGCACCAGTCTCTGTGCCTCTGTGCGAGCACTGCCATGGGCAGATGAGGCTGAGCAACAGCTTTCCAGGCTAGCCCCTTCTGCCTGCCAGCTATCTGCAGACGTTCGCACGTTCGGAGCAGGGCTGCGAAAGGAGCCTGGCTGGGACACCAACTTTCCCAAGCTACGTTTGAAGTTTGAGGTGGCAAGACAAGCAAGCAGCCCCATTCTCTGTGCCTCTGTGCGAGCAGTGCCATGGGCAGATGAGGCTGAGCAACTGCTTTCCAGGCTAGCCCCTTCTGGCTGCCAGCTATCTGCAGACGTTCGCACTTTCGGAGCAGGGCTGCGAAAGGAGCCTGGCTGGGACAGCGACTTTCCCAGGCTACGTTTGAGGTGGCAAGACAAGCAAGCAGCCCCAGTCTCTGTGCCTCTGTGCGAGCAGTGCCATGGGCAGATGAGGCTGAGCAACAGCTTTCCAGGGTAGCCCCTTCTGGCTGCCAGCTATCTGCAGACGTTCGCACTTTCGGAGCAGGGCTGCGAAAGGAGCCTGGCAGGTTACCCCCCTTCCCAGGCTATGTTTGAAGTTTGAGGTGGCAAGACAAGCAAGCAGCCCCAGTCTCTGTGCATCTGTGCGAGCAGTGCCATTGGCAGATGAGGCTGAGCAACAGCTTTCCAGGCTAGCCCCTTCTGGCTGCCAGCTATTTGCAGACGTTCGCACTTTCGGAGCAGGGCTGCGAAAGGAGCCTGGCAGGGACACCACTTCCCAGGCAACATTTGAAGTCTGAGGGGGCAAGGCAAGCAAGCAGTCCCAGTCTCTGTGCCTCTGTGCGAGCAGTGCCATGGGCAGATGACGCTGAGCAACAGCTTTCCAGGCTAGCCCCTTCTGCCTGCCAGCTATCTTCAGACGTTCGCACTTTCGGAGCAGGGCTGAGAAAGGAGCCTGGCAGGGGCACCCCCTTCCCAGGCTACGTTTGAAGTTTGAGGTGGCAAGACAAGCAAGCAGCCCCAGTCTCTGTGCCTCTGTGCGAGCAGTGCCATGGGCAGATGAGGCTGACAAACAGCTTTCCAGGCTAGCCCCTTCTGCCTGCCAGCTATTTGCAGACGTTCGCACTTTCGGAGCAGGGCTGCGAAAGGAGCCTGGCAGGGTCCCTCACTTCCCAGGCAACATTTGAAGTTTGAGGTGGCAAGACAAGCAAGCAGCCCCAGTCTCTGTGCCTCTGTGCGAGCAGTGCCATGGGCAGATGAGGCTGACAAACAGCTTTCCAGGCTAGCCCCTTCTGCCTGCCAGCTATCTTCATACGTTCGCACTTTCGGAGCAGGGCTGCGAAAGGAGCCTGGCAGGGTCCCCCACTTCCCAGGCTACATTTGAAATCTGAGGGGGCAAGGCAAGCAACCAGCCGCAGTCTCTGTGCCTCTGTGCGAGCAGTGCCATGGGCAGATGAGGCTGAGCAACAGCTTTCCAGGCTAGCCCCTTCTGCCTGCCAGTTATCTGCAGACGTTCGCACTTTCGGAGCAGGGCTGCGAAAGGAGCCTGGCAGGGTCCCCCACTTCCCAGGCTACATTTGAAATCTGAGGGGGCAAGGCAAGCAAGCAGCCCCAGTCTCTGTGCCTCTGTGCGAGCACTGCCATGGGCAGATGAGGCTGAGCAACAGCTTTCCAGGCTAACCCCTTCTGCCTGCCAGTTATCTGCAGACGTTCGCACTTTCGGAGCAGGGCTGCGAAAGGAGCTGCAGGGACACCACTATTCCCAGCATGCGTTTGAAGTCTGAGGTGGCAAGACAAGCAAGCAGCCCCAGTCTCTGTGCCTCTGTGCGAGCAGTGCCATGGGCAGATGAGGCTGAGCAACAGCTTTCCAGGCTAGCCCCTTCTGGCTGCCAGCTATCTGCAGACGTTCGCATTTCGGAGCAGGGCTGCGAAAGGAGCCTGGCAGGTTACCCCCCTTCCCAGGCTACGTTTGAAGTTTGAGGTGGCAAGACAAGCAAGCAGCCCCAGTCTCTGTGCCTCTGTGCGAGCAGTGCCATGGGCAGATGAGGCTGACAAACAGCTTTCCAGGCTAGCCCCTTCTGGCTGCCAGCTATTTGCAGACGTTCGCACTTTCGGAGCAGGGCTGCGAAAGGAGCCTGGCAGGGTCACCCCCTTCCCAGGCTACGTTTGAAGTTTGAGGTGGCAAGACAAGCAAGCAGCCCCAGTCTCTGTGCCTCTGTGCGAGCACTGCCATGGGCAGATGAGGCTGAGCAACAGCTTTCCAGGCTAGCCCCTTCTGGCTGCCAGCTATCTGCAGACGTTCGCACGTTCGGAGCAGGGCTGCGAAAGGAGCCTGGCTGGGACACCAACTTTCCCAGGCTACGTTTGAAGTTTGAGGTGGCAAGACAAGCAAGCAGCCCCAGTCTCTGTGCCTCTGTGCGAGCAGTGCCATGGGCAGATGAGGCTGACAAACAGCTTTCCAGGCTAGCCCCTTCTGCCTGCCAGTTATCTGCAGACGTTCGCACTTTCGGAGCAGGGCTGCGAAAGGAGCCTGGCAGGGTCACCGCCTTCCCAGGCTACGTTTGAAGTTTGAGGTGGCAAGACAAGCAAGCAGCACCAGTCTCTGTGCCTCTGTGCGAGCACTGCCATGGGCAGATGAGGCTGAGCAACAGCTTTCCAGGCTAGCACCTTCTGGCTGCCAGCTATCTGCAGACGTTCGCACTTTCGGAGCAGGGCTGCGAAAGGAGCCTGACTGGGACACCATCTTTCCCAGGCTACGTTTGAAGTTTGAGGTGGCAAGACAAGCAAGCAGCCCCATTCTCTGTGCCTCTGTGCGAGCACTGCCATGGGCAGATGAGGCTGAGCAACAGCTTTCCAGGCTAGCCCCTTCTGGCTGCCAGCTATCTGCAGACGTTCGCACTTTCGGAGCAGGGCTGTGATAGGAGCCTGGCAGGGACACCACCATTCCCAGCATGCGTTTGCAGTTTCAAGTGGCAAGAGAAGCAAGCAGCCCCAGTCTCTGTGCCTCTGTGCGAGCAGTGCCATGGGTAGATGAGGCTGAGCAACAGCTTTGCAGGCTAGCCCCTTCTGGCTGCCAGCTATCTGCAGACGTTCGCACTTTCGGAGCAGGGCTGCGAAAGGAGCCTGGCAGGTTACCCCCATTCCCAGGCTACGTTTGAAGTTTGAGGTGGCAAGACAAGCAAGCAGCCCCAGTCTCTGTGCCTCTGTGCGAGCAGTGCCATGGGCAGATGAGGCTGAGCAACAGCTTTCCAGGCTAGCCCCTTCTGGCTGCCAGCTATCTGCAGACGTTCGCACTTTCGGAGCAGGGCTGAGAAAGGAGCCTGGCAGGTTACCCCCCTTCCCTAACTACGTTTGAAGTTTGAGGTGGCAACACAAGCAAGCAGCCCCAGTCTCTGTGCCTCTGTGCGAGCAGTGCCATGGGCAGATGAGGCTGAGCAACAGCTTTCCAGGCTAGCCCCTTCTGGCTGCCAGCTATCTGCAGATGTTCGCACTTTCGGAGCAGGGCTGCGAAAGGAGCCTGGCAGGTTACCCCCCTTCCCAGGCTACGTTTGAAGTTTGAGGTGGTAAGACAATCAAGCGGCCCCAGTCTCTGTGCCTCTGTGCGAGCACTGCCATGGGCAGATGAGGCTGACAAACAGCTTTCCAGGCTAGCCCCTTCTGCCTGCCAGCTATCTTCATACGTTCGCACTTTTGGAGCAGGGCTGAGAAAGGAGCCTGGCAGGGTACCCCCCTTCCCAGGCTACGTTTGAAGTTTGAGGTGGCAAGACAAGCAAGCAGCCCCAGTCTCTGTGCCTCTGTGCGAGCAGTGCCATGGGCAGATGAGGCTGACAAACAGCTTTCCAGGCTAGCCCCTTCTGCCTGCCAGCTATTTGCAGACGTTCGCACGTTCGGAGCAGGGCTGCGAAAGGAGCCTGGCAGGGTCACCCCTTCCCAGGCTACGTTTGAAATTTGAGGTGGCAAGACAAGCAAGCAGCACCAGTCTCTGTGCCTCTGTGCGAGCACTGCCATGGGCAGATGAGGCTGAGCAACAGCTTTCCAGGCTAGCACCTTCTGGCTGCCAGCTATCTGCAGAAGTTCGCACGTTCGGAGCAGGGCTGTGATAGGAGCCTGGCTGGGACACCAACTTTCCCAGGCTGCGTTAGAAGTTTGAGGTGGCAAGACAAGCAAGCAGCCCCAGTCTCTGTGCCTCTGTGCGAGCAGTGCCATTTGCAGATGAGGCTGACAAACAGCTTTCCAGGATAGCCCCTTCTGGCTGCCAGCTATCTGCAGATGTTCGCACTTTCGGAGCAGGGCTGCGAAAGGAGCCTGGCAGGGTCACCCCCTTCCCAGGCTACGTTTGACGTTTGAGGTGGCAAGACAAGCAAGCAGCCCCATTCTCTGTGCCTCTGTGCGAGCACTGCCATGGGCAGATGAGGCTGAGCAACAGCTTTCCAGGCTAGCACCTTCTGCCTGCCAGCTATCTGCAGATGTTCGCATGTTCGGAGCAGGGCTGCGAAAGGAGCCTGGCTGGGACACCACCATTCCCAGCATGCGTTTGAAGTTTCAAGTGGCAAGATAAGCAAGCAGCCCCATTCTCTGTGCCTCTGTGCGAGCACTGCCATGGGCAGATGAGGCTGAGCAACAGCTTTCCAGGCTAGCCCCTTCTGGCTGCCAGGTATCTGCAGACGTTCGCACTTTCGGAGCAGGGCTGCGAAAGGAGCCTGGCAGGGTCACCCCCTTCCCAGGCTACGTTTGAAGTTTGAGGTGGCAAGACAAGCAAGCAGCACCAGTCTCTGTGCCTCTGTGCGAGCACTGCCATGGGCAGATGAGGCTGAGCAACAGCTTTCCAGGCTAGCCCCTTCTGGCTGCCAGCTATCTGCAGACGTTCCCACTTTCGGAGCAGGGCTGCGAAAGGAGCCTGGCTGGGACACCATCTTTCCCAGGCTACGTTTGAAGTTTGAGGTGGCAAGACAAGCAAGCAGCCCCATTCTCTGTGCCTCTGTGCGAGCACTGCCATGGGCAGATGAGGCTGAGCAACAGCTTTCCAGGCTAGCCCCTTCTGGCTGCCAGCTATCTGCAGACGTTCGCACTTTCGGAGCAGGGCTGTGATAGGAGCGTGGCAGGGACACCACCATTCCCAGCATGCGTTTGCAGTTTCAAGTGGCAAGAGAAGCAAGCAGCCCCAGTCTCTGTGCCTCTATGCGAACAGTGCCATGGGCAGATGAGGCTGAGCAACAACTTTCCAGGCTAGCCCCTTCTGGCTGCCAGCTATCTGCAGACGTTCGCATTTCAAGAGCAGGTCTGCGAAAGGAGCCTGGCTGGGACACCAACTTTCCCAGGCTACGTTTGAGGTGGCAAGACAAGCAAGCAGCCCCAGTCTCTGTGCCTCTGTGCGAGCACTGCCATGGGCAGATGAGGCTGAGCAACAGCTTTCCAGGCTAGCCCCTTCTGGCTGCCAGCTATCTGCAGACGTTCGCACTTTCGGAGCAGGGCTGCGAAAGGAGCCTGGCAGGTTACCCCCCTTCCCAGGCTACGTTTGAAGTTTGAGGTGGCAAGACAAGCAAGCAGCCCCAGTCTCTGTGCCTCTGTGCGAGCAGTGCCATGGGCAGATGAGGCTGAGCAACAGCTTTCCAGGCTAGCCCCTTCTGCCTGCCAGCTATTTGCAGACGTTCGCACTTTCAGAGCAGGGCTGAGAAAGGAGCCTGGAAGGTTACCCCCCTTCCCTAACTACGTTTGAAGTTTGAGGTGGCAAGACAAGCAAGCAGCCCCAGTCTCTGTGCCTCTGTGCGAGCAGTGCCATGGGCAGATGAGGCTGAGCAACAGCTTTCCAGGCTAGCCCCTTCTGGCTGCCAGCTATCTGCAGATGTTCGCACTTTCGGAGCAGGGCTGCGAAAGGAGCCTGGCAGGTTACCCCCCTTCCCAGGCTACGTTTGAAGTTTGAGGTGGCAAGACAAGCAAGCGGCCCCAGTCTCTGTGCCTCTGTGCGAGCACTGCCATGGGCAGATGAGGCTGAGCAACAGCTTTCCAGGCTAGCCCCTTCTGCCTGCCAGCTATTTGCAGACGTTCGCACTTTTGGAGCAGGGCTGAGAAAGGAGCCTGGCAGGTTACCCCCCTTCCCAGGCTACGTTTGAAGTTTGAGGTGGCAAGACAAGCAAGCAGCCCCAGTCTCTGTGCCTCTGTGCGAGCAGTGCCATGGGCAGATGAGGCTGACAAACAGCTTTCCAGGCTAGCCCCTTCTGCCTGCCAGCTATTTGCAGACGTTCGCACTTTCGGAGCAGGGCTGCGAAAGGAGCCTGGCAGGGTCACCCCTTCCCAGGCTACGTTTGAAGTTTGAGGTGGCAAGACAAGCAAGCAGCCCCATTCTCTGTGCCTCTGTGCGAGCACTGCCATGGGCAGATGAGGCTGAGCAACAGCTTTCCAGGCTAGCACCTTCTGCCTGCCAGCTATCTGCAGATGTTCGCACGTTCGGAGCAGGGCTGCGAAAGGAGCCTGGCTGGGACACCACCATTCCCAGCATGCGTTTGAAGTTTCAAGTGGCAAGATAAGCAAGCAGCCCCATTCTCTGTGCCTCTATGCGAACAGTGCCATGGGCAGATGAGGCTGAGCAACAGCTTTCCAGGCTAGCCCCTTCTGCCTGCCAGCTATCTTCAGACGTTCGCACTTTCGGAGCAGGGCTGCGAAAGGAGCCTGGCAGGTTACCCCCCTTCCCAGGCTACGTTTGAAGTTTGAGGTGGCAAGACAAGCAAGCAGCCCCAGTCTCTGTGCCTCTGTGCGAGCAGTGCCATGGGCAGATGAGGCTGACAAACAGCTTTCCAGGCTAGCCCCTTCTGCCTGCCAGCTATTTGCAGACGTTCGCACTTTCGGAGCAGGGCTGCGAAAGGAGCCTGGCAGGGTCACCCCCTTCCCAGGCTACGTTTGAAGTTTGAGGTGGCAAGACAAGCAAGCAGCACCAGTCTCTGTGCCTCTGTGCGAGCACTGCCATGGGCAGATGAGGCTGAGCAACAGCTTTGTAGGCTAGCACCTTCTGGCTGCCAGCTATCTGCAGACGTTCGCACATTCGGAGGAGGGCTGCGAAAGGAGCCTGGCTGGGACACCACCTTTCCCAGGCTACGTTTGAAGTTTGAGGTGGCAAGACAAGCAAGCAGCCCCATTCTCTGTGCCTCTGTGCGAGCACTGCCATGGGCAGATGAGGCTGAGCAACAGCTTTCCAGGATAGCCCCTTCTGGCTGCCAGCTATTTGCAGACGTTCGCACTTTCGGAGCAGGGCTGTGATAGGAGCCTGGCTGGGACACCAACTTTCCCAGGCTGCGTTAGACGTTTGAGGTGGCAAGACAAGCAAGCAGCACCAGTCTCTGTGCCTCTGTGCGAGCAGTGCCATGGGCAGATGAGGCTGACAAACAGCTTTCCAGGCTAGCCCCTTCTGGCTGCCACCTATCTGCAGATGTTCGCACTTTCGGAGCAGGGCTGAGAAAGGAGCCTGGCAGGGTCACCCCCTTCCCAGGCTACGTTTGAAGTTTGAGGTGGCAAGACAAGCAAGCAGCCCCATTCTCTGTGCCTCTGTGCGAGCACTGCCATGGGCAGATGAGGCTGAGCAACAGCTTTCCAGGATAGCCCCTTCTGGCTGCCAGCTATCTGCAGACGTTCGCACTTTCGGAGCAGGGCTGCGAAAGGAGCCTGGCAGGGACACCACAATTCCCAGCATGCGTTTGAAGTTTCAAGTGGCAAGAGAAGCAAGCAGCCCCATTCTCTGTGCCTCTATGCGAACAGTGCCATGGGCAGATGAGGCTGAGCAACAACTTTCCAGGCTATCACCTTCTGGCTGCCAGCTATCTGCAGACGTTCGCATTTCAAGAGCAGGGCTGCGAAAGGAGCCTGGCTGGGACACCAACTTTCCCAGGCTACGTTTGAGGTGGCAAGACAAGCAAGCAGCCCCAGTCTCTGTGCCTCTGTGCGAGCAGTGCCATGGGCAGATGAGGCTGAGCAACAGCTTTCCAGGCTAGCCCCTTCTGGCTGCCAGCTATCTTCAGACGTTCGCACTTTCGGAGCAGGGCTGAGAAAGGAGCCTGGCAGGTTACCTCCCTTCCCTAACTACGTTTGAAGTTTGAGGTGGCAAGACAAGCAAGCAGCCCCAGTCTCTGTGCCTCTGTGCGAGCAGTGCCATGGGCAGATGAGGCTGAGCAACAGCTTTCCAGGCTAGCCCCTTCTGCCTGCCAGTTATCTGCAGACGTTCGCACTTTCGGAGCAGGGCTGCGAAAGGAGCCTGGCAGGGTCACCGCCTTCCCAGGTTACGTTTGAAGTTTGAGGTGGCAAGACAAGCAAGCAGCACCATTCTCTGTGCCTCTGTGCGAGCACTGCCATGGGCAGATGAGGCTGAGCAACAGCTTTCCAGGCTAGCACCTTCTGGCTGCCAGCTATCTGCAGACGTTCGCACTTTCGGAGCAGGGCTGCGAAAGGAGCCTGGCTGGGACACCATCTTTCCCAGGCTACGTTTGAAGTTTGAGGTGGCAAGACAAGCAAGCAGCCCCATTCTCTGTGCCTCTGTGCGAGCACTGCCATGGGCAGATGAGGCTGAGCAACAGCTTTCCAGGATAGCCCCTTCTGGCTGCCAGCTATCTGCAGACGTTCGCACTTTCGGAGCAGGGCTGTGATAGGAGCCTGGCAGGGACACCACCATTCCCAGCATGCGTTTGCAGTTTCAAGTGGCAAGAGAAGCAAGCAGCCCCAGTCTCTGTGCCTCTGTGCGAGCAGTGCCATGGGCAGATGAGGCTGAGCAACAGCTTTCCAGGCTAGCCCCTTCTGGCTGCCAGCTATCTGCAGACGTTCGCACTTTCGGAGCAGGGCTGCGAAAGGAGCCTGGCAGGTTACCCCCATTCCCAGGCTACGTTTGAAGTTTGAGGTGGCAAGACAAGCAAGCAGCCCCAGTCTCTGTGCCTCTGTGCGAGCAGTGCCATGGGCAGATGAGGCTGAGCAACAGCTTTCCAGGCTAGCCCCTTCTGGCTGCCAGCTATCTGCAGACGTTCGCACTTTCGGAGCAGGGCTGAGAAAGGAGCCTGGCAGGTTACCCCCCTTCCCTAACTACGTTTGAAGTTTGAGGTGGCAACACAAGCAAGCAGCCCCAGTCTCTGTGCCTCTGTGCGAGCAGTGCCATGGGCAGATGAGGCTGAGCAACAGCTTTCCAGGCTAGCCCCTTCTGCCTTCCAGCTATCTGCAGATGTTCGCACTTTCGGAGCAGGGCTGCGAAAGGAGCCTGGCAGGTTACCCCCCTTCCCAGGCTACGTTTGAAGTTTGAGGTGGCAAGACAAGCAAGCGGCCCCAGTCTCTGTGCCTCTGTGCGAGCACTGCCATGGGCAGATGAGGCTGACAAACAGCTTTCCAGGCTAGCCCCTACTGCCTGCCAGCTATCTTCATACGTTCGCAGTTTTGGAGCAGGGCTGAGAAAGGAGCCTGGCAGGGTACCCCCCTTCCCAGGCTACGTTTGAAGTTTGAGGTGGCAAGACAAGCAAGCAGCCCCAGTCTCTGTGCCTCTGTGCGAGCAGTGCCATGGGCAGATGAGGCTGACAAACAGCTTTCCAGGCTAGCCCCTTCTGCCTGCCAGCTATTTGCAGACGTTCGCACGTTCGGAGCAGGGCTGCGAAAGGAGCCTGGCAGGGTCACCCCTTCCCAGGCTACGTTTGAAATTTGGGGTGGCAAGACAAGCAAGCAGCCCCAGTCTCTGTGCCTCTGTGCGAGCACTGCCATGGGCAGATGAGGCTGAGCAACAGCTTTCCAGGCTAGCACCTTCTGGCTGCCAGCTATCTGCAGACGTTCGCACGTTCGGAGCAGGGCTGTGATAGGAGCCTGGCTGGGACACCAACTTTCCCAGGCTGCGTTAGAAGTTTGAGGTGGCAAGACATGCAAGCAGCCCCAGTCTCTGTGCCTCTGTGCGAGCAGTGCCATGGGCAGATGAGGCTGACAAACAGCTTTCCAGGCTAGCCCCTTCTGGCTGCCAGGTATCTGCAGACGTTCGCACTTTCGGAGCAGGGCTGCGATAGGAGCCTGGCAGGGTCACCCCCTTCCCAGGCTACGTTTGAAGTTTGAGGTGGCAAGACAAGCAAGCAGCCCCATTCTCTGTGCCTCTGTGCGAGCACTGCCATGGGCAGATGAGGCTGAGCAACAGCTTTCCAGGCTAGCACCTTCTGCCTGCCAGCTATCTGCAGATGTTCGCATGTTCGGAGCAGGGCTGCGAAAGGAGCCTGGCTGGGACACCACCATTCCCAGCATGCGTTTGAAGTTTCAAGTGGCAAGATAAGCAAGCAGCCCCATTCTCTGTGCCTCTGTGCGAGCACTGCCATGGGCAGATGAGGCTGAGCAACAGCTTTCCAGGCTAGCCCCTTCTGGCTGCCAGGTATCTGCAGACGTTCGCACTTTCGGAGCAGGGCTGCGATAGGAGCCTGGCAGGGTCACCCCCTTCCCAGGCTACGTTTGAAGTTTGAGGTGGCAAGACAAGCAAGCAGCACCAGTCTCTGTGCCTCTGTGCGAGCACTGCCATGGGCAGATGAGGCTGAGCAACAGCTTTCCAGGCTAGCACCTTCTGGCTGCCAGCTATCTGCAGACGTTCCCACTTTCGGAGCAGGGCTGCGAAAGGAGCCTGACTGGGACACCATCTTTCCCAGGCTACGTTTGAAGTTTGAGGTGGCAAGACAAGCAAGCAGCCCCATTCTCTGTGCCTCTGTGCGAGCAGTGCCATGGGCAGATGAGGCTGAGCAACAGCTTTCCAGGCTAGCCCCTTCTGGCTGCCAGCTATCTGCAGACGTTCACACTTTCGGAGCAGGGCTGTGATAGGAGCCTGGCAGGGACACCACCATTCCCAGCATGCGTTTGCAGTTTCAAGTGGCAAGAGAAGCAAGCAGCCCCAGTCTCTGTGCCTCTATGCGAACAGTGCCATGGGCAGATGAGGCTGAGCAACAACTTTCCAGGCTAGCCCCTTCTGGCTGCCAGCTATCTGCAGACGTTCGCATTTCAAGAGCAGGTCTGCGAAAGGAGCCTGGCTGGGACACCAAGTTTCCCAGGCTACGTTTGAGGTGGCAAGACAAGCAAGCAGCCCCAGTCTCTGTGCCTCTGTGCGAGCACTGCCATGGGCAGATGAGGCTGAGCAACAGCTTTCCAGGCTAGCCCCTTCTGGCTGCCAGCTATCTGCAGACGTTCGCACTTTCGGAGCAGGGCTGCGAAAGTAGCCTGGCAGGTTACCCCCCTTCCCAGGCTACGTTTGAAGTTTGAGGTGGCAAGACAAGCAAGCAGCCCCAGTCTCTGTGCCTCTGTGCGAGCAGTGCCATGGGCAGATGAGGCTGACAAACAGCTTTCCAGGCTAGCCCCTTCTGCCTGCCAGCTATCTGCAGACGTTCGCACTTTCAGAGCAGGGCTGAGAAAGGAGCCTGGAAGGTTACCCCCCTTCCCTAACTACGTTTGAAGTTTGAGGTGGCAAGACAAGCAAGCAGCCCCAGTCTCTGTGCCTCTGTGCGAGCAGTGCCATGGGCAGATGAGGCTGAGCAACAGCTTTCCAGGCTAGCCCCTTCTGGCTGCCAGCTATCTGCAGATGTTCGCACTTTCGGAGCAGGGCTGCGAAAGGAGCCTGGCAGGTTACCCCCCTTCCCAGGCTACGTTTGAAGTTTGAGGTGGCAAGACAAGCAAGCGGCCCCAGTCTCTGTGCCTCTGTGCGAGCAGTGCCATGGGCAGATGAGGCTGAGCAACAGCTTTCCAGGCTAGCCCCTTCTGCCTGCCAGCTATTTGCAGACGTTCGCACTTTTGGAGCAGGGCTGAGAAAGGAGCCTGGCAGGGTAGCCCCCTTCCCAGGCTACGTTTGAAGTTTGAGGTGGCAAGACAAGCAAGCAGCCCCAGTCTCTGTGCCTCTGTGCGAGCAGTGCCATGGGCAGATGAGGCTGACAAACAGCTTTCCAGGCTAGCCCCTTCTGCCTGACAGCTATTTGCAGACGTTCGCACTTTCGGAGCAGGGCTGCGAAAGGAGCCTGGCAGGGTCACCCCTTCCCAGGTTACGTTTGAAGTTTGAGGTGGCAAGACAAGCAAGCAGCCCCATTCTCTGTGCCTCTGTGCGAGCACTGCCATGGGCAGATGAGGCTGAGCAACAGCTTTCCAGGATAGCACCTTCTGCCTGCCAGCTATCTGCAGATGTTCGCACGTTCGGAGCAGGGCTGCGAAAGGAGCCTGGCTGGGACACCACCATTCCCAGCATGCGTTTGAAGTTTCAAGTGGCAAGATAAGCAAGAAGCCCCATTCTCTGTGCCTCTATGCGAACAGTGCCATGGGCAGATGAGGCTGAGCAACAGCTTTCCAGGCTAGCCCCTTCTGCCTGCCAGCTATTTGCAGACGTTCGCACTTTCGGAGCAGGGCTGTGAAAGGAGCCTGGCAGGGTCACCCCCTTCCCAGGCTACGTTTGAAGTTTGAGGTGGCAAGACAAGCAAGCAGCACCAGTCTCTGTGCCTCTGTGCGAGCACTGCCATGGGCAGATGAGGCTGAGCAACAGCTTTGCAGGCTAGCACCTTCTGGCTGCCAGCTATCTGCAGACGTTCGCACGTTCGGAGCAGGGCTGCGAAAGGAGCCTGGCTGGGACACCACCTTTCCCAGGCTACGTTTGAAGTTTGAGGTGGCAAGACAAGCAAGCAGCCCCATTCTCTGTGCCTCTGTGCGAGCACTGCCATGGGCAGATGAGGCTGAGCAACAGCTTTCCAGGATAGCCCCTTCTGGCTGCCAGCTATTTGCAGACGTTCGCACGTTCGGAGCAGGGCTGCGAAAGGAGCCTGGCAGGGTCACCCCTTCCCAGGCTACGTTTGAAATTTGGGGTGGCAAGACAAGCAAGCAGCCCCAGTCTCTGTGCCTCTGTGCGAGCACTGCCATGGGCAGATGAGGCTGAGCAACAGCTTTCCAGGCTAGCACCTTCTGGCTGCCAGCTATCTGCAGACGTTCGCACGTTCGGAGCAGGGCTGTGATAGGAGCCTGGCTGGGACACCAACTTTCCCAGGCTGCGTTAGAAGTTTGAGGTGGCAAGACATGCAAGCAGCCCCAGTCTCTGTGCCTCTGTGCGAGCAGTGCCATGGGCAGATGAGGCTGACAAACAGCTTTCCAGGCTAGCCCCTTCTGGCTGCCAGGTATCTGCAGACGTTCGCACTTTCGGAGCAGGGCTGCGATAGGAGCCTGGCAGGGTCACCCCCTTCCCAGGCTACGTTTGAAGTTTGAGGTGGCAAGACAAGCAAGCAGCCCCATTCTCTGTGCCTCTGTGCGAGCACTGCCATGGGCAGATGAGGCTGAGCAACAGCTTTCCAGGCTAGCACCTTCTGCCTGCCAGCTATCTGCAGATGTTCGCATGTTCGGAGCAGGGCTGCGAAAGGAGCCTGGCTGGGACACCACCATTCCCAGCATGCGTTTGAAGTTTCAAGTGGCAAGATAAGCAAGCAGCCCCATTCTCTGTGCCTCTGTGCGAGCACTGCCATGGGCAGATGAGGCTGAGCAACAGCTTTCCAGGCTAGCCCCTTCTGGCTGCCAGGTATCTGCAGACGTTCGCACTTTCGGAGCAGGGCTGCGATAGGAGCCTGGCAGGGTCACCCCCTTCCCAGGCTACGTTTGAAGTTTGAGGTGGCAAGACAAGCAAGCAGCACCAGTCTCTGTGCCTCTGTGCGAGCACTGCCATGGGCAGATGAGGCTGAGCAACAGCTTTCCAGGCTAGCACCTTCTGGCTGCCAGCTATCTGCAGACGTTCCCACTTTCGGAGCAGGGCTGCGAAAGGAGCCTGACTGGGACACCATCTTTCCCAGGCTACGTTTGAAGTTTGAGGTGGCAAGACAAGCAAGCAGCCCCATTCTCTGTGCCTCTGTGCGAGCAGTGCCATGGGCAGATGAGGCTGAGCAACAGCTTTCCAGGCTAGCCCCTTCTGGCTGCCAGCTATCTGCAGACGTTCACACTTTCGGAGCAGGGCTGTGATAGGAGCCTGGCAGGGACACCACCATTCCCAGCATGCGTTTGCAGTTTCAAGTGGCAAGAGAAGCAAGCAGCCCCATTCTCTGTGCCTCTATGCGAACAGTGCCATGGGCAGATGAGGCTGAGCAACAACTTTCCAGGCTAGCCCCTTCTGGCTGCCAGCTATCTGCAGACGTTCGCATTTCAAGAGCAGGTCTGCGAAAGGAGCCTGGCTGGGACACCAAGTTTCCCAGGCTACGTTTGAGGTGGCAAGACAAGCAAGCAGCCCCAGTCTCTGTGCCTCTGTGCGAGCACTGCCATGGGCAGATGAGGCTGAGCAACAGCTTTCCAGGCTAGCCCCTTCTGGCTGCCAGCTATCTGCAGACGTTCGCACTTTCGGAGCAGGGCTGCGAAAGTAGCCTGGCAGGTTACCCCCCTTCCCAGGCTACGTTTGAAGTTTGAGGTGGCAAGACAAGCAAGCAGCCCCAGTCTCTGTGCCTCTGTGCGAGCAGTGCCATGGGCAGATGAGGCTGACAAACAGCTTTCCAGGCTAGCCCCTTCTGCCTGCCAGCTATCTGCAGACGTTCGCACTTTCAGAGCAGGGCTGAGAAAGGAGCCTGGAAGGTTACCCCCCTTCCCTAACTACGTTTGAAGTTTGAGGTGGCAAGACAAGCAAGCAGCCCCAGTCTCTGTGCCTCTGTGCGAGCAGTGCCATGGGCAGATGAGGCTGAGCAACAGCTTTCCAGGCTAGCCCCTTCTGGCTGCCAGCTATCTGCAGATGTTCGCACTTTCGGAGCAGGGCTGCGAAAGGAGCCTGGCAGGTTACCCCCCTTCCCAGGCTACGTTTGAAGTTTGAGGTGGCAAGACAAGCAAGCGGCCCCAGTCTCTGTGCCTCTGTGCGAGCAGTGCCATGGGCAGATGAGGCTGAGCAACAGCTTTCCAGGCTAGCCCCTTCTGCCTGCCAGCTATTTGCAGACGTTCGCACTTTTGGAGCAGGGCTGAGAAAGGAGCCTGGCAGGGTAGCCCCCTTCCCAGGCTACGTTTGAAGTTTGAGGTGGCAAGACAAGCAAGCAGCCCCAGTCTCTGTGCCTCTGTGCGAGCAGTGCCATGGGCAGATGAGGCTGACAAACAGCTTTCCAGGCTAGCCCCTTCTGCCTGACAGCTATTTGCAGACGTTCGCACTTTCGGAGCAGGGCTGCGAAAGGAGCCTGGCAGGGTCACCCCTTCCCAGGTTACGTTTGAAGTTTGAGGTGGCAAGACAAGCAAGCAGCCCCATTCTCTGTGCCTCTGTGCGAGCACTGCCATGGGCAGATGAGGCTGAGCAACAGCTTTCCAGGATAGCACCTTCTGCCTGCCAGCTATCTGCAGATGTTCGCACGTTCGGAGCAGGGCTGCGAAAGGAGCCTGGCTGGGACACCACCATTCCCAGCATGCGTTTGAAGTTTCAAGTGGCAAGATAAGCAAGAAGCCCCATTCTCTGTGCCTCTATGCGAACAGTGCCATGGGCAGATGAGGCTGAGCAACAGCTTTCCAGGCTAGCCCCTTCTGCCTGCCAGCTATTTGCAGACGTTCGCACTTTCGGAGCAGGGCTGTGAAAGGAGCCTGGCAGGGTCACCCCCTTCCCAGGCTACGTTTGAAGTTTGAGGTGGCAAGACAAGCAAGCAGCACCAGTCTCTGTGCCTCTGTGCGAGCACTGCCATGGGCAGATGAGGCTGAGCAACAGCTTTGCAGGCTAGCACCTTCTGGCTGCCAGCTATCTGCAGACGTTCGCACGTTCGGAGCAGGGCTGCGAAAGGAGCCTGGCTGGGACACCACCTTTCCCAGGCTACGTTTGAAGTTTGAGGTGGCAAGACAAGCAAGCAGCCCCATTCTCTGTGCCTCTGTGCGAGCACTGCCATGGGCAGATGAGGCTGAGCAACAGCTTTCCAGGATAGCCCCTTCTGGCTGCCAGCTATTTGCAGACGTTCGCACTTTCGGAGCAGGGCTGTGATAGGAGCCTGGCTGGGACACCAACTTTCCCAGGCTGCGTTAGACGTTTGAGGTGGCAAGACAAGCAAGCAGCACCAGTCTCTGTGCCTCTGTGCGAGCAGTGCCATGGGCAGATGAGGCTGACAAACAGCTTTCCAGGCTAGCCCCTTCTGGCTGCCACCTATCTGCAGATGTTCGCACTTTCGGAGCAGGGCTGCGAAAGGAGCCTGGCAGGGTCACCCCCTTCCCAGGCTACGTTTGAAGTTTGAGGTGGCAAGACAAGCAAGCAGCCCCATTCTCTGTGCCTCTGTGCGAGCACTGCCATGGGCAGATGAGGCTGAGCAACAGCTTTCCAGGATAGCCCCTTCTGGCTGCCATCTATCTGCAGACGTTCGCACGTTCGGAGCAGGGCTGCGAAAGGAGCCTGGCAGGGACACCACAATTCCCAGCATGCGTTTGAAGTTTCAAGTGGCAAGAGAAGCAAGCAGCCCCATTCTCTGTGCCTCTATGCGAACAGTGCCATGGGCAGATGAGGCTGAGCAACAACTTTCCAGGCTAGCACCTTCTGGCTGCCAGCTATCTGCAGACGTTCGCATTTCAAGAGCAGGGCTGCGAAAGGAGCCTGGCTGGGACACCAACTTTCCCAGGCTACGTTTGAGGTGGCAAGACAAGCAAGCAGCCCCAGTCTCTGTGCCTCTGTGCGAGCACTGCCATGGGCAGATGAGGCTGAGCAACAGCTTTCCAGGCTAGCCCCTTCTGGCTGCCAGCTATCTTCAGACGTTCGCACTTTCGGAGCAGGGCTGAGAAAGGAGCCTGGCAGGTTACCTCCCTTCCCTAACTACGTTTGAAGTTTGAGGTGGCAAGACAAGCAAGCAGCCCCAGTCTCTGTGCCTCTGTGCGAGCAGTGCCATGGGCAGATGAGGCTGAGCAACAGCTTTCCAG
This sequence comes from Opisthocomus hoazin, assembly GCF_030867145.1. Taxonomy (NCBI): domain Eukaryota; kingdom Metazoa; phylum Chordata; class Aves; order Opisthocomiformes; family Opisthocomidae; genus Opisthocomus; species Opisthocomus hoazin. The sequence goes on along the minus strand of NC_134450.1, from coordinate 2,044,494 downwards.
GCTAGCCCCTTCTGCCTGCCAGCTATCTGCAGATGTTCGCACTTTCGGAGCAGGGCTTCGAAAGGAGCCTGGCAGGTTACCCCCCTTCCCAGGCTACGTTTGAAGTTTGAGGTGGCAAGACAAGCAAGCAGCCCCAGTCTCTGTGCCTCTGTGCGAGCAGTGCCATGGGCAGATGAGGCTGAGCAACAGCTTTCCAGGCTAGCACTTTCTGCCTGCCAGCTATCTGCAGACGTTCGCACTTTCGGAGCAGGGCTGAGAAAGGAGCCTGGCAGGGTACCCCCCTTCACAGGCTACGTTTGAAGTTTGAGGTGGCAAGACAAGCAAGCAGCCCCAGTCTCTGTGCCTCTGTGCGAGCAGTGCCATGGGCAGATGAGGCTGACAAACAGCTTTCCAGGCTAGCCCCTTCTGCCTGCCAGCTATTTGCAAACGTTCGCACTTTCGGAGCAGGGCTGCGAAAGGAGCCTGGCAGGGTCACCCCTTCCCAGGCTACGTTTGAAATTTGAGGTGGCAAGACAAGCAAGCAGCACCAGTCTCTGTGCCTCGGTGCGAGCAGTGCCATGGGCAGATGAGGCTGAGCAACAGCTTTCCAGGCTAGCACCTTCTGCCTGCCAGCTATCTGCAGACGTTCGCATTTCAAGAGCAGGGCTGCGAAAGGAGCCTGGCTGGGACACCAACTTTCCCAGGCTACGTTTGAGGTGGCAAGACAAGCAAGCAGCCCCAGTCTCTGTGCCTCTGTGCGAGCAGTGCCATGGGCAGATGAGGCTGACAAACAGCTTTCCAGGCTAGCCCCTTCTGCCTGACAGCTATTTGCAGACGTTCGCACTTTCGGAGCAGGGCTGCGAAAGGAGCCTGGCAGGGTCACCCCTTCCCAGGTTACGTTTGAAGTTTGAGGTGGCAAGACAAGCAAGCAGCCCCATTCTCTGTGCCTCTGTGCGAGCACTGCCATGGGCAGATGAGGCTGAGCAACAGCTTTCCAGGCTAGCACCTTCTGCCTGCCAGCTATCTGCAGATGTTCGCACGTTCGGAGCAGGGCTGCGAAAGGAGCCTGGCTGGGACACCACCATTCCCAGCATGCGTTTGAAGTTTCAAGTGGCAAGATAAGCAAGAAGCCCCATTCTCTGTGCCTCTATGCGAACAGTGCCATGGGCAGATGAGGCTGAGCAACAGCTTTCCAGGCTAGCCCCTTCTGCCTGCCAGCTATTTGCAGACGTTCGCACTTTCGGAGCAGGGCTGTGAAAGGAGCCTGGCAGGGTCACCCCCTTCCCAGGCTACGTTTGAAGTTTGAGGTGGCAAGACAAGCAAGCAGCACCAGTCTCTGTGCCTCTGTGCGAGCACTGCCATGGGCAGATGAGGCTGAGCAACAGCTTTGCAGGCTAGCACCTTCTGGCTGCCAGCTATCTGCAGACGTTCGCACGTTCGGAGCAGGGCTGCGAAAGGAGCCTGGCTGGGACACCACCTTTCCCAGGCTACGTTTGAAGTTTGAGGTGGCAAGACAAGCAAGCAGCCCCATTCTCTGTGCCTCTGTGCGAGCACTACCATGGGCAGATGAGGCTGAGCAACAGCTTTCCAGGATAGCCCCTTCTGGCTGCCAGCTATTTGCAGACGTTCGCTCTTTCGGAGCAGGGCTGTGATAGGAGCCTGGCTGGGACACCAACTTTCCCAGGCTGCGTTAGACGTTTGAGGTGGCAAGACAAGCAAGCAGCACCAGTCTCTGTGCCTCTGTGCGAGCAGTGCCATGGGCAGATGAGGCTGACAAACAGCTTTCCAGGCTAGCCCCTTCTGGCTGCCACCTATCTGCAGATGTTCGCACTTTCGGAGCAGGGCTGCGAAAGGAGCCTGGCAGGGTCACCCCCTTCCCAGGCTACGTTTGAAGTTTGAGGTGGCAAGACAAGCAAGCAGCCCCATTCTCTGTGCCTCTGTGCGAGCACTGCCATGGGCAGATGAGGCTGAGCAACAGCTTTCCAGGATAGCCCCTTCTGGCTGCCATCTATCTGCAGACGTTCGCACGTTCGGAGCAGGGCTGCGAAAGGAGCCTGGCAGGGACACCACAATTCCCAGCATGCGTTTGAAGTTTCAAGTGGCAAGAGAAGCAAGCAGCCCCATTCTCTGTGCCTCTATGCGAACAGTGCCATGGGCAGATGAGGCTGAGCAACAACTTTCCAGGCTAGCACCTTCTGGCTGCCAGCTATCTGCAGACGTTCGCATTTCAAGAGCAGGGCTGCGAAAGGAGCCTGGCTGGGACACCAACTTTCCCAGGCTACGTTTGAGGTGGCAAGACAAGCAAGCAGCCCCAGTCTCTGTGCCTCTGTGCGAGCACTGCCATGGGCAGATGAGGCTGAGCAACAGCTTTCCAGGCTAGCCCCTTCTGGCTGCCAGCTATCTTCAGACGTTCGCACTTTCGGAGCAGGGCTGAGAAAGGAGCCTGGCAGGTTACCTCCCTTCCCTAACTACGTTTGAAGTTTGAGGTGGCAAGACAAGCAAGCAGCCCCAGTCTCTGTGCCTCTGTGCGAGCAGTGCCATGGGCAGATGAGGCTGAGCAACAGCTTTCCAGGCTAGCCCCTTCTGCCTGCCAGCTATCTGCAGATGTTCGCACTTTCGGAGCAGGGCTTCGAAAGGAGCCTGGCAGGTTACCCCCCTTCCCAGGCTACGTTTGAAGTTTGAGGTGGCAAGACAAGCAAGCAGCCCCAGTCTCTGTGCCTCTGTGCGAGCAGTGCCATGGGCAGATGAGGCTGAGCAACAGCTTTCCAGGCTAGCACTTTCTGCCTGCCAGCTATCTGCAGACGTTCGCACTTTCGGAGCAGGGCTGAGAAAGGAGCCTGGCAGGGTACCCCCCTTCACAGGCTACGTTTGAAGTTTGAGGTGGCAAGACAAGCAAGCAGCCCCAGTCTCTGTGCCTCTGTGCGAGCAGTGCCATGGGCAGATGAGGCTGACAAACAGCTTTCCAGGCTAGCCCCTTCTGCCTGCCAGCTATTTGCAAACGTTCGCACTTTCGGAGCAGGGCTGCGAAAGGAGCCTGGCAGGGTCACCCCTTCCCAGGCTACGTTTGAAATTTGAGGTGGCAAGACAAGCAAGCAGCACCAGTCTCTGTGCCTCGGTGCGAGCAGTGCCATGGGCAGATGAGGCTGAGCAACAGCTTTCCAGGCTAGCACCTTCTGCCTGCCAGCTATCTGCAGACGTTCGCATTTCAAGAGCAGGGCTGCGAAAGGAGCCTGGCTGGGACACCAACTTTCCCAGGCTACGTTTGAGGTGGCAAGACAAGCAAGCAGCCCCAGTCTCTGTGCCTCTGTGCGAGCAGTGCCATGGGCAGATGAGGCTGAGCAACAGCTTTCCAGGCTAGCCCCTTCTGCCTGCCAGCTATTTGCAGACGTTCGCACTTTTGGAGCAGGGCTGAGAAAGGAGCCTGGCAGGGTACCCCCCTTCCCAGGCTACGTTTGAAGTTTGAGGTGGCAAGACAAGCAAGCAGCCCCAGTCTCTGTGCCTCTGTGCGAGCAGTGCCATGGGCAGATGAGGCTGACAAACAGCTTTCCAGGCTAGCCCCTTCTGCCTGACAGCTATTTGCAGATGTTCGCACTTTCGGAGCAGGGCTGCGAAAGGAGCCTGGCAGGGTCACCCCTTCCCAGGTTACGTTTGAAGTTTGAGGTGGCAAGACAAGCAAGCAGCCCCATTCTCTGTGCCTCTGTGCGAGCACTGCCATGGGCAGATGAGGCTGAGCAACAGCTTTCCAGGCTAGCACCTTCTGCCTGCCAGCTATCTGCAGATGTTCGCACGTTCGGAGCAGGGCTGCGAAAGGAGCCTGGCTGGGACACCACCATTCCCAGCATGTGTTTGAAGTTTCAAGTGGCAAGATAAGCAAGAAGCCCCATTCTCTGTGCCTCTATGCGAACAGTGCCATGGGCAGATGAGGCTGAGCAACAGCTTTCCAGGCTAGCCCCTTCTGCCTGCCAGCTATCTTCAGACATTCGCACTTTCGGAGCAGGGCTGCGAAAGGAGCCTGGCAGGTTACCCCCCTTCCCAGGCTACGTTTGAAGTTTGAGGTGGCAAGACAAGCAAGCAGCCCCAGTCTCTGTGCCTCTGTGCGAGCAGTGCCATGGGCAGATGAGGCTGACAAACAGCTTTCCAGGCTAGCCCCTTCTGCCTGCCAGCTATTTGCAGACGTTCGCACTTTCGGAGCAGGGCTGTGAAAGGAGCCTGGCAGGGTCACCCCCTTCCCAGGCTACGTTTGAAGTTTGAGGTGGCAAGACAAGCAAGCAGCCCCAGTCTCTGTGCCTCTGTGCGAGCACTGCCATGGGCAGATGAGGCTGAGCAACAGCTTTGCAGGCTAGCACCTTCTGGCTGCCAGCTATCTGCAGACGTTCGCACGTTCGGAGGAGGGCTGCGAAAGGAGCCTGGCTGGGACACCACCTTTCCCAGGCTACGTTTGAAGTTTGAGGTGGCAAGACAAGCAAGCAGCCCCATTCTCTGTGCCTCTGTGCGAGCACTGCCATGGGCAGATGAGGCTGAGCAACAGCTTTCCAGGATAGCCCCTTCTGGCTGCCAGCTATTTGCAGACGTTCGCACTTTCGGAGCAGGGCTGTGATAGGAGCCTGGCTGGGACACCAACTTTCCCAGGCTGCGTTAGACGTTTGAGGTGGCAAGACAAGCAAGCAGCACCAGTCTCTGTGCCTCTGTGCGAGCAGTGCCATGGGCAGATGAGGCTGACAAACAGCTTTCCAGGCTAGCCCCTTCTGGCTGCCAGCTATCTGCAGATGTTCGCACTTTCGGAGCAGGGCTGCGAAAGGAGCCTGGCAGGGTCACCCCCTTCCCAGGCTACGTTTGAAGTTTGAGGTGGCAAGACAAGCAAGCAGCCCCATTCTCTGTGCCTCTGTGCGAGCACTGCCATGGGCAGATGAGGCTGAGCAACAGCTTTCCAGGATAGCCCCTTCTGGCTGCCATCTATCTGCAGACGTTCGCACGTTCGGAGCAGGGCTGCGAAAGGAGCCTGGCAGGGACAACACAATTCCCAGCATGCGTTTGAAGTTTCAAGTGGCAAGAGAAGCAAGCAGCCCCATTCTCTGTGCCTCTATGCGAACAGTGCCATGGGCAGATGAGGCTGAGCAACAACTTTCCAGGCTAGCACCTTCTGGCTGCCAGCTATCTGCAGACGTTCGCATTTCAAGAGCAGGGCTGCGAAAGGAGCCTGGCTGGGACACCAACTTTCCCAGGCTACGTTTGAGGTGGCAAGACAAGCAAGCAGCCCCAGTCTCTGTGCCTCTGTGCGAGCAGTGCCATGGGCAGATGAGGCTGAGCAACAGCTTTCCAGGCTAGCCCCTTCTGGCTGCCAGCTATCTTCAGACGTTCGCACTTTCGGAGCAGGGCTGAGAAAGGAGCCTGGCAGGTTACCTCCCTTCCCTAACTACGTTTGAAGTTTGAGGTGGCAAGACAAGCAAGCAGCCCCAGTCTCTGTGCCTCTGTGCGAGCACTGCCATGGGCAGATGAGGCTGAGCAACAGCTTTCCAGGCTAGCCCCTTCTGGCTGCCAGCTATCTGCAGATGTTCGCACTTTCGGAGCAGGGCTTCGAAAGGAGCCTGGCAGGTTACCCCCCTTCACAGGCTACGTTTGAAGTTTGAGGTGGCAAGACAAGCAAGCAGCACCAGTCTCTGTGCCTCTGTGCGAGCAGTGCCATGGGCAGATGAGGCTGAGCAACAACTTTCCAGGCTAGCACTTTCTGCCTGCCAGCTATCTGCAGACGTTCGCACTTTCGGAGCAGGGCTGAGAAAGGAGCCTGGCAGGGTACCCCCCTTCACAGGCTACGTTTGAAGTTTGAGGTGGCAAGACAAGCAAGCAGCCCCAGTCTCTGTGCCTCTGTGCGAGCAGTGCCATGGGCAGATGAGGCTGACAAACAGCTTTCCAGGCTAGCCCCTTCTGCCTGCCAGCTATTTGCAAACGTTCGCACTTTCGGAGCAGGGCTGCGAAAGGAGCCTTGCAGGGTCACCCCTTCCCAGGCTACGTTTGAAATTTGAGGTGGCAAGACAAGCAAGCAGCACCAGTCTCTGTGCCTCTGTGCGAGCACTGCCATGGGCAGATGAGGCTGAGCAACAGCTTTCCAGGCTAGCACCTTCTGGCTGCCAGCTATCTGCAGACGTTCGCATTTCAAGAGCAGGGCTGCGAAAGGAGCCTGGCTGGGACACCAACTTTCCCAGGCTACGTTTGAGGTGGCAAGACAAGCAAGCAGCCCCAGTCTCTGTGCCTCTGTGCGAGCAGTGCCATGGGCAGATGAGGCTGAGCAACAGCTTTCCAGGCTAGCCCCTTCTGGCTGCCAGCTATCTGCAGATGTTCGCACGTTCGGAGCAGGGCTGCGAAAGGAGCCTGGCAGGTTACCCCTCTTCCCAGGATACTTTTGAAGTTTGAGGTGGCAAGACAAGCAAGCAGCCCCAGTCTCTGTGCCTCTGTGCGAGCACTGCCATGGGCAGATGAGGCTGAGCAACAGCTTTCCAGGCTAGCACCTTCTGGCTGCCAGCTATCTGCAGACGTTCGCACGTTCGGAGCAGTGCTGTGATAGGAGCCTGGCTGGGACACCAACTTTCCCAGGGTGCCTTAGAAGTTTGAGGTGGCAAGACAAGCAAGCAGCCCCAGTCTCTGTGCCTCTGTGCGAGCAGTGCCATGGGCAGATGAGGCTGAGCAACAGCTTTCCAGGCTAGCCCCTTCTGGCTGCCAGCTATCTGCAGATGTTCGCACTTTCGGAGCAGGGCTGCGAAAGGAGCCTGGCAGGGTCACCCCCTTCCCAGGCTACGTTTGAAGTTTGAGGTGGCAAGACAAGCAAGCAGCCGCAGTCTCTGTGCCTCTGTGCGAGCACTGCCATGGGCAGATGAGGCTGAGCAACAGCTTTCCAGGCTAGCACCTTCTGCCTGCCAGCTATCTGCAGATGTTCGCACGTTCGGAGCAGGGCTGCCAAAGGAGCCTGGCTGGGACACCAACTTTCCCAGGCTACGTTTGAAGTTTCAAGTGGCAAGATAAGCAAGAAGCCCCATTCTCTGTGCCTCTATGCGAACAGTGCCATGGGCAGATGAGGCTGAGCAATGGCTTTCCAGGCTAGCCCCTTCTGGCTGCCAGGTATCTGCAGACGTTCGCATTTCAAGAGCAGGGCTGCGAAAGGAGCCTGGCTGAGACACCAACTTTCCCAGGCTACGTTTGAGGTGGCAAGACAAGCAAGCAGCCCCATTCTCTGTGCCTCTGTGCGAGCAGTGCCATGGGGAGATGAGGCTGAGCAACAGCTTTCCAGGCTAGCCCCTTCTGGCTGCCAGCTATCTGCAGACGTTCGCACTTTCGGAGCAGGGCTGCGAAAGGAGCCTGGCAGGTTACCCCCCTTCCCAGGCTACGTTTGAAGTTTGAGGTGGCAAGACAAGCAAGCAGCCCCAGTCTCTGTGCCTCTGTGCGAGCACTGCCATGGGCAGATGAGGCTGAGCAACAGCTTTCCAGGCTAGCCCCTTCTGGCTGCCAGCTATCTTCAGACGTTCGCACTTTCGGAGCAGGGCTGAGAAAGGAGCCTGGCAGGGTACCCCCCTTCCCAGGCTACGTTTGAAGTTTGAGGTGGCAAGACAAGCAAGCAGCCCCATTCTCTGTGCCTCTGTGCGAGCAGTGCCATGGGCAGATGAGGCTGACAAACAGCTTTCCAGGCTAGCCCCTTCTGGCTGCCATCTATCTGCAGACGTTCGCACTTTCGGAGCAGGGCTGTGATAGGAGCCTGGCAGGGACACCACCATTCCCAGCATGCGTTTGAAGTTTCAAGTGGCAAGATAAGCAAGCAGCCCCATTCTCTGTGCCTCTATGCGAACAGTGCCACGGGCAGATGAGGCTGAGCAACAACTTTCCAGGCTAGCACCTTCTGGCTGCCAGCTATCTGCAGACGTTCGCATTTCAAGAGCAGGGCTGCGAAAGGAGCCTGGCTGGGACACCAACTTTCCCAGGCTACGTTTGAGGTGGCAAGACAAGCAAGCAGCCCCAGTCTCTGTGCCTCTGTGCGAGCAGTGCCATGGGCAGATGAGGCTGACAAACAGCTTTCCAGGCTAGCCCCTTCTGGCTGCCAGCTATTTGCAGACGTTCGCACGTTCGGAGCAGGGCTGTGATAGGAGCCTGGCTGGGACACCAACTTTCCCAGGCTACGTTTGAAGTTTGAGGTGGCAAGACAAGTAAGCAGCCCCATTCTCTGTGCCTCTGTGCGAGCACTGCCATGGGCAGATGAGGCTGAGCAACAGCTTTCCAGGATAGCCCCTTCTGCCTGCCAGCTATCTGCAGACGTTCGCACTTTCGGAGCAGGGCTGTGATAGGAGCCTGGCTGGGACACCAAATTTCCCAGGCTGCGTTAGAAGTTTGAGGTGGCAAGAGAAGCAAGCAGCCCCAGTCTCTGTGCCTCTGTGCGAGCAGTGCCATGGGCAGATGAGGCTGACAAACAGCTTTCCAGGCTAGCCCCTTCTGCCTGCCAGCTATCTGCAGACGTTCGCACTTTCGGAGCAGGGCTTTGATAGGAGCCTGGCAGGGACACCACAATTCCCAGCATGCGTTTGAAGTTTCAAGTGGCAAGACAAGCAAGCAGCCCCATTCTCTGTGCCTCTATGCGAACAGTGCCATGGGCAGATGAGGCTGAGCAACAACTTTCCAGGCTAGCACTTTCTGGCTGCCAGCTATCTGCAGACGTTCGCATTTCAAGAGCAGGACTGCGAAAGGAGCCTGGCTGGGACACCAACTTTCCCAGGCTACGTTTGAGGTGGCAAGACAAGCAAGCAGCACCAGTCTCTGTGCCTCTGTGCGAGCACTGCCATGGGCAGATGAGGCTGAGCAACAGCTTTCCAGGCTAGCCCCTTCTGCCTGCCAGCTACCTGCAGATGTTCGCACTTTCGGAGCAGGGCTGCGAAAGGAGCCTGGCAGGTTACCTCCCTTCCCAGGCTACGTTTGAAGTTTGAGGTGGCAAGACAAGCAAGCAGCCCCAGTCTCTGTGCCTCTGTGCGAGCACTGCCATGGGCAGATGAGGCTGAGCAACAGTTTCCAGGCTAGCCCCTTCTGGCTGCCAGCTATCTTCAGACGTTCGCACTTTCGGAGCAGGGCTGAGAAAGGAGCCTGGCAGGGTACCCCCCTTCCCAGGCTACGTTTGAAGTTTGAGGTGGCAAGACAAGCAAGCAGCCCCAGTCTCTGTGCCTCTGTGCGAGCAGTGCCATGGGCAGATGAGGCTGACAAACAGCTTTCCAGGCTAGTCCCTTCTGCCTGCCAGCTATTTGCAGACGTTCGCACTTTCGGAGCAGGGCTGTGATAGGAGCCTGGCAGGGACACCACCATTCCCAGCATGCGTTTGAAGTTTCAAGTGGCAAGATAAGCAAGCAGACCCATTCTCTGTGCCTCTATGCGAACAGTGCCATGGGCAGATGAGGCTGAGCAACAACTTTCCAGGCTAGCACTTTCTGGCTGCCAGCTATCTGCAGACGTTCGCATTTCAAGAGCAGGGCTGCGAAAGGAGCCTGGCAGGGTCACCCCCTTCCCAGGCTACATTTGAAGTTTGAGGTGGCAAGACAACTAAGCAGCACCAGTCTCTGTGCCTCTGTGCGAGCACTGCCATGGGCAGATGAGGCTGAGCAACAGCTTTCCAGGCTAGCCCCTTCTGCCTGCCAGCTATCTTCAGACGTTCGCACTTTCGGAGCAGGGCTGAGAAAGGAGCCTGGCAGGGTAGCCCCCTTCCCAGGCTACGTTTGAAGTTTGAGGTGGCAAGACAAGCAAGCAGCCCCAGTCTCTGTGCCTCTGTGCGAGCAGTGCCATGGGCAGATGAGGCTGACAAACAGCTTTCCAGGCTAGCCCCTTCTGCCTGCCAGCTATTTGCAGACGTTCGCACTTTCGGAGCAGATCTAAGATAGGAGCCTGGCAGGGACACCCCCTTCCCAGGCTACGTTTGAAATTTGAAGTGGCAAGACAAGCAAGCAGCACCAGTCTCTGTGCCTCTGTGCGAGCACTGCCATGGGCAGATGAGGCTGAGCAACAGCTTTCCAGGATAGCCCCTTCTGGCTGCCAGCTATCTGCAGACGTTCGCACTTTCGGAGCAGGGCTGTGATAGGAGCCTGGCTGGGACACCAACTTTCCCAGGCTGCGTTAGAAGTTTGAGGTGGCAAGACAAGCAAGCAGTCCCATTCTCTGTGCCTCTGTGCGAGCAGTGCCATGGGCAGATGAGGCTGACAAACAGCTTTGCAGGCTAGCCCCTTCTGGCTGCCAGCTATCTGCAGACGTTCGCACTTTCGGAGCAGGGCTGCGAAAGGAGCCTGGCAGGGACACCACCATTCCCAGCATGCGTTAGAAGTTTGAGGTGGCAAGACAAGCAAGCAGCCCCAGTCTCTGTGCCTCTGTGCGAGCAGTGCCATGGGCAGATGAGGCTGAGCAACAGCTTTCCAGGCTAGCCCCTTCTGGCTGCCAGCTATCTGCAGACGTTCGCACGTTCGGAGCAGGGCTGCGAAAGGAGCCTGGCTGGGACACCACCATTCCCAGGCTGCGTTAGAGGTTTGAGGTGGCAAGACAAGCAAGCAGCCCCATTCTCTGTGCCTCTGTGCGAGCAGTGCCATGGGCAGATGAGGCTGACAAACAGCTTTCCAGGCTAGCCCCTTCTGCCTGCCAGTTATCTGCAGACGTTCGCACTTTCGGAGCAGGGCTGCGAAAGGAGCCTGGCAGGGACACCACCATTCCCAGGCTACGTTTGAAGTTTGAGGTGGCAAGACAAGCAAGCAGCCCCAGTCTCTGTGCCTCTGTGCGAGCAGTGCCATGGGCAGATGAGGCTGAGCAACAGCTTTCCAGGCTAGCCCCTTCTGGCTGCCAGCTATCTGCAGACGTTCGCACGTTCGGAGCAGGGCTGCGAAAGGAGCCTGGCTGGGACACCAACTTTCCCAGGCTGCGTTAGAGGTTTGAGGTGGCAAGACAAGCAAGCAGCCCCATTCTCTGTGCCTCTGTGCGAGCAGTGCCATGGGCAGATGAGGCTGACAAACAGCTTTCCAGGCTAGCCCCTTCTGCCTGCCAGTTATCTGCAGACGTTCGCACTTTCGGAGCAGGGCTGCGAAAGGAGCCTGGCAGGGACACCACCATTCCCAGCATGCGTTAGAAGTTTGAGGTGGCAAGACAAGCAAGCAGCCCCAGTCTCTGTGCCTCTGTGCGAGCAGTGCCATGGGCAGATGAGGCTGAGCAACAGCTTTCCAGGCTAGCCCCTTCTGGCTGCCAGCTATCTGCAGATGTTCGCACTTTCGGAGCAGGGCTGCGAAAGGAGCCTGGCAGGTTACCTCCCTTCCCAGGCTACGTTTGAAGTTTGAGGTGGCAAGACAAGCAAGCAGCCCCAGTCTCTGTGCCTCTGTGCGAGCACTGCCATGGGCAGATGAGGCTGAGCAACAGTTTCCAGGCTAGCCCCTTCTGGCTGCCAGCTATCTTCAGACGTTCGCACTTTCGGAGCAGGGCTGAGAAAGGAGCCTGGCAGGGTACCCCCCTTCCCAGGCTACGTTTGAAGTTTGAGGTGGCAAGACAAGCAAGCAGCCCCAGTCTCTGTGCCTCTGTGCGAGCAGTGCCATGGGCAGATGAGGCTGACAAACAGCTTTCCAGGCTAGTCCCTTCTGCCTGCCAGCTATTTGCAGACGTTCGCACTTTCGGAGCAGGGCTGTGATAGGAGCCTGGCAGGGACACCACCATTCCCAGCATGCGTTTGAAGTTTCAAGTGGCAAGATAAGCAAGCAGACCCATTCTCTGTGCCTCTATGGGAACAGTGCCATGGGCAGATGAGGCTGAGCAATAGCTTTCCAGGCTAGCACTTTCTGGCTGCCAGCTATCTGCAGACGTTTGCATTTCAAGAGCAGGGCTGCGAAAGGAGCCTGGCAGGGTCACCCCCTTCCCAGGCTACGTTTGAAGTTTGAGGTGGCAAGACAACTAAGCAGCACCAGTCTCTGTGCCTCTGTGCGAGCACTGCCATGGGCAGATGAGGCTGAGCAACAGCTTTCCAGGCTAGCCCCTTCTGCCTGCCAGCTATCTTCAGACGTTCGCACTTTCGGAGCAGGGCTGAGAAAGGAGCCTGGCAGGGTAGCCCCCTTCCCAGGCTACGTTTGAAGTTTGAGGTGGCAAGACAAGCAAGCAGCCCCAGTCTCTGTGCCTCTGTGCGAGCAGTGCCATGGGCAGATGAGGCTGACAAACAGCTTTCCAGGCTAGCCCCTTCTGCCTGCCAGCTATTTGCAGACGTTCGCACTTTCGGAGCAGATCTGTGATAGGAGCCTGGCAGGGACACCCCCTTCCCAGGCTACGTTTGAAATTTGAGGTGGCAAGACAAGCAAGCAGCCCCAGTCTCTGTGCCTCTGTGCGAGCAGTGCCATGGGCAGATGAGGCTGAGCAACAGCTTTCCAGGATAGCCCCTTCTGGCTGCCAGCTATCTGCAGACGTTCGCACTTTCGGAGCAGGGCTGTGATAGGAGCCTGGCTGGGACACCAACTTTCCCAGGCTGCGTTAGAAGTTTGAGGTGGCAAGACAAGCAAGCAGTCCCATTCTCTGTGCCTCTGTGCGAGCAGTGCCATGGGCAGATGAGGCTGACAAACAGCTTTCCAGGCTAGCCCCTTCTGGCTGCCAGCTATCTGCAGATGTTCGCACTTTCGGAGCAGGGCTGCGAAAGGAGCCTGGCAGGGTCACCCCCTTCCCAGGCTACGTTTGAAGTTTGAGGTGGCAAGACAAGCAAGCAGCCCCATTCTCTGTGCCTCTGTGCGAGCACTGCCATGGGCAGATGAGGCTGAGCAACAGCTTTCCAGGCTAGCCCCTTCTGGCTGCCAGCTATCTGCAGACGTTCGCACTTTCGGAGCAGGGCTGTGATAGGAGCCTGGCAGGGACACCACCATTCCCAGCATGCGTTTGAAGTTTCAAGTGGCAAGATAAGCAAGCAGACCCATTCTCTGTGCCTCTATGCGAACAGTGCCATGGGCAGATGAGGCTGAGCAACAACTTTCCAGGCTAGCACTTTCTGGCTGCCAGCTATCTGCAGACGTTCGCATTTCAAGAGCAGTGCTGCGAAAGGAACCTGGCTGGGACACCAACTTTCCCAGGCTACGTTTGAGGTGGCAAGACAAGCAAGCAGCCCCATTCTCTGTGCCTCTGTGCGAGCAGTGCCATGGGGAGATGAGGCTGAGCAACAGCTTTCCAGGCTAGCCCCTTCTGGCTGCCAGCTATCTGCAGACGTTCGCACTTTCGGAGCAGGGCTGCGAAAGGAGCCTGGCAGGTTACCCCCCTTCCCAGGCTACGTTTGAAGTTTGAGGTGGCAAGACAAGCAAGCAGCCCCAGTCTCTGTGCCTCTGTGCGAGCACTGCCATGGGCAGATGAGGCTGAGCAACAGCTTTCCAGGCTAGCCCCTTCTGGCTGCCAGCTATCTTCAGACGTTCGCACTTTCGGAGCAGGGCTGAGAAAGGAGCCTGGCAGGGTACCCCCCTTCCCACGCTACGTTTGAAGTTTGAGGTGGCAAGACAAGCAAGCAGCCCCAGTCTCTGTGCCTCTGTGCGAGCAGTGCCATGGGCAGATGAGGCTGACAAACAGCTTTCCAGGCTAGCCCCTTCTGCCTGCCAGCTATTTGCAGACGTTCGCAATTTCGGAGCAGGGCTGCGAAAGGAGCCTGGCAGGGTCACCCCCTTCCCAGGCTACGTTTGAAATTTGAGGTGGCAAGACAAGCAAGCAGCACCAGTCTCTGTGCCTCTGTGCGAGCACTGCCATGGGCAGATGAGGCTGAGCAACAGCTTTCCAGGCTAGCACCTTCTGGCTGCCAGCTATCTGCAGACGTTCGCACTTTCGGAGCAGGGCTGCGAAAGGAGCCTGGCTGGGACACCAACTTTCCCAGGCTACGTTTGAAGTTTGAGGTGGCAAGACAAGCAAGCAGCCCCATTCTCTGTGCCTCTGTGCGAGCAGTGCCATGGGCAGATGAGGCTGAGCAACAGCTTTCCAGGATAGCCCCTTCTGGCTGCCATCTATCTGCAGACGTTCGCACTTTCGGAGCAGGGCTGTGATAGGAGCCTGGCAGGGACACCACCATTCCCAGCATGCGTTTGAAGTTTCAAGTGGCAAGATAAGCAAGCAGCCCCATTCTCTGTGCCTCTATGCGAACAGTGCCATGGGCAGATGAGGCTGAGCAACAGCTTTCCAGGATAGCCCCTTCTGGCTGCCAGCTATCTGCAGACGTTCGCACTTTCGGAGCAGGGCTGTGATAGGAGCCTGGCTGGGACACCAACTTTCCCAGGCTGCGTTAGAAGTTTGAGGTGGCAAGAGAAGCAAGCAGCCCCATTCTCTGTGCCTCTATGCGAACAGTGCCATGGGCAGATGAGGCTGAGCAACAACTTTCCAGGCTAGCACTTTCTGGCTGCCAGCTATCTGCAGACGTTTGCATTTCAAGAGCAGGACTGCGAAAGGAGCCTGGCTGGGACACCAACTTTCCCAGGCTACGTTTGAGGTGGCAAGACAAGCAAGCAGTCCCAGTCTCTGTGCCTCTGTGCGAGCAGTGCCATGGGCAGATGAGGCTGACAAACAGCTTTCCAGGCTAGCCCCTTCTGCCTGCCAGCTATTTGCAGACGTTCGCACTTTCGGAGCAGGGCTGCGAAAGGAGCCTGGCAGGGTCACCCCCTTCCCAGGCTACGTTTGAAGTTTGAGGTGGCAAGACAAGCAAGCAGCACCAGTCTCTGTGCCTCTGTGCGAGCACTGCCATGGGCAGATGAGGCTGAGCAACAGCTTTCCAGGCTAGCACCTTCTGCCTGCCAGCTATCTGCAGACGTTCGCACGTTCGGAGCAGGGCTGCGAAAGGAGCCTGGCTGGGACACCAACTTTCCCAGGCTACGTTTGAAGTTTGAGGTGGAAAGACAAGCAAGCAGCCCCATTCTCTGTGCCTCTGTGCGAGCACTGCCATGGGCAGATGAGGCTGAGCAACAGCTTTCTAGGATAGCCCCTTCTGGCTGCCAGCTATCTGCAGACGTTCGCACTTTCGGAGCAGGGCTGTAATAGGAGCCTGGCTGGGACACAAACTTTCCCAGGCTGCGTTAGAGGTTTGAGGTGGCAAGACAAGCAAGCAGCCCCATTCTCTGTGCCTCTGTGCGAGCAGTGCCATGGGCAGATGAGGCTGACAAACAGCTTTCCAGGCTAGCCCCTTCTGCCTGCCAGTTATCTGCAGACGTTCGCACTTTCGGAGCAGGGCTGCGAAAGGAGCCTGGCAGGGACACCACCATTCCCAGCATGCGTTAGAAGTTTGAGGTGGCAAGACAAGCAAGCAGCCCCAGTCTCTGTGCCTCTGTGCGAGCAGTGCCATGGGCAGATGAGGCTGAGCAACAGCTTTCCAGGGTAGCCCCTTCTGCCTGCCAGCTATCTGCAGATGTTCGCACTTTCGGAGCAGGGCTGCGAAAGGAGCCTGGCAGGTTACCTCCCTTCCCAGGCTACGTTTGAAGTTTGAGGTGGCAAGACAAGCAAGCAGCCCCAGTCTCTGTGCCTCTGTGCGAGCACTGCCATGGGCAGATGAGGCTGAGCAACAGTTTCCAGGCTAGCCCCTTCTGGCTGCCAGCTATCTTCAGACGTTCGCACTTTCGGAGCAGGGCTGAGAAAGGAGCCTGGCAGGGTACCCCCCTTCCCAGGCTACGTTTGAAGTTTGAGGTGGCAAGACAAGCAAGCAGCCCCAGTCTCTGTGCCTCTGTGCGAGCAGTGCCATGGGCAGATGAGGCTGACAAACAGCTTTCCAGGCTAGCCCCTTCTGCCTGCCAGCTATTTGCAGACGTTCGCACTTTCGGAGCGGGGCTGCGAAAGGAGCCTGGCAGGGTCACCCCTTCCCAGGCTACGTTTGAAATTTGAGGTGGCAAGACAAGCAAGCAGCACCAGTCTCTGTGCCTCTGTGCGAGCACTGCCATGGGCAGATGAGGCTGAGCAACAGCTTTCCAGGGTAGCCCCTTCTGGCTGCCAGCTATCTGCAGACGTTCGCACTTTCGGAGCAGGGCTGTGATAGGAGCCTGGCTGGGACACCAACTTTCCCAGGCTGCGTTAGAAGTTTGAGGTGGCAAGACAAGCAAGCAGCCCCAGTCTCTGTGCCTCTGTGCGAGCACTGCCATGGGCAGATGAGGCTGACAAACAGCTTTCCAGGCTAGCCCCTTCTGGCTGCCAGCTATCTGCAGATGTTCGCACTTTCGGAGCAGGGCTGCGAAAGGAGCCTGGCAGGGTAACCCCCTTCCCAGGCTACATTTGAAGTTTGAGGTGGCAAGACAAGCAAGCAGCACCAGTCTCTGTGCCTCTGTGCGAGCACTGCCATGGGCAGATGAGGCTGAGCAACAGCTTTCCAGGCTAGCACCTTCTGCCTGCCAGCTATCTGCAGACGTTCGCACGTTCGGAGCAGGGCTGCGAAAGGAGCCTGGCTGGGACACCAACTTTCCCACACTACGTTTGAAGTTTCAAGTGGCAAGATAAGCAAGAAGCCCCATTCTCTGTGCCTCTATGCGTACAGTGCCATGGGCAGATGACGCTGAGCAACAGCTTTCCAGGCTAGCCCCTTCTGCCTGCCAGCTATCTGCAGACGTTCGCACTTTCGGAGCAGGGCTGAGAAAGGAGCCTGGCAGGTTACCCCCCTTCCCTAACTACGTTTGAAGTTTGAGGTGGCAAGACAAGCAAGCAGCCCCATTCTCTGTGCCTCTGTGCGAGCAGTGCCATGGGCAGATGAGGCTGAGCAACAGCTTTCCAGGCTAGCCCCTTCTGGCTGCCAGCTATCTGCAGATGTTCGCACTTTCGGAGCAGGGCTGCGATAGGAGCCTGGCAGGTTACCCCCCTTCCCTAACTACGTTTGAAGTTTGAGGTGGCAAGACAAGCAAGCAGCCCCAGTCTCTGTGCCTCTGTGCGAGCAGTGCCATGGGCAGATGAGGCTGAGCAACAGCTTTACAGGCTAGCACCTTCTGCCTGCCAGCTATCTTCAGACGTTCGCACTTTCGGAGCAGGGCTGAAAAAGGAGCCTGGCAGGGTACCCCCCTTCCCAGGCTACGTTTGAAGTTTGAGGTGGCAAGACAAGCAAGCAGCCCCAGTCTCTGTGCCTCTGTGCGAGCAGTGCCATGGGCAGATGAGGCTGACAAACAGCTTTCCAGGCTAGCCCCTTCTGCCTGCCAGCTATTTGCAGACGTTCGCACTTTCGGAGCAGGGCTGCGAAAGGAGCCTGGCAGGGTCACCCCTTCCCAGGCTACGTTTGAAATTTGAGGTGGCAAGACGAGCAAGCGGCACCAGTCTCTGTGCCTCTGTGCGAGCACTGCCATGGGCAGATGAGGCTGAGCAACAGCTTTCCAGGCTAGCACCTTCTGGCTGCCAGCTAGCTGCAGACGTTCGCACGTTCGGAGCAGGGCTGCGAAAGGAGCCTGGCTGGTACACCAAGTTTCCCAGGCTACGTTTGAAGTTTGAGGTGGCAAGACAAGCAAGCAGCCCCATTCTCTGTGCCTCTGTGCGAGCACTGCCATGGGCAGATGAGGCTGAGCAACAGCTTTCCAGGCTAGCCCCTTCTGGCTGCCAGCTATCTGCAGACGTTCGCACTTTCGGAGCAGGGCTGTGATAGGAGCCTGGCTGGGACACCAACTTTCCCAGGCTGCGTTAGAAGTTTGAGGTGGCAAGACAAGCAAGCAGCACCAGTCTCTGTGCCTCTGTGCGAGCAGTGCCATGGGCAGATGAGGCTGACAAACAGCTTTCCAGGCTAGCCCCTTCTGGCTGCCAGCTATCTGCAGATGTTCGCACTTTTGGAGCAGGGCTGCGAAAGGAGCCTGGCAGGGTAACCCCCTTCCCAGGCTACATTTGAAGTTTGAGGTGGCAAGACAAGCAAGCAGCCCCAGTCTCTGTGCCTCTGTGCGAGCAGTGCCATGGGCAGATGAGGCTGAGCAACAGCTTTCCAGGCTAGCCCCTTCTGGCTGCCAGCTATCTGCAGACGTTCGCACGTTCGGAGCAGGGCTGCGAAAGGATCCTGGCTGTAACACCAACTTTCCCAGGCTACGTTTGAAGTTTCAAGTGGCAAGATAAGCAAGAAGCCCCATTCTCTGTGCCTCTATGCGTACAGTGCCATGGGCAGATGAGGCTGAGCAACAGCTTTCCAGGATAGCCCCTTCTGGCTGCCAGTATCTGCAGACGTTCGCACTTTCGGAGCAGGGCTGAGAAAGGAACCTGGCAGGTTACCCCCCTTCCCAGGCTAC
The DNA here is from genome assembly GCF_030867145.1 of Opisthocomus hoazin. Taxonomy (NCBI): domain Eukaryota; kingdom Metazoa; phylum Chordata; class Aves; order Opisthocomiformes; family Opisthocomidae; genus Opisthocomus; species Opisthocomus hoazin. The sequence continues at coordinate 2,026,309 of NC_134450.1, read as the reverse complement.
GTTTGAAGTTTGAGGTGGCAAGACAAGCAAGCAGCCCCAGTCTCTGTGCCTCTGTGCGAGCAGTGCCATGGGCAGATGAGGCTGAGCAACAGCTTTCCAGGCTAGCCCCTTCTGCCTGCCAGCTATCTGCAGATGTTCGCACTTTCGGAGCAGGGCTGCGAAAGGAGCCTGGCAGGTTACCCCCCTTCCCAGGCTACGTTTGAAGTTTGAGGTGGCAAGACAAGCAAGCAGCCCCAGTCTCTGTGCCTCTGTGCGAGCAGTGCCATGGGCAGATGAGGCTGAGCAACAGCTTTCCAGGCTAGCCCCTTCTGCCTGCCAGCTATCTTCAGACGTTCGCACTTTCGGAGCAGGGCTGAGAAAGGAGCCTGGCAGGGTACCCCCCTTCCCAGGCTACGTTTGAAGTTTGAGGTGGCAAGACAAGCAAGCAGCCCCAGTCTCTGTGCCTCTGTGCGAGCAGTGCCATGGGCAGATGAGGCTTACAAACAGCTTTCCAGGCTAGCCCCTTCTGCCTGCCAGCTATTTGCAGACGTTCGCACTTTCGGAGCAGGGCTGCGAAAGGAGCCTGGCAGGGTCACCCCTTCCCAGGCTACGTTTGAAATTTGAGGTGGCAAGACAAGCAAGCAGCACCAGTCTCTGTGCCTCTCTGCGAGCACTGCCATGGGCAGATGAGGCTGAGCAACATCTTTCCAGGCTAGCACCTTCTGGCTGCCAGCTATCTGCAGACGTTCGCACGTTCGGAGCAGGGCTGCGAAAGGAGCCTGGCTGGGACACCAACTTTCCCAGGCTACGTTTGAAGTTTGAGGTGGCAAGACAAGCAAGCAGCCCCATTCTCTGTGCCTCTGTGCGAGCACTGCCATGGGCAGATGAGGCTGAGCAACAGCTTTCCAGGCTAGCACCTTCTGGCTGCCAGCTATCTGCAGACGTTCGCACTTTCGGAGCAGGGCTGTGATAGGAGCCTGGCTGGGACACCAACTTTCCCAGGCTGCGTTAGAAGTTTGAGGTGGCAAGACAAGCAAGCAGCCCCAGTCTCTGTGCCTCTGTGCGAGCACTGCCATGGGCAGATGAGGCTGACAAACAGCTTTCCAGGCTAGCCCCTTCTGGCTGCCAGCTATCTGCAGATGTTCGCACTTTCGGAGCAGGGCTGCGAAAGGAGCCTGGCAGGGTAACGCCCTTCCCAGGCTACATTTGAAGTTTGAGGTGGCAAGACAAGCAAGCAGCACCAGTCTCTGTGCCTCTGTGCGAGCACTGCCATGGGCAGATGAGGCTGAGCAACAGCTTTCCAGGCTAGCACCTTCTGCCTGCCAGCTATCTGCAGACGTTCGCACGTTCGGAGCAGGGCTGCGAAAGGAGCCTGGCTGGGACACCAACTTTCCCACACTACGTTTGAAGTTTTAAGTGGCAAGATAAGAAAGAAGCCCCATTCTCTGTGCCTCTATGCGTACAGTGCCATGGGCAGATGAGGCTGAGCAACAGCTTTCCAGGCTAGCCCCTTCTGCCTGCCAGCTATCTGCAGACGTTCGCACTTTCGGAGCAGGGCTGAGAAAGGAGCCTGGCAGGTTACCCCCCTTCCCTAACTACGTTTGAAGTTTGAGGTGGCAAGACAAGCAAGCAGCCCCATTCTCTGTGCCTCTGTGCGAGCAGTGCCATGGGCAGATGAGGCTGAGCAACAGCTTTCCAGGATAGCCCCTTCTGCCTGCCAGCTATCTGCAGACGTTCGCACGTTCGGAGCAGGGCTGCGAAAGGAGCCTGGCTGGGACACCAACTTTCCCACACTACGTTTGAAGTTTCAAGTGGCAAGATAAGAAAGAAGCCCCATTCTCTGTGCCTCTATGCGTACAGTGCCATGGGCAGATGAGGCTGAGCAACAGCTTTCCAGGCTAGCCCCTTCTGCCTGCCAGCTATCTGCAGACGTTCGCACTTTCGGAGCAGGGCTGAGAAAGGAGCCTGGCAGGTTACCCCCCTTCCCTAACTACGTTTGAAGTTTGAGGTGGCAAGACAAGCAAGCAGCCCCATTCTCTGTGCCTCTGTGCGAGCAGTGCCATGGGCAGATGAGGCTGAGCAACAGCTTTCCAGGATAGCCCCTTCTGGCTGCCAGCTATCTGCAGATGTTCGCACTTTCGGAGCAGGGCTGCGATAGGAGCCTGGCAGGTTACCCCCCTTCCCAGGCTACGTTTGAAGTTTGAGGTGGCAAGACAAGCAAGCAGCCCCAGTCTCTGTGCCTCTGTGCGAGCAGTGCCATGGGCAGATGAGGCTGAGCAACAGCTTTCCAGGCTAGCCCCTTCTGCCTGCCAGCTATCTTCAGACGTTCGCACTTTCGGAGCAGGGCTGAAAAAGGAGCCTGGCAGGGTACCCCCCTTCCCAGGCTACGTTTGAAGTTTGAGGTGGCAAGACAAGCAAGCAGCCCCAGTCTCTGTGCCTCTGTGCGAGCAGTGCCATGGGCAGATGAGGCTGAGCAACAGCTTTCCAGGCTAGCCCCTTCTGCCTGCCAGCTATTTGCAGACGTTCGCACTTTCGGAGCAGGGCTGCGAAAGGAGCCTGGCAGGGTCACCCCTTCCCAGGCTACGTTTGAAATTTGAGGTGGCAAGACGAGCAAGCAGCACCAGTCTCTGTGCCTCTGTGCGAGCACTGCCATGGGCAGATGAGGCTGAGCAACAGCTTTCCAGGCTAGCACCTTCTGGCTGCCAGCTAGCTGCAGACGTTCGCACGTTCGGAGCAGGGCTGCGAAAGGAGCCTGGCTGGTACACCAAGTTTCCCAGGCTACGTTTGAAGTTTGAGGTGGCAAGACAAGCAAGCAGCCCCATTCTCTGTGCCTCTGTGCGAGCACTGCCATGGGCAGATGAGGCTGAGCAACAGCTTTCCAGGCTAGCCCCTTCTGGCTGCCAGCTATCTGCAGACGTTCGCACTTTCGGAGCAGGGCTGTGATAGGAGCCTGGCTGGGACACCAACTTTCCCAGGCTGCGTTAGAAGTTTGAGGTGGCAAGACAAGCAAGCAGCCCCAGTCTCTGTGCGTCTGTGCGAGCAGTGCCATGGGCAGATGAGGCTGACAAACAGCTTTCCAGGCTAGCCCCTTCTGGCTGCCAGCTATCTGCAGATGTTCGCACTTTTGGAGCAGGGCTGCGAAAGGTGCCTGGCAGGGTAACCCCCTTCCCAGGCTACATTTGAAGTTTGAGGTGGCAAGACAAGCAAGCAGCCCCAGTCTCTGTGCCTCTGTGCGAGCAGTGCCATGGGCAGATGAGGCTGAGCAACAGCTTTCCAGGCTAGCCCCTTCTGGCTGCCAGCTATCTGCAGACGTTCGCACGTTCGGAGCAGGGCTGCGAAAGGAGCCTGGCTGTAACACCAACTTTCCCAGGCTACGTTTGAAGTTTCAAGTGGCAAGATAAGCAAGAAGCCCCATTCTCTGTGCCTCTATGCGTACAGTGCCATGGGCAGATGAGGCTGAGCAACAGCTTTCCAGGATAGCCCCTTCTGGCTGCCAGTATCTGCAGACGTTCGCACTTTCGGAGCAGGGCTGAGAAAGGAACCTGGCAGGTTACCCCCCTTCCCAGGCTACGTTTGAAGTTTGAGGTGGCAAGACAAGCAAGCAGCCCCAGTCTCTGTGCCTCTGTGCGAGCAGTGCCATGGGCAGATGAGGCTGAGCAACAGCTTTCCAGGCTAGCCCCTTCTGCCTGCCAGCTATCTGCAGATGTTCGCACTTTCGGAGCAGGGCTGCGAAAGGAGCCTGGCAGGTTACCCCCCTTCCCAGGCTACGTTTGAAGTTTGAGGTGGCAAGACAAGCAAGCAGCCCCAGTCTCTGTGCCTCTGTGCGAGCAGTGCCATGGGCAGATGAGGCTGAGCAACAGCTTTCCAGGCTAGCCCCTTCTGCCTGCCAGCTATCTTCAGACGTTCGCACTTTCGGAGCAGGGCTGCCAAAGGAGCCTGGCAGGGTACCCCCCTTCCCAGGCTACGTTTGAAGTTTGAGGTGGCAAGACAAGCAAGCAGCCCCAGTCTCTGTGCCTCTGTGCGAGCAGTGCCATGGGCAGATGAGGCTGACAAACAGCTTTCCAGGCTAGCCCCTTCTGCCTGCCAGCTATTTGCAGACGTTCGCACTTTCGGAGCAGGGCTGCGAAAGGAGCCTGGCAGGGTCACCCCTTCCCAGGCTACGTTTGAAATTTGAGGTGGCAAGACAAGCAAGCAGCACCAGTCTCTGTGCCTCTGTGCGAGCACTGCCATGGGCAGATGAGGCTGAGCAACATCTTTCCAGGCTAGCACCTTCTGGCTGCCAGCTATCTGCAGACGTTCGCATTTCAAGAGCAGGGCTGCGAAAGGAGCCTGGCTGGGACACCAACTTTCCCAGGCTACGTTTGAAGTTTGAGGTGGCAAGACAAGCAAGCAGCCCCATTCTCTGTGCCTCTGTGCGAGCACTGCCATGGGCAGATGATGCTGAGCAACAGCTTTCCAGGCTAGCCCCTTCTGGCTGCCAGGTATCTGCAGACGTTCGCACTTTCGGAGCAGGGCTGCGAAAGGAGCCTGGCAGGGTCACCCCCTTCCCAGGCTACGTTTGAAGTTTGAGGTGGCAAGACAAGCAAGCAGCCCCAGTCTCTGTGCCTCTGTGCGAGCAGTGCCATGGGCAGATGAGGCTGAGCAACAGCTTTCCAGGCTAGCACCTTCTGACTGCCAGCTATTTGCAGACGTTCGCACTTTCGGAGCAGGGCTGCGAAAGGAGCCTGGCAGGGTCACCCCCTTCCCATGCTACGTTTGAAGTTTGAGGTGGCAAGACAAGCAAGCAGCCCCATTCTCTGTGCCTCTGTGCGAGCACTGCCATGGGCAGATGAGGCTGAGCAACAGCTTTCCAGGCTAGCCCCTTCTGCCTGCCAGCTATCTGCAGACGTTCGCACTTTCGGAGCAGGGCTGTGATAGGAGCCTGGCTGGGACACCAACTTTCCCAGGCTGCGTTAGAAGTTTGAGGTGGCAAGACAAGCAAGCAGCCCCATTCTCTGTGCCTCTGTGCGAGCAGTGCCATGGGCAGATGAGGCTGACAAACAGCTTTCCAGGATAGCCCCTTCTGGCTGCCAGCTATCTGCAGATGTTCGCACTTTCGGAGCAGGGCTGCGAAAGGAGCCTGGCAGGGTAACCCCCTTCCCAGGCTACATTTGAAGTTTCAAGTGGCAAGACAAGCAAGCAGCACCAGTCTCTGTGCCTCTGTGCGAGCACTGCCATGGGCAGATGAGGCTGAGCAACAGCTTTCCAGGCTAGCACCTTCTGCCTGCCAGCTATCTGCAGACGTTCGCACGTTCGGAGCACGGCTGCGAAAGGAGCCTGGCTGGGACACCAACTTTCCCAGGCTACGTTTGAAGTTTCAAGTGGCAAGATAAGCAAGAAGCCCCATTCTCTGTGCCTCTATGCGTACAGTGCCATGGGCAGATGAGGCTGAGCAACAGCTTTCCAGGATAGCCCCTTCTGGCTGCCAGTATCTGCAGACGTTCGCACTTTCGGAGCAGGGCTGAGAAAGGAGCCTGGCAGGTTACCCCCCTTCCCTAACTACGTTTGAAGTTTGAGGTGGCAAGACAAGCAAGCAGCCCCAGTCTCTGTGCCTCTGTGCGAGCAGTGCCATGGGCAGATGAGGCTGAGCAACAGCTTTCCAGGCTAGCCCCTTCTGCCTGCCAGCTATCTGCAGATGTTCGCACTTTCGGAGCAGGGCTGCGAAAGGAGCCTGGCAGGTTACCCCCCTTCCCAGGCTACGTTTGAAGTTTGAGGTGGCAAGACAAGCAAGCAGCCCCAGTCTCTGTGCCTCTGTGCGAGCAGTGCCATGGGCAGATGAGGCTGAGCAACAGCTTTCCAGGCTAGCCCCTTCTGCCTGCCAGCTATCTTCAGACGTTCGCACTTTCGGAGCAGGGCTGCGAAAGGAGCCTGGCAGGGTACCCCCCATCCCAGGCTACGTTTGAAGTTTGAGGTGGCAAGACAAGCAAGCAGCCCCAGTCTCTGTGCCTCTGTGCGAGCAGTGCCATGGGCAGATGAGGCTGACAAACAGCTTTCCAGGCTAGCCCCTTCTGCCTGCCAGCTATTTGCAGACGTTCGCACTTTCGGAGCAGGGCTGCGAAAGGAGCCTGGCAGGGTCACCCCTTCCCAGGCTACGTTTGAAATTTGAGGTGGCAAGACAAGCAAGCAGCACCAGTCTCTGTGCCTCTGTGCGAGCACTGCCATGGGCAGATGAGGCTGAGCAACATCTTTCCAGGCTAGCACCTTCTGGCTGCCAGCTATCTGCAGACGTTCGCACGTTCGGAGCAGGGCTGCGAAAGGAGCCTGGCTGGGACACCAACTTTCCCAGGCTACGTTTGAAGTTTGAGGTGGCAAGACAAGCAAGCAGCCCCATTCTCTGTGCCTCTGTGCGAGCACTGCCATGGGCAGATGAGGCTGAGCAACAGCTTTCCAGGCTAGCCCCTTCTGGCTGCCAGGTATCTGCAGACGTTCGCACTTTCGGAGCAGGGCTGCGAAAGGAGCCTGGCAGGGTCACCCCCTTCCCAGGCTACGTTTGAAGTTTCACGTGGCAAGACAAGCAAGCAGCCCCAGTCTCTGTGCCTCTGTGCGAGCAGTGCCATGGGCAGATGAGGCTGACAAACAGCTTTCCAGGCTAGCCCCTTCTGCCTGCCAGCTATTTGCAGACGTTCGCACTTTCGGAGCAGGGCTGCGAAAGGAGCCTGGCAGGGTCACCCCCTTCCCATGCTACGTTTGAAGTTTGAGGTGGCAAGACAAGCAAGCAGCCCCATTCTCTGTGCCTCTGTGCGAGCACTGCCATGGGCAGATGAGGCTGAGCAACAGCTTTCCAGGCTAGCCCCTTCTGCCTGCCAGCTATCTGCAGACGTTCGCACTTTCGGAGCAGGGCTGTGATAGGAGCCTGGCTGGGACACCAACTTTCCCAGGCTGCGTTAGAAGTTTGAGGTGGCAAGACAAGCAAGCAGCCCCAGTCTCTGTGCCTCTGTGCGAGCACTGCCATGGGCAGATGAGGCTGACAAACAGCTTTCCAGGCTAGCCCCTTCTGGCTGCCAGCTATCTGCAGATGTTCGCACTTTCGGAGCAGGGCTGCGAAAGGAGCCTGGCAGGGTAACCCCCTTCCCAGGCTACATTTGAAGTTTGAGGTGGCAAGACAAGCAAGCAGCACCAGTCTCTGTGCCTCTGTGCGAGCACTGCCATGGGCACATGAGGCTGAGCAACAGCTTTACAGGCTAGCACCTTCTGCCTGCCAGCTATCTGCAGACGTTCGCACGTTCGGAGCAGGGCTGCGAAAGGAGCCTGGCTGGGACACCAACTTTCCCAGGCTACGTTTGAAGTTTCAAGTGGCAAGATAAGCAAGAAGCCCCATTCTCTGTGCCTCTATGCGTACAGTGCCATGGGCAGATGAGGCTGAGCAACAGCTTTCCAGGATAGCCCCTTCTGGCTGCCAGTATCTGCAGACGTTCGCACTTTCGGAGCAGGGCTGAGAAAGGAGCCTGGCAGGTTACCCCCCTTCCCTAACTACGTTTGAAGTTTGAGGTGGCAAGACAAGCAAGCAGCCCCAGTCTCTGTGCCTCTGTGTGAGCAGTGCCATGGGCAGATGAGGCTGAGCAACAGCTTTCCAGGCTAGCCCCTTCTGGCTGCCAGCTATCTGCAGATGTTCGCACTTTCGGAGCAGGGCTGCAAAAGGAGCCTGGCAGGTTACCCCCCTTCACAGGCTACGTTTGAAGTTTGAGGTGGCAAGACAAGCAAGCAGCCCCAGTCTCTGTGCCTCTGTGCGAGCAGTGCCATGGGCAGATGAGGCTGAGCAACAGCTTTCCAGGCTAGCCCCTTCTGCCTGCCAGCTATCTTCAGACGTTCGCACTTTCGGAGCAGGGCTGAGAAAGGAGCCTGGCAGGGTACCCCCCTTCCCAGGCTACGTTTGAAGTTTGAGGTGGCAAGACAAGCAAGCAGCCCCAGTCTCTGTGCCTCTGTGCGAGCAGTGCCATGGGCAGATGAGGCTGACAAACAGCTTTCCAGGCTAGCCCCTTCTGCCTGCCAGCTATTTGCAGACGTTCGCACTTTCGGAGCAGGGCTGCGAAAGGAGCCTGGCAGGGTCACCCCTTCCCAGGCTACGTTTGAAATTTGAGGTGGCAAGACAAGCAAGCAGCACCAGTCTCTGTGCCTCTGTGCGAGCACTGCCATGGGCAGATGAGGCTGAGCAACATCTTTCCAGGCTAGCACCTTCTGGCTGCCAGCTATCTGCAGACGTTCGCACGTTCGGAGCAGGGCTGCGAAAGGAGCCTGGCTGGGACACCAACTTTCCCAGGCTACGTTTGAAGTTTGAGGTGGCAAGACAAGCAAGCAGCCCCATTCTCTGTGCCTCTGTGCGAGCACTGCCATGGGCAGATGATGCTGAGCAACAGCTTTCCAGGCTAGCCCCTTCTGGCTGCCAGGTATCTGCAGACGTTCGCACTTTCGGAGCAGGGCTGCGAAAGGAGCCTGGCAGGGTCACCCCCTTCCCAGGCTACGTTTGAAGTTTGAGGTGGCAAGACAAGCAAGCAGCCCCAGTCTCTGTGCCTCTGTGCGAGCAGTGCCATGGGCAGATGAGGCTGACAAACAGCTTTCCAGGCTAGCCCCTTCTGGCTGCCAGCTATTTGCAGACGTTCGCACTTTCGGAGCAGGGCTGCGAAAGGAGGCTGGCAGGGTCACCCCTTCCCAGGCTACTTTTGAAATTTGAGGTGGCAAGACAAGCAAGCAGCACCAGTCTGTGTGCCTCTGTGCGAGCAGTGCCATGGGCAGATGAGGCTGAGCAACAGCTTTCCAGGCTAGCACCTTCTGGCTGCCAGCTCTCTGCAGACGTTCGCACGTTCGGAGCAGGGCTGCGAAAGGAGCCTGGCTGGGACACCAACTTTCCCAGGCTACGTTTGAAGTTTGAGGTGGCAAGACAAGCAAGCAGCCCCATTCTCTGTGCCTCTGTGCGAGCACTGCCATGGGCAGATGAGGCTGAGCAACAGCTTTCCAGGCTAGCCCCTTCTGCCTGCCAGCTATCTGCAGACGTTCGCACTTTCGGAGCAGGACTGTGATAGGAGCCTGGCTGGGACACCAACTTTCCCAGGCTGCGTTAGAAGTTTGAGGTGGCAAGACAAGCAAGCAGCCCCAGTCTCTGTGCCTCTGTGCGAGCAGTGCCATGGGCAGATGAGGCTGACAAACAGCTTTCCAGGCTAGCCCCTTCTGCCTGCCAGCTATCTGCAGATGTTCGCACTTTCGGAGCAGGGCTGCGAAAGGAGCCTGGCAGGGACACCACCACTCCCAGCATGCGTTTGAAGTTTCAAGTGGCAAGATAAGCAAGAAGCCCCATTCTCTGTGCCTCTATGCGTACAGTGCCATGGGCAGATGAGGCTGAGCAACAGCTTTCCAGGCTAGCACCTTCTGGCTGCCAGCTATCTGCAGACGTTCGCATTTCAAGAGCAGGTGTGCGAAAGGAGCCTGGCTGGGACACCATCTTTCCCAGGCTACGTTTGAAGTTTGAGGTGGCAAGACAAGCAAGCAGCCCCATTCTCTGTGCCTCTGTGCGAGCAGTGCCATGGGCAGATGAGGCTGAGCAACAGCTTTCCAGGCTAGCCCCTTCTGCCTGCCAGCTATCTGCAGACGTTCGCACTTTCAGAGCAGGGCTGTGATAGGAGCCTGGCAGGGACACCACCATTCCCAGCATGCGTTTGAAGTTTCAAGTGGCAAGAGAAGCAAGCAGCCCCATTCTCTGTGCCTCTATGCGAACAGTGCCATGGGCAGATGAGGCTGAGCAACAACTTTCCAGGCTAGCACCTTCTGCCTGCCAGCTATCTGCAGACGTTCGCATTGCAAGAGCAGGGCTGCGAAAGGAGCCTGGCTGGGACACCAACTTTCCCAGGCTACGTTTGAGGTGGCAAGACAAGCAAGCAGCCCCAGTCTCTGTGCCTCTGTGCGAGCAGTGCCATGGGCAGATGAGGCTGACAAACAGCTTTCCAGGCTAGCCCCTTCTGCCTGCCAGCTATTTGCAGACGTTCGCACTTTTGGAGCAGGGCTGCGAAAGGAGCCTGGCAGGGTCACCCCCTTCCCAGGCTACGTTTGAAATTTGAGGTGGCAAGACAAGCAAGCAGCCCCATTCTCTGTGCCTCTGTGCGAGCACTGCCATGGGCAGATGAGGCTGAGCAACAGCTTTCCAGGCTAGCACATTCTGGCTGCCAGCTATCTGCAGACGTTCACACGTTCGGAGCAGGGCTGCGAAAGGAGCCTGGCTGGGACACCAACTTTCCCAGGCTACGTTTGAAGTTTGAGGTGGCAAGACAAGCAAGCAGCCCCAGTCTCTGTGCCTCTGTGCGAGCAGTGCCATGGGCAGATGAGGCTGAGCAACAGCTTTCCAGGCTAGCCCCTTCTGGCTGCCAGCTATCTGCAGACGTTCGCACTTTCGGAGCAGGGCTGTGATAGGAGCCTGGCAGGGACACCACCATTCCCAGCATGCGTTTGAAGTTTCAAGTGGCAAGAGAAGCAAGCAGCCCCATTCTCTGTGCCTCTATGCGAACAGTGCCATGGGCAGATGAGGCTGAGCAACAACTTTCCAGGCTAGCACCTTCTGGCTGCCAGCTATCTGCAGACGTTCGCATTGCAAGAGCAGGTCTGCGAAAGGAGTCTGGCTGGGACACCAACTTTCCCAGGCTACGTTTGAGGTGGCAAGACAAGCAAGCAGCCCCAGTCTCTGTGCCTCTGTGCGAGCAGTGCCATGGGCAGATGAGGCTGAGCAACAGCTTTCCAGGCTAGCCCCTTCTGGCTGCCAGGTATCTGCAGACGTTCGCACTTTCGGAGCAGGGCTGTGATAGGAGCCTGGCTGGGACACCAACTTTCCCAGGATACGTTTGAAGTTTCAAGTGGCAAGATAAGCAAGAAGCCCCATTCTCTGTGCCTCTATGCGAACAGTGCCATGGGCAGATGAGGCTGAGCAACAACTTTCCAGGCTAGCCCCTTCTGGCTGCCAGCTATCTGCAGACGTTCGCACTTTCGGAGCAGGGCTGCGAAAGGAGCCTGGCAGGTTACCCCCCTTCCCAGGCTACGTTTGAAGTTTGAGGTGGCAAGACAAGCAAGCAGCCCCAGTCTCTGTGCCTCTGTGCGAGCAGTGCCATGGGCAGATGAGGCTGAGCAACAGCTTTCCAGGCTAGCACCTTCTGGCTGCCAGCTATCTGCAGACGTTCGCACTTTCGGAGCAGGGCTGCGAAAGGAGCCTGGCAGGTTACCCCCCTTCCCAGGCTACGTTTGAAGTTTGAGGTGGCAAGACAAGCAAGCAGCCCCACTCTCTGTGCCTCTGTGCGAGCACTGCCATGGGCAGATGAGGCTGACAAACAGCTTTCCAGGCTAGCCCCTTCTGCCTGCCAGCTATCTGCAGACGTTCGCACTTTCGGAGCAGGGCTGCCAAAGGAGCCTGGCAGGGTACCCCCCTTCCCAGGCTACGTTTGAAGTTTGAGGTGGCAAGACAAGCAAGCAGCCCCAGTCTCTGTGCCTCTGTGCGAGCAGTGCCATGGGCAGATGAGGCTGACAAACAGCTTTCCAGGCTAGCCCCTTCTGCCTGCCAGCTATTTGCAGACGTTCGCACTTTCGGAGCAGGGCTGCGAAAGGAGCCTGGCAGTGTCACCCCCTTCCCAGGCTACGTTTGAAATTTGAGGTGGCAAGACAAGCAAGCAGCACCAGTCTCTGTGCCTCTGTGCGAGCACTGCCATGGGCAGATGAGGCTGAGCAACAGCTTTCCAGGCTAGCACCTTCTGGCTGCCAGCTATCTGCAGACGTTCGCACTTTCGGAGCAGGGCTGCGAAAGGAGCGTGGCTGGGACACCAACTTTACCAGGCTACGTTTGAAGTTTGAGGTGGCAAGACAAGCAAGCAGCACCAGTCTCTGTGCCTCTGTGCGAGCACTGCCATGGGCAGATGAGGCTGAGCAACAGCTTTCCAGGCTAGCCCCTTCTGGCTGCCAGCTATCTGCAGACGTTCGCACTTTCGGAGCAGGGCTGCGAAAGGAGCCTGGCAGGTTACCCCCCTTCCCAGGCTACGTTTGAAGTTTGAGGTGGCAAGACAAGCAAGCAGCCCCATTCTCTGTGCCTCTGTGCGAGCCCTGCCATGGGCAGATGAGGCTGAGCAACAGCTTTCCAGGCTAGCCCCTTCTGGCTGCCAGCTATCTGCAGACGTTCGCATTTCAAGAGCAGGGCTGCGAAAGGAGCCTGGCTGGGACACCATCTTTCCCAGGCTACGTTTGAAGTTTGAGGTGGCAAGACAAGCAGGCAGCCCCATTCTCTGTGCCTCTGTGCGAGCAGTGCCATGGGCAGATGAGGCTGAGCAACAGCTTTCCAGGGTAGCCCCTTCTGGCTGCCAGCTATCTGCAGACGTTCGCACTTTCAAAGCAGGGCTGTGATAGGAGCCTGGCAGGGACACCACCATTCCCAGCATGCGTTTGAAGTTTCAAGTGGCAAGAGAAGCAAGCAGCCCCATTCTCTGTGCCTCTATGCGAACAGTGCCATGGGCAGATGAGGCTGAGCAACAACTTTCCAGGCTAGCCCCTTCTGCCTGCCAGCTATCTGCAGACGTTCGCATTTCAAGAGCAGGGCTGCGAAAGGAGCCTGGCTGGGACACCAACTTTCCCAGGCTACGTTTGAGGTGGCAAGACAAGCAAGCAGCCCCAGTCTCTGTGCCTCTGTGCGAGCAGTGCCATGGGCAGATGAGGCTGAGCAACAGCTTTCCAGGCTAGCCCCTTCTGCCTGCCAGCTATCTGCAGACGTTCGCACTTTCGGAGCAGGGCTGCGAAAGGAGCCTGGCAGGTTACCCCCCTTCCCAGGCTACGTTTGAAGTTTGAGGTGGCAAGACAAGCAAGCAGCCCCAGTCTCTGTGCCTCTGTGCGAGCACTGCCATGGGCAGATGAGGCTGAGCAACAGCTTTCCAGGCTAGCCCCTTCTGCCTGCCAGCTATCTTCAGACGTTCGCACTTTCGGAGCAGGGCTGCGAAAGGAGCCTGGCAGGGTAACCCCCTTCCCAGGCTACGTTTGAAATTTGAGGTGGCAAGACAAGCAAGCAGCACCAGTCTCTGTGCCTCTGTGCGAGCACTGCCATGGGCAGATGAGGCTGAGCAACAGCTTTCCAGGCTAGCACCTTCTGGCTGCCAGCTATCTGCAGACGTTCGCACTTTCGGAGCAGGGCTGCGAAAGGAGCCTGGCTGGGACACCAACTTTCCCAGGCTACGTTTGAAGTTTGAGGTGGCAAGACAAGCAAGAAGCCCCAGTCTCTGTGCCTCTGTGCGAGCACTGCCATGGGCAGATGAGGCTGAGCAACAGCTTTCCAGGCTAGCCCCTTCTGCCTGCCAGCTATCTGCAGACGTTCGCACTTTCGGAGCAGGGCTGCGAAAGGAGCCTGGCTGGGACACCAACTTTCCCAGGCTACGTTTGAAGTTTGAGATGGCAAGACAAGCAAGCAGCCCCATTCTCTGTGCCTCTGTGCGAACAGTGCCATGGGCAGATGAGGCTGAGCAACAGCTTTCCAGGCTAGCCCCTTCTGCCTGCCAGCTATCTGCAGACGTTCGCACATTCGGAGCAGGGCTCTGATAGGAGCCTGGCAGGGACACCACCATTCCCAGAATGCCTTTGAAGTTTCAAGTGGCAAGATAAGCAAGCAGCCCCATTCTCTGTGCCTCTATGCGAACAGTGCCATGGGCAGATGAGGCTGAGCAACAGCTTTCCAGGCTAGCCCCTTCTGGCTGCCAGCTATCTGCAGACGTTCGCACTTTCGGAGCAGGGCTGTGATAGGAGCCTGGCAGGGACACCTCCATTGCCAGCATGCGTTTGAAGTTTCAAGTGGCAAGATAAGCAAGCAGCCCCATTCTCTGTGCCTCTATGCGAACAGTGCCATGGGCAGATGAGGCTGAGCAACAGCTTTCCAGGCTAGCCCCTTCTGCCTGCCAGCTATCTGCAGACGTTCGCATTTCAAGAGCAGGGCTGCGAAAGGAGCCTAGCAGGTACACCATCTTTCCCAGGCTAGAAGTTTGAGGTGGCAAGACAAGCAAGCAGCCCCATTCTCTGTGCCTCTGTGCGAGCACTGCCATGGGCAGATGAGGCTGACAAACAGCTTTCCAGGCTAGCCCCTTCTGCCTGCCAGCTATCTGCAGACGTTCGCACTTTCGGTGCAGGGCTGCGAACGGAGCCTGGCTGGGACACCAACTTTCCCAGGCTACATTTGAAGTTTGAGGTGGCAAGACAAGCAAGCAGCCCCATTCTCTGTGCCTCTATGCGAACAGTGCCATGGGCAGATGAGGCTGAGCAACAGCTTTCCAGGCTAGCCCCTTCTGGCTGCCAGCTATCTGCAGACGTTCGCACTTTCGGAGCAGGGCTGCGATAGGAGCCTGGCTGGGACACCACCATTCCCAGGCTACGTTTGAAGTTTGAGGTGGCAAGATAACTAATCAGCCCCATTCTCTGTGCCTCTGTGCGAGCACTGCCATGGGCAGATGAGGCTGAGCAACAGCTTTCCAGGCTAGCCCCTTTTGGCTGCCAGCTATCTGCAGACGTTCGCACTTTCGGAGCAGGGCTGCGAAAGGAGCCTGGCAGGGACACCACCATTCCCAGCATGCGTTTGAAGTTTCAAGTGGCAAGATAAGCAAGCAGCCCCATTCTCTGTGCCTCTATGCGAACAGTGCCATGGGCAGATGAGGCTGAGCAACAGCTTTCCAGGCTAGCCCCTTCTGCCTGCCAGCTATCTGCAGACGTTCGCACTTTCGGAGCAGGGCTGCGAAAGGAGCCTGGCTGGGACACCAACTTTCCCTAACTACGTTTGAAGTTTGAGGTGGCAAGACAAGCAAGCAGCCCCAGTCTCTGTGCCTCTGTGCGAGCAGTGCCATGGGCAGATGAGGCTGACAAACAGCTTTCCAGGCTAGCCCCTTCTGGCTGCCAGCTATCTGCAGACGTTCGCACTTTCGGAGCAGGGCTGCGAAAGGAGCCTGGCAGGGTCACCCCTTCACAGGCTACGTTTGAAATTTGAGGTGGCAAGACAAGCAAGCAGCCCCATTCTCTGTGCCTCTATGCGAACAGTGCCATGGGCAGATGAGGCTGAGCAACAGCTTTCCAGGCTAGCCCCTTCTGCCTGCCAGCTATCTGCAGACGTTCGCACTTTCGGAGCAGGGCTGCGAAAGGAGCCTGGCAGGGACACCACCATTCCCAGCATGCGTTTGAAGTTTCAAGTGGCAAGATAAGCAAGCAACCCCATTCTCTGTGCCTCTGTGCGAGCAGTGCCATGGGCAGATGAGGCTGAGCAACAGCTTTCCAGGCTAGCCCCTTCTGGTTGCCAGGTATCTGCAGACGTTCGCACTTTCGGAGCAGGGCTGTGATAGGAGCCTGGCAGGGACACCACCATTCCCAGCATGCGTTTGAAGTTTCAAGTGGCAAGATAAGCAAGCAGCCCCATTCTCTGTGCCTCTGTGCGAGCCCTGCCATGGGCAGATGAGGCTGAGCAACAGCTTTCCAGGCTAGCCCCTTCTGGCTGCCAGCTATCTGCAGACGTTCGCATTTCAAGAGCAGGGCTGCGAAAGGAGCCTAGCAGGTACACCATCTTTCCCAGGCTAGAAGTTTGAGGTGGCAAGACAAGCAAGCAGCCCCATTCTCTGTGCCTCTGTGCGAGCACTGCCATGGGCAGATGAGGCTGAGCAACAGCTTTCCAGGCTAGCCCCTTCTGCCTGCCAGCTATCTGCAGACGTTCGCACTTTCGGCGCAGGGCTGCGAACGGAGCCTGGCTGGGACACCAACTTTCCCAGGCTACGTTTGAAGTTTGAGGTGGCAAGACAAGCAAGCAGCCCCATTCTCTGTGCCTCTATGCGAACAGTGCCATGGGCAGATGAGGCTGAGCAACAGCTTTCCAGGCTAGCCCCTTCTGGCTGCCAGCTATCTGCAGACGTTCGCACTTTCGGAGCAGGGCTGCCAAAGGAGCCTGGCTGGGACACCACCATTCCCAGCATGCGTTTGAAGTTTCAAGTGGCAAGATAAGCAAGCAGCCCTATTCTCTGTGCCTCTGTGCGAACAGTGCCATGGGCAGATGAGGCTGAGCAACAGCTTTCCAGGCTAGCCCCTTCTGGCTGCCAGCTATCTGCACATGTTCGCACTTTCGGAGCAGGGCTGCGAAAGGAGCCTGGCAGGTTACCCCCTTCCCTAACTACGTTTGAAGTTTGAGGTGGCAAGACAAGCAAGCAGCCCCAGTCTCTGTGCCTCTGTGCGAGCACTGCCATGGGCAGATGAGGCTGAGCAACAGCTTTCCAGGCTAGCCCCTTCTGCCTGCCAGCTAGCTGCAGACGTTCGCTCTTTCGGAGCAGGGCTGTGATAGGAGCCTGGCTGGGACACCAACTTTCCCAGGCTGCGTTAGAAGTTTGAGGTGGCAAGACAAGCAAGCAGCCCCAGTCTCTGTGCCTCTGTGCGAGCAGTGCCATGGGCAGATGAGGCTGACAAACAGCTTTCCAGGCTAGCCCCTTCTGGCTGCCAGCTATCTGCAGACGTTCGCACGTTCGGAGCAGGGCTGCAAAAGGAGCCTGGCAGGGTCACCCCTTCCCAGGTTACGTTTGAAATTTGAGGTGGCAAGACAAGCAAGCAGCACCAGTCTCTGTGCCTCTGTGCGAGCACTGCCATGGGCAGATGAGGCTGAGCAACAGCTTTCCAGGCTAGCACCTTCTGGCTGCCAGCTATCTGCAGACGTTCGCACGTTCGGAGCAGGGCTGCAAAAGGAGCCTGGCTGGGACACCAACTTTCCCAGGCTACGTTTGAACTTTGAGGTGGCAAGACAAGCAAGCAGCCCCATTCTCTGTGCCTCTGTGCGAGCAGTGCCATGGGCAGATGAGGCTGAGCAACAGCTTTCCAGGCTAGCCCCTTCTGCCTGCCAGCTATCTGCAGATGTTCGCACGTTCGGAGCAGGGCTGCGAAAGGAGCCTGGCAGGTTACCCCCCTTCCCAGGCTACGTTTGAAGTTTGAGGTGGCAAGACAAGCAAGCAGCCCCAGTCTCTGTGCCTCTGTGCGAGCACTGCCATGGGCAGATGAGGCTGAGCAACAGCTTTCCAGGCTAGCCCCTTCTGCCTGCCAGCTATCTTCAGACGTTCGCACTTTCGGAGCAGGACTGAAAAAGGAGCCTGGCATTGTACCCC
This sequence comes from Opisthocomus hoazin, assembly GCF_030867145.1. NCBI lineage: Eukaryota > Metazoa > Chordata > Aves > Opisthocomiformes > Opisthocomidae > Opisthocomus > Opisthocomus hoazin. The sequence goes on along the minus strand of NC_134450.1, from coordinate 2,009,183 downwards.
CCTTCCCAGGCTACGTTTGAAGTTTGAGGTGGCAAGACAAGCAAGCAGCCCCAGTCTCTGTGCCTCTGTGCGAGCAGTGCCATGGGCAGATGAGGCTGACAAACAGCTTTCCAGGCTAGCCCCTTCTGCCTGCCAGCTATTTGCAGACGTTCGCACTTTCGGAGCAGGGCTGCGAAAGGAGCCTGGCAGGGTCACCCCTTGACAGGCTATATTTGAAATTTGAGGTGGCAAGACAAGCAAGCAGCACCAGTCTCTGTGCCTCTGTGCGAGCACTGCCATGGGCAGATGAGGCTGAGCAACAGCTTTCCAGGCTAGCACCTTCTGGCTGCCAGCTATCTGCAGACGTTCGCACGTTCGGAGCAGGGCTGCGAAAGGAGCCTGGCTGGGACACCAACTTTCCCAGGCTACGTTTGAAGTTTGAGGTGGCAAGACAAGCAAGCAGCCCCATTCTCTGTGCCTCTGTGCGAGCACTGCCATGGGCAGATGAGGCTGAGCAACAGCTTTCCAGGATAGCCCCTTCTGGCTGCCAGCTATCTGCAGACGTTCGCTCTTTCGGAGCAGGGCTGTGATAGGAGCCTGGCTGGGACACCAACTTTCCCAGGCTGCGTTAGAAGTTTGAGGTGGCAAGACAAGCAAGCAGCACCAGTCTCTGTGCCTCTGTGCGAGCACTGCCATGGGCAGATGAGGCTGAGCAACAGCTTTCCAGGCTAGCACCTTCTGCCTGCCAGCTATCTGCAGACGTTCACACGTTCGGAGCAGGGCTGCGAAAGGAGCCTGGCAGGGACACCAACTTTCCCAGGCTACGTTTGAAGTTTCAAGTGGCAAGATAAGCAAGAAGCCCCATTCTCTGTGCCTCTATGCGTACAGTGCCATGGGCAGATGAGGCTGAGCAACAGCTTTCCAGGCTAGCCCCTTCTGCCTGCCAGCTATCTGCAGACGTTCGCACTTTCGGAGCAGGGCTGAGAAAGGAGCCTGGCAGGTTAACCCCCTTCCCTAACTACGTTTGAAGTTTGAGGTGGCAAGACAAGCAAGCAGCCCCAGTCTCTGTGCCTCTGTGCGAGCAGTGCCATGGGCAGATGAGGCTGAGCAACAGCTTTCCAGGCTAGCCCCTTCTGCCTGCCAGCTATCTGCAGATGTTCGCACGTTCGGAGCAGGGCTGCGAAAGGAGCCTGGCAGGTTACCCCCCTTCCCAGGCTACGTTTGAAGTTTGAGGTGGCAAGACAAGCAAGCAGCCCCAGTCTCTGTGCCTCTGTGCGAGCACTGCCATGGGCAGATGAGGCTGAGCAACAGCTTTCCAGGCTAGCCCCTTCTGCCTGCCAGCTATCTTCAGACGTTCGCACTTTCGGAGCAGGGCTGAGAAAGGAGCCTGGCAGGGTACCCCCCTTCCCAGGCTACGTTTGAAGTTTGAGGTGGCAAGACAAGCAAGCAGCCCCAGTCTCTGTGCCTCTGTGCGAGCACTGCCATGGGCAAATGAGGCTGACAAACAGCTTTCCAGGCTAGCCCCTTCTGGCTGCCAGCTATCTGCAGATGTTCGCACTTTCGGAGCAGGGCTGCGAAAGGAGCCTGGCAGGGTCACCCCCTTCCCAGGCTACGTTTGAAGTTTGAGGTGGCAAGACAAGCAAGCAGCACCAGTCTCTGTGCCTCTGTGCGAGCACTGCCATGGGCAGATGAGGCTGAGCAACAGCTTTCCAGGCTAGCACCTTCTGCCTGCCAGCTATCTGCAGACGTTCGCACGTTCGGAGCAGGGCTGCGAAAGGAGCCTGGCTGGGACACCAACTTTCCCAGGCTACATTTGAAGTTTCAAGTGGCAAGATAAGCAAGAAGCCCCATTCTCTGTGCCTCTATGCGTACAGTGCCATGGGCAGATGAGGCTGAGCAACAGCTTTCCAGGATAGCCCTTTCTGGCTGCCAGCTATCTGCAGACGTTCGCATTTCAAGAGCAGGGCTGCGAAAGGAGCCTGGCTGGGACACCATCTTTCCCAGGCTACGTTTGAAGTTTGAGGTGGCAAGACAAGCAAGCAGCCCCATTCTCTGTGCCTCTGTGCGAGCAGTGCCATGGGCAGATGAGGCTGAGCAACAGCTTTCCAGGATAGCCCCTTCTGGCTGTCAGCTATCTGCAGACGTTCGCACTTTCGGAGCAGGGCTCTGATAGGAGCCTCGCAGGGACACCACCATTCCCAGCATGCGTTTGAAGTTTCAAGTGGCAAGAGAAGCAAGTAGCCCCATTCTCTGTGCCTCTATGCGAACAGTGCCATTGGCAGATGAGGCTGAGCAACAGCTTTCCAGGCTAGCCCCTTCTGCCTGCCAGCTATCTGCAGACGTTCGCACTTTCGGCGCAGGGCTGCGAACGGAGCCCGGCTGGGACACCAACTTTCCCAGGCTACATTTGAAGTTTGAGGTGGCAAGACAAGCAAGCAGCCCCATTCTGTGTGCCTCTATGCGAACAGTGCCATGGGCAGATGAGGCTGAGCAACAGCTTTCCAGGCTAGCCCCTTCTGGCTGCCAGCTATCTGCACATGTTCGCACTTTCGGAGCAGGGCTGCGAAAGGAGCCTGGCAGGTTACCCCCCTTCCCAGGCTACGTTTGAAGTTTGAGGTGGCAAGACAAGCAAGCAGCCGCAGTCTCTGTGCCTCTGTGCGAGCACTGCCATGGGCAGATGAGGCTGAGCAACAGCTTTCCAGGCTAGCCCCTTCTGCCTGCCAGCTATCTTCAGACGTTCGCACTTTCGGAGCAGGGCTGCGAAAGGAGCCTGGCTGGGACACCAACTTTCCCAGGCTACGTTTGAAGTTTGAGGTGGCAAGATAAGCAAGCAGCCCCATTCTGTGTGCCTCTGTGCGAGCACTGCCATGGGCAGATGAGGCTGAGCAACAGCTTTCCAGGATAGCCCCTTCTGGCTGCCAGCTATCTGCAGACGTTCGCACTTTCGGAGCAGGGCTCTGATAGGAGCCTGGCTGGGACACCAACTTTCCCAGGCTGCGTTAGAAGTTTGAGGTGGCAAGACAAGCAAGCAGCACCAGTCTCTGTGCCTCTGTGCGAGCACTGCCATGGGCAGATGAGGCTGAGCAACAGCTTTCCAGGCTAGCACCTTCTGCCTGCCAGCTATCTGCAGATGTTCGCACTTTCGGAGCAGGGCTGCGAAAGGAGCCTGGCAGGTTACCCTTCTTCCCAGGATACGTTTGAAGTTTGAGGTGGCAAGACAAGCAAGCAGCCCCATTCTCTGTGCCTCTGTGCGAGCACTGCCATGGGCAGATGAGGCTGAGCAACAGCTTTCCAGGCTAGCCCCTTCTGCCTGCCAGCTATCTTCAGACGTTCGCACTTTCGGAGCAGGGCTGAGAAAGGAGCCTGGCAGGGTACCCCCCTTCCCAGGCTACGTTTGAAGTTTGAGGTGGCAAGACAAGCAAGCAGCCCCAGTCTCTGTGCCTCTGTGCGAGCACTGCCATGGGCAGATGAGGCTGACAAACAGCTTTCCAGGCTAGCCCCTTCTGGCTGCCAGCTATCTGCAGATGTTCGCACTTTCGGAGCAGGGCTGCGAAAGGAGCCTGGCTGGGACACCAACTTTCCCAGGCTACGTTTGAAGTTTCAAGTGGCAAGATAAGCAAGAAGCCCCATTCTCTGTGCCTCTGTGCGAGCAGTGCCATGGGCAGATGAGGCTGACAAACAGCTTTCCAGGCTAGCCCCTTCTGCCTGCCAGCTATCTGCAGATGTTCGCACTTTCGGAGCAGGGCTGCGAAAGGAGCCTGGCAGGTTACCCCCCTTCCCAGGCTACGTTTGAAGTTTGAGGTGGCAAGACAAGCAAGCAGCCCCAGTCTCTGTGCCTCTGTGCGAGCACTGCCATGGGCAGATGAGGCTGAGCAACAGCTTTCCAGGCTAGCCCCTTCTGCCTGCCAGCTATCTTGAGACGTTCGCACTTTCGGAGCAGGGCTGAGAAAGGAGCCTGGCAGGGTACCCCCTTCCCAGGCTACGTTTGAAGTTTGAGGTGGCAAGACAAGCAAGCAGCCCCAGTCTCTGTGCCTCTGTGCGAGCAGTGCCATGGGCAGATGAGGCTGAGCAACAGCTTTCCAGGATAGCCCCTTCTGCCTGCCAGCTATTTGCAGACGTTCGCACTTTCGGAGCAGGGCTGTGATAGGAGCCTGGCAGGGACACCACCATTCCCAGCATGCGTTTGAAGTTTGAGGTGGCAAGACAAGCAAGCAGCACCAGTCTCTGTGCCTCTGTGCGAGCACTGCCATGGGCAGATGAGGCTGAGCAACAGCTTTCCAGGCTAGCACCTTCTGCCTGCCAGCTATCTGCAGATGTTCGCACGTTCGGAGCAGGGCTGCGAAAGGAGCCTGGCTGGGACACCAACTTTCCCAGGCTACGTTTGAAGTTTCAAGTGGCAAGATAAGCAAGAAGCCCCATTCTCTGTGCCTCTATGCGTACAGTGCCATGGGCAGATGAGGCTGAGCAACAGCTTTCCAGGCTAGCCCCTTCTGGCTGCCAGCTATCTGCAGACGTTCGCATTTCAAGAGCAGGGCTGCGAAAGGAGCCTGGCTGGGACACCATCTTTCCCAGGCTACGTTTGAAGTTTGAGGTGGCAAGACAAGCAAGCAGCCCCATTCTCTGTGCCTCCGTGCGACCAGTGCCATGGGCAGATGAGGCTGAGCAACAGCTTTCCAGGCTAGCCCCTTCTGGCTGCCAGCTATCTTCAGACGTTCGCACTTTCGGAGCAGGGCTGAGAAAGGAGCCTGGCAGGTTACCCCCCTTCCCTAACTACGTTTGAAGTTTGAGGTGGCAAGACAAGCAAGCAGCCCCATTCTCTGTGCCTCTATGCGAACAGTGCCATGGGCAGATGAGGCTGAGCAACAACTTTCCAGGCTAGCCCCTTCTGCCTGCCAGCTATCTGCAGACGTTCGCACTTTCGGAGCAGGGCTGCGAAAGGAGCCTGGCAGGTTACCCCTTCCCAGGCTACGTTTGAAATTTGAGGTGGCAAGACAAGCAAGCAGCCCCAGTCTCTGTGCCTCTGTGCGAGCACTGCCATGGGCAGATGAGGCTGAGCAACAGCTTTCCAGGCTAGCCCCTTCTGCCTGCCAGCTATCTTGAGACGTTCGCACTTTCGGAGCAGGGCTGAGAAAGGAGCCTGGCAGGGTACCCCCCTTCCCAGGCTACGTTTGAAGTTTGAGGTGGCAAGACAAGCAAGCAGCCCCAGTCTCTGTGCCTCTGTGCGAGCAGTGCCATGGGCAGATGAGGCTGACAAACAGCTTTCCAGGCTAGCCCCTTCTGGCTGCCAGCTATCTGCAGATGTTCGCACTTTCGGAGCAGGGCTGCGAAAGGAGCCTGGCAGGGTCACCCCCTTCCCAGGCTACGTTTGAAGTTTGAGGTGGCAAGACAAGCAAGCAGCACCAGTCTCTGTGCCTCTGTGCGAGCACTGCCATGGGCAGATGAGGCTGAGCAACAGCTTTCCAGGCTAGCACCTTCTGCCTGCCAGCTATCTGCAGATGTTCGCACGTTCGGAGCAGGGCTGCGAAAGGAGCCTGGCTGGGACACCAACTTTCCCAGGCTACGTTTGAAGTTTCAAGGGGCAAGATAAGCAAGAAGCCCCATTCTCTGTGCCTCTATGCGTACAGTGCCATGGGCAGATGAGGCTGAGCAACAGCTTTCCAGGCTAGCCCCTTCTGGCTGCCAGCTATCTGCAGACGTTCGCATTTCAAGAGCAGGGCTGCGAAAGGAGCCTGGCTGGGACACCATCTTTCCCAGGCTACGTTTGAAGTTTGAGGTGGCAAGACAAGCAAGCAGCCCCATTCTCTGTGCCTCTGTGCGAGCAGTGCCATGGGCAGATGAGGCTGAGCAACAGCTTTCCAGGATAGCCCCTTCTGGCTGTCAGCTATCTGCAGACGTTCGCACTTTCGGAGCAGGGCTGTGATAGGAGCCTGGCAGGGACACCACCATTCCCAGCATGCGTTTGAAGTTTCAAGTGGCAAGAGAAGCAAGCAGCCCCATTCTCTGTGCCTCTATGCGAACAGTGCCATGGGCAGATGAGGCTGAGCAACAACTTTCCAGGCTAGCACCTTCTGGCTGCCAGCTATCTGCAGACGTTCGCATTTCAAGAGCAGGGCTGCGAAAGGAGCCTGGCTGGGACACCAAGTTTCCCAGGCTACGTTTGAGGTGGCAAGACAAGCAAGCAGCCCCAGTCTCTGTGCCTCTGTGCGAGCAGTGCCATGGGCAGATGAGGCTGAGCAACAGCTTTCCAGGCTAGCCCCTTCTGGCTGCCAGCTATCTGCAGACGTTGCACTTTCGGAGCAGGGCTGCGAAAGGAGCCTGGCAGGTTACCCCGCTTCCCAGGCTACGTTTGAAGTTTGAGGTGGCAAGACAAGCAAGCAGCCCCAGTCTCTGTGCCTCTGTGTGAGCAGTGCCATGGGCAGATGAGGCTGAGCAACAGCTTTCCAGGCTAGCCCCTTCTGGCTGCCAGCTATCTTCAGACGTTCGCACTTTCGGAGCAGGGCTGAGAAAGGAGCCTGGCAGGTTACCCCCCTTCCCTAACTACGTTTGAAGTTTGAGGTGGCAAGACAAGCAAGCAGCCCCATTCTCTGTGCCTCTATGCGAACAGTGCCATGGGCAGATGAGGCTGAGCAACAACTTTCCAGGCTAGCCCCTTCTGCCTGCCAGCTATCTGCAGATGTCCGCACTTTCGGAGCAGGGCTGCGAAAGGAGCCTGGCAGGTTACCCCTTCCCAGGCTACGTTTGAAATTTGAGGTGGCAAGACAAGCAAGCAGCCCCAGTCTCTGTGCCTCTGTGCGAGCACTGCCATGGGCAGATGAGGCTGAGCAACAGCTTTCCAGGATAGCCCCTTCTGGCTGCCAGCTATCTGCAGACGTTCGCTCTTTCGGAGCAGGGCTGTGATAGGAGCCTGGCTGGGACACCAACTTTCCCAGGCTGCGTTAGAAGTTTGAGGTGGCAAGACAAGCAAGCAGCACCAGTCTCTGTGCCTCTGTGCGAGCACTGCCATGGGCAGATGAGGCTGAGCAACAGCTTTCCAGGCTAGCCCCTTCTGCCTGCCAGCTATCTGCAGATGTCCGCACTTTCGGAGCAGGGCTGCGAAAGGAGCCTGGCAGGTTACCCCTTCCCAGGCTACGTTTGAAATTTGAGGTGGCAAGACAAGCAAGCAGCCCCAGTCTCTGTGCCTCTGTGCGAGCACTGCCATGGGCAGATGAGGCTGAGCAACAGCTTTCCAGGATAGCCCCTTCTGGCTGCCAGCTATCTGCAGACGTTCGCTCTTTCGGAGCAGGGCTGTGATAGGAGCCTGGCTGGGACACCAACTTTCCCAGGCTGCGTTAGAAGTTTGAGGTGGCAAGACAAGCAAGCAGCACCAGTCTCTGTGCCTCTGTGCGAGCACTGCCATGGGCAGATGAGGCTGAGCAACAGCTTTCCAGGCTAGCACCTTCTGCCTGCCAGCTATCTGCAGATGTTCGCACTTTCGGAGCAGGGCTGCGAAAGGAGCCTGGCAGGGTACCCCCCTTCCCAGGCTACGTTTGAAGTTTGAGGTGGCAAGACAAGCAAGCAGCCCCAGTCTCTGTGCCTCTGTGCGAGCAGTGCCATGGGCAGATGAGGCTGACAAACAGCTTTCCAGGCTAGCCCCTTCTGCCTGCCAGCTATCTTCAGACGTTCGCACTTTCGGAGCAGGGCTGAGAAAGGAGCCTGGCAGGGACCCCCCTTCCCAGGCTACGTTTGAAGTTTGAGGTGGCAAGACAAGCAAGCAGCCCCAGTCTCTGTGCCTCTGTGCGAGCACTGCCATGGGCAGATGAGGCTGACAAACAGCTTTCCAGGCTAGCCCCTTCTGGCTGCCAGCTATCTGCAGATGTTCGCACTTTCGGAGCAGGGCTGCGAAAGGAGCCTGGCTGGGACACCAACTTTCCCAGGCTACGTTTGAAGTTTCAAGTGGCAAGATAAGCAAGAAGCCCCATTCTCTGTGCCTCTATGCGTACAGTGCCATGGGCAGATGAGGCTGAGCAACAGCTTTCCAGGCTAGCCCCTTCTGGCTGCCAGCTATCTGCAGACGTTCGCATTTCAAGAGCAGGGCTGCGAAAGGAGCCTGGCTGGGACACCAACTTTCCCAGGCTACGTTTGAGGTGGCAAGACAAGCAAGCAGCCCCAGTCTCTGTGCCTCTGTGCGAGCAGTGCCATGGGCAGATGAGGCTGAGCAACAGCTTTCCAGGCTAGCCCTTTCTGGCTGCCAGCTATCTGCAGACGTTCGCACTTTCGGAACAGGGCTGCGAAAGGAGCCTGGCAGGTTACCCCGCTTCCCAGGCTACGTTTGAAGTTTGAGGTGGCAAGACAAGCAAGCAGCCCCAGTCTCTGTGCCTCTGTGTGAGCAGTGCCATGGGCAGATGAGGCTGAGCAACAGCTTTCCAGGCTAGCCCCTTCTGGCTGCCAGCTATCTTCAGACGTTCGCACTTTCGGAGCAGGGCTGAGAAAGGAGCCTGGCAGGTTACCCCCCTTCCCTAACTACGTTTGAAGTTTGAGGTGGCAAGACAAGCAAGCAGCCCCATTCTCTGTGCCTCTATGCGAACAGTGCCATGGGCAGATGAGGCTGAGCAACAACTTTCCAGGCTAGCCCCTTCTGCCTGCCAGCTATCTGCAGATGTCCGCACTTTCGGAGCAGGGCTGCGAAAGGAGCCTGGCAGGTTACCCCTTCCCAGGCTACGTTTGAAATTTGAGGTGGCAAGACAAGCAAGCAGCCCCAGTCTCTGTGCCTCTGTGCGAGCACTGCCATGGGCAGATGAGGCTGAGCAACAGCTTTCCAGGATAGCCCCTTCTGGCTGCCAGCTATCTGCAGACGTTCGCTCTTTCGGAGCAGGGCTGTGATAGGAGCCTGGCTGGGACACCAACTTTCCCAGGCTGCGTTAGAAGTTTGAGGTGGCAAGACAAGCAAGCAGCACCAGTCTCTGTGCCTCTGTGCGAGCACTGCCATGGGCAGATGAGGCTGAGCAACAGCTTTCCAGGCTAGCCCCTTCTGCCTGCCAGCTATCTGCAGATGTCCGCACTTTCGGAGCAGGGCTGCGAAAGGAGCCTGGCAGGTTACCCCTTCCCAGGCTACGTTTGAAATTTGAGGTGGCAAGACAAGCAAGCAGCCCCAGTCTCT